>NC_079316.1:109752605-110054550 GCF_029931775.1 Euleptes europaea
AAACAATTTATCAACTGGTACTCAATTCATGGTATGAAATTATATTCAAGACTCAAAATGTGTTCATATATTTGTAGTGGCTGGAGATCTCCTGCTATTACAACTGATCTTCAGCTGATAGAGATCAGCTCCCCTGGAGAAAATAGCTGCTTTGGCAATTGGACTCTATGGCATTGAAGTCCCTCCCCAAACCCCACCCCACCCCCAAAATCTCCAGGTATTTCTCAACCCAGAGCTGGCAACCCTATCTGTGGACAGCAGGAGGAGGGACAACGCGATTGGGAGTCTATAGCACCGGCTTAGAGACTCTGAAGCAGCTCTGCTCCATCTCATTAGAAGCTAAGCAGGTTCAGTCATGGTTAGTACTTGGATGGGAGACCACCAAGGAACACTGGGGCTGCTAAGCAGAGGAAGGCAATGGTAAACCATCTCAGCTCATCTCTTGGCTTCTGTAGCCGTTCAGGTCAAAGGGTTTCAGCTAGGGTTACCATGTCCCTCTTTGCCATTGGCGGGATGTTTTTGGGGCGGAGCCTGAAGAAAGCAGAGTTTGGGGAGGGACTTCAATGCCATAGAGTCCAATTGCCAAAGCAGCCATTTTCTCCAGGTGAACTGATCTCTATCGGCTGGAAATCAGTTGTAATAGCAGGAGATCTCCAGCTAGTTCCTGGAGGTTGGCAACCCTAGTTTCAGCCCAAATTCAAAGTGCCTCCAATTACAGTTGCTCACCTGGACAATTCAGCTCTCCAGGTCAGAATCCAGGAGTTCTCCACACAGAAACACCTCCTGGTCACAGGACTGGGCCTTGGTGGCCAGCTGCCTTCTTCTGGCAAGGCTTAGGGAGAAGTGGCCAGACTCCACAGCCTTCCCCTGG
Organism: Euleptes europaea; assembly: GCF_029931775.1. Taxonomy (NCBI): domain Eukaryota; kingdom Metazoa; phylum Chordata; class Lepidosauria; order Squamata; family Sphaerodactylidae; genus Euleptes; species Euleptes europaea. The sequence goes on from NC_079316.1 coordinate 109,753,477, forward strand.
CCTCGCCCAACTGACCCTCTTCAAGGCTGTTCCGTTCCCCTTCTGTTGATGGCCTCCCCCTGGCAACAGGACCCCCACCCCGTGTTCCAGAAGCCAGGAGTGTCGTCACAATGGCCGTCTCCTTGGAATGGGCAAAGTGGGCAACTGACTTCCGCCAACCTGACCAGACTCACATATCTGGGCGCATCAGAGGCTGTCCTGCTGCTCCAGGGCAGGGATTTTAAAAATAAGGCATCCTCCAAGAACATGGAGCTAAGGAAAGAAAAGGAACTCCTCTTTGGAGGCAGCAATTCAGCCGTGTGGCCCTGTGACGGCATGGGAAAGGGACAGGCGACCACTGTGAGCCGTTTCCTGCCACCCTACAACCAGCAATACAGTGTCGTTGCCCATTATTAGCTGGTGGTATGCCACACACGGTAGCCAGAATAGCCCTGACTAGCCTGATCACATCAGGTTGGAAGTTAAGCAGGCAGAGGCCAGTATTTGGATGGGAGACCCCCAAAGAAGTCCAGGGTCGCTGTGCAGAGCTGGACAACGGCAAGCCACCTTTGTACGCCTCTTGCCTCGAAAGCGTTATGGGATGGCTGAAAATTGGTTGCGACATGACGGCATTTTCCACCACTGGGTACACCTCTTTTCATAGAGTTGGAAGGGACCACCAGGGTCGTCGAGTCCAACCCCCTGCACAATGCAGGAAATTCACAACTACCTCCCCCCACACACCCCCAGTGACCCCTACTCCATGCACAGAAGATGGCCAAGGTGCCCTCCGTCTCATGTTATGCCTAAGGTCACAGAATTAGCATTGCTGACAGATGGCCATCTAGCCTCTGCTTAAAAACCTGCAGGGAAGGAGAGCCCACCACCTCCCGAGGAAGCCTGTTCCACTGAGGAACCGCTCTAACTGTTAGAAAATTCTTCCTAATGTCTAGATGGAAACTCTTTTGATTTAATTTCAACCTGTTGGTTCTGGTCTGACCTTCTGGAGCAACAGAAAACAACTCGGCACCATCCTCTATATGACAGCCCGTCATGTACTTGAAGATGGTTATCATATCCCCTCTCAGCCTTCTCCTTTTCAGGCTAAACATACCCAGCTCCTTCAACATTTTCTCATAGGACTTGGTCTCCAGACCCCTCACCATCTTTGTTGCCCTCCTCGGGACACATTCCAGCTTGACTACATCTTTCCTTTCCTTTAATGGTACAGCTCCTAGCCAATGGGCTGTGAGCTAACCACACTGAACTGCTGGGCAGATTTAAAAAAAAATATATATTCTATTTTATCTAATTTATTTAATTGTATAGATATTCTTTAAATTCTCCTTGTGTCTCTTGAATTCAAATGAACCCCAAATAAATTTCACTACTGGAACTGTGATAGCTGGATCGCAACCACCCAGCAGAAATTGTAGCTTATTAGCTACAGACATGTCTATATCAGGAATGAATGGATTGATCAGCTGCGTTCTTAAGGGCTTATATCTTCTACAGTGAAATAAGACATCCTCCGTGGTTTCGATAGAACCAGTTCCACATCCACATAGACGCTAACCCTAACTATGAACAGTCCTGTTAGCCCTTTTTTTTCCCATTTCATTTATTACAGTCATTTGACCAGCATTATAAAAATACAGCGATGCATACCATAAGCCTTACCAACAAAAACAAGGCAGATTTAAGGACAAACCAGATAACAGTATTAGAATAAAATATGACCGTTAACAAAATAAATAAGTTAAAAATTACTGCTGTGATTTCCAAGCCCTACATATTAACATGCAGTAGCTAGCAACATATCTCAAGATCTGGGGATTATTGCCTGCTAACAGGGGGTCCGATTTGGTTTTGTCAGATTCTCCCGAGAATTTCTTTAGCAAAGGATCAATCATTTTACTCCTAGCCTCCTTGTAAAAGGTACACCATAAGATCATATATTCGATCGTTCCCCCCTCTTGAAGCAAGCATGGGCACTTTCTTTCTATGAAAGGGATCTTCTTAAATTTGCCTTTGAGTATCGCAGAGGGGAGTGCCGCATACCTGGCAAGGGTGAGAGTTCTCCTGATGTTATTGGATTCCAATATAGCCAAATAGGTCACTGGAGCGATCACATATTTGGCGCTCAGAGGGCATATACAATCTGGTGTTCTAGAGATATCGGCTTGACGCTCAGTATCCTCAATCCTCTGCCTGATCAGCTGTTTTGCTTGATCCAACCCACTGCTTAGAAGGACTTGGGGGAATAGCCTAAGATCCTGACATAATTTAAAACAGCCCCTAGCCACTTTGATTGGAAATTAACTTGAAATATCAGAGGAAAAAGGCCCTGAGGATTCAGATTTCCCTTTAACCATAAATGAATGGACATCATACAGACCCTAGCCTCCATCCTCAGCATTCCAGTCTCTAATCTGATCTAGGTATTTGACACCCATTTTGGAACCTGTAGGATCGCTCTCAGGAATTAGATTGGACTCTCTCCAATGGGGCATAACAGGAGGAGGGTGAGCCCAGAAAGGAGCCATATAGGAGTTGAGCCATGGTTATTGCTTTATACAGTTTCAAGGCTGCAGGGATAGAGTGGCCACCATGTGATCGTAAAATCTAACTATACTATTTGCCGATCTTTCTCCCTGTTAGCCCAAATGTCTCAGGGGTTAAAGCTTGGGTTGCAAGCTCCAGGCTAGAAAATACCTGGAGGTTTTGGAGGTGGAGCCTGTGGAGGGCGGGGTTTGGGGAGGGACTTCAATGAGGACTCTAATACCATAGAGTCCACCTTCCAAAAAGGCCATTTTCTCCATGGTTACTGATCTCTGTCTCCTGGAGTTCAGTTATAATAATAAGAGATCTCCAGCCACCACCTGGAGGTTGACAGCCCTAGTTATATCAGGGCCCCTCAGCCTTTTTGGGCCTGTGGGCAGCTTTGGAATTCTGACCCAGTGTGGTGAGTTCATTCACAAAATGGCTGCTACACAATGGCTGCTGCAGAAGGCAGAGCCAGCCCCAGAATGGCGGCTGCAACTTACCTTCAGCTAGGGCTGTTGATTCGGTTCTGCCCGAACTGAAAAACAGCTTAATTTCCCCTGATTCTGTGGTTTTTAGTTCGGGACGAACTGAATTCAAAAATGGCGGGCAACCGGGGAGCCGAATTCAGCGAGTTCAGGAGTTCACGAATAAATCCGGCCAATTCGGGGCGTCAGTAAGCAGCATAACCGTCAGTAAGCAGCATTCTCCTTCCCCGGCCAATCGGTGGCCGAGCTGGGTCTTCTTCTGGCCAATCAGTCAGGATTGAGTACTGGAGGAATCAGCTGATGTGCGGCCCGGCCGGGGGGAGAGAGAGAGAGAGAGGGAAATCCTCGTGTGTGCGTGTGTGTGGGGGTGCTTGTGCACATTCGCTTTCTGTGGCTGCAGGGGGCATATTTTTTGGGGTACAGACCCCAAACTTTCAGCAGAGATTCAGACAAGCCTTCTTAAGAGACCACCCAAGTTTTGTAAACATTGGGTCAGGGGGTCCTGAGATATGGGCTCCCCCCTTTTTTCTTTCCATGGCTGCAGGGGGCGCATTTTTTGGGGTACAGACCCCAAACTTTCAGTGGAGCTTCAGATGAGCCTTCTTAAGATACCCCCCAAGTTTTGTAAACATTGGGTCATGCGGTCTCGAGATATGGGCTCCACACCTTTCCCCTCCCCCCTTTCCATGGCTGCAGGGGGCGCTTTTTTGGGGATACACCCCCAAACTTTCAGCATAGCTTCAGACAATCCTTCTTAAGATACCACCCAAGTTTTGTAAAGATGGGTTCAGTGGGGGCAGAAATATTGGCTCCCCCCTTTTCTCTTTCCATGGCTGCAGGAGGTGCATTTTTGGGGGTGCAGATCCCAAACTTTGAGCGGAGCTTCAGACAAGCCTTCTTAAGAGACCCCCCAAGTTTTGTAAACATTGGGTGAGGGGGTCCCGAGATATGGGCTTTCCCCTTTCCCCTTTTCCCTATTGGGATGAATGGATCAGCTGATCCTGTATGCATCTCCAGAGCAAAACGTCCCGTGCCTAAATGGAATAGTCTTGGATTATTCAGTCCTCCCCAGCCCCTCCTGATGGAACAGAAGGCAGCCACAGTAAGACCCCTTTGGGGGCTTTAATCTATAATTTTTCTCCTGTGTGTGTGTGTGGGGGGAAGCAGAGTCTGTGTGTGTGGGGGGAGGGAGCAGTTTCTGTGGGTGGGAGGGGAAGCCAAAGGGGGCTTTTGCCGGTTCTGCCTGGGGTGTGTGTTCCCCCTCGAGTCTTTCTCTCCCTGGTTTGAGAGGGGGCTTCAGTTGTGTGTCTTCAGGTTTTCCCTCATTCATAAGAGCGGTTAGGTCTATTTGGATGCTTGCTCAAAACTGGTTTTCAAATGGTGACTTAAAGAATGCATTTGGAGTCCCATGCAAAAGGGGAAATTCCACCCCTCCTGCTCATTATGCATAGCCTCTGTCCCTTTCCATGGTTTGCAAACTCCCAGGTGTCAGGTGTTGCTTTGCACAGTTGCAAAGGTGTTGCTTACAAGGTTGTGTTGCTTTTCAGTCGTGTTGCTTTGCAGTTGTGTTGCAATGCTTTGCAAACTTCTCAGCTGTTTGTTGGGGCTGGGAGTTTTGTGCGTGGGCGGCAAGCTCTGCTCAGAGATGCACATTAAGGGTGGGGGGACCCCTTTCGGGGCCCATATCTCAGCCCCCCCTGACCCAATCTTTACAAAACTTGGGGGGTCTTTCAAGAAGCGTCCTTTGAAGCTCCGCTCAAGGTTTGGGACCTCTACCCCCAAAAATGCCCCCCCAGAGCTGCGGAAAGGCGCAGTTGTGTTTTTAATGGCTTTATTCGGCCGATTTTTTCCCCCAAACTTTGAATTCCCCCTGAATTGCACGGACCCGAAGCGGGGGAGTTCGGACTTCGGCATATCCCGAATCTAAACGGGCCGAATTCAGCTGAATCCGAACTATACCGAATTTTTTTTAATTCAACAGCCCTACCTTCAGCCAGACAGAGACAATCCCTGGGCTGTGACGGTAACAACATTTAAAATCTGCAAGCCAATCAAATTTCCATCAGCCAGTCATCTGGGAAGAAGTCCCACCTGGCCCTACCCCCACACAATTGCTAAAAAGAGGCCTTTTCCTGGAGTCACATGAGCAACGTAGACCCAACTTTAAAAAATTGGTGATGTTTAGTTTCGCCCTTGTTGGTCTCCCAGCCAAGTACTACAGGGCCGACCCTGCTTAGCTTCTGAGATCTAACAAGATCAGACTAGCCTGGGCCATCCAGGCCAGGAAAGCCTACCTTACAGGGTGTTAAAAGATTGGTGGTGGACCTTATGGTGAAGCTGTAAGGTTTTCAACGCAAGAGATATTCAGAGGTGGTTTTGCCATTGCCTGCCTCTGCGTAGCAACCCTTAGTGGTCTCCCATCCAAGTACTAACCAGGACTGACCCTGCTCAGCTTCTAAGATCTGCCAAAAGCGGGCTAGCCTGGGCCATCCAGGTCAGGGCAAGAGACAAACAGAGGTGGTTTGCCTTTGTCTGCCTCTGTGGAGCAACCCTGGACTTCCTTGGTGGTCTCCCATCCAAATACTAATCAGGACCAACCCTGCTTAGCTTTGGAGATATGACAAGATCATGCTAGCCTGGACCATCCAGGTTAACGCAAAAGACAAACAGAAGTGGTTTGCCATTGCCTGCCTCTGCATAGCAACCCTTAGCAGTCTCCCTGTTGCTTACAGGTAGGTCTGAGTTTCTGCTTTCCACACAGCAATGGATCGGTGCTGAAGGAAGCAGAGCCTGACGCGTATTTTACTCTTGCCGGGAGGGGCCGGCAGCTCCTTAATAAGGACAGAAACAGTATACTCACTATACAGGAACAAGGTCACAGACAAACACAAGCTCCTCGCCCTTAAGGTCTTGGCTGCAGGCCACGGCTTTCTTCCAAGTTCAACAGCACGGCAAACTGGACTCCAAACGAAGACGGCATGCAATAACATTGCTCCCACGAGGCACTTAACGGTCAGTCTTGCTTATATTGCCTTCGTGACTCTCCAGGTGTTTCAGCTCAACTGTCGGCTTCAGACTCTGATTCCTCCTGCGCCAACTTACATCTTTGGTCCAAAAGCCGGGCCGACTTTCTCCTTTGCTGCAATGCCATTCTACCTTTTACTCTTCTTCTCTCCACTGGTGGAGGAGACCCTGAAGGTGAAAGGCTTTCTCTTCCCTGTTCCTGTTCTCTTGTTTCAGCCGGCCGGTCTTCTGGCTCAGAGGCCCCGTCTTGCTGTTCCAGTGTTATCTCTTCAGAGGGAGTGAGGGCTTGTTCTGCCGCCTCCTCTTCTTCTGAAGAGTAACTCTCAGGCTGACTCACGACACTCCCATCCAAATACGAACCAGGACTGACCCTGCTCAGCTTCTAAGATCTGCCAAGAGTGGGCTAGCCTGGGCCATCCAGGTCAGGGCAAGAGACAAACAGAGGTGGTTCACCATTGCCTGCCTCTGCGTAGCAACCCTTAGCGGTCTCCCATCCATGTACTAACCAGGACTGACCCTGCTTAGCTTCTAAGATCTGCCAAGAGCGAGCTAGCCTGGGCCATCCAGGTCAGGGCAGCCTACCTTGTGTGTCTGTGTGTAAACTGCTGTTGAATCACAGCCAACATATTGCAACTCTGTAGTTTTTCAAGGCAAGAAACATAGAGAGGTGGTTTGCCACTGCCTGCCCTCAGATGGAAACCCCGGACTTTCTTGGTGGTCACTGGTCTCCCATCCAAGTACGAACCAGGGCCAATCCTGCTGAGTTTCTGAGATCTGATGAAATCAGGTTAGCCTGGGCTGTCTAGGCCAGGGTACATGCCACTAGCACGGGCAGGTCTAATTTTTATTCTTGTCTACAGAACCAAGGGGCAGGCAACTGAGAAGGCGCCTTAACATGAAATGAAACAAATAAAAAAGGAAGCAAAATACAGGAAGGTAACAAGTTTCGGGGGGGGGGGGCTGTGTTGAGTTGTCACAGAAATAAAACAAACAACAAAGTTTGCAGATGATAACAAATTATTTAGGGTGGTGGAAACAAAATTGGACTGTGAAGAGCTCCAAAAGGATCTCTCCAAACTGGAGGAGTGGGCATTAACATGCCAAATGCGATTCAATAAGAGCAAGTGTAAAGTGATGCATATTGGGGCAAAAAATCCCAACTTCACATGTACTCTGATGGGATCTGTGCTGGCAGCAACACAAAAACCTGGCAACGGAAAGAAAAGTCCAAAGACGCTCTGTTGTACTGAAGCTTGAGAGTATCACATCGAATGCAGCCACAATCAGGTAAGTGGAAATAATCAGAAATATACAGGTTCAAGGCACCTGGGTCCTTGTTCTTCCGTCACTAGGTTTTTGTAACGGTGTTTGCGGCTCCTCCGCTTCCCCTTGGAAGCTTATATATTGGACATGATTGTTGTATATTGTAGGTGTCTTTAGGATGTCTGTCTTCTTTATTGTGTAAGATTTGTATTTGCATTTGTTGGAATATATGTATTTTGAGCTTTGGTACCGTTTTTTTGCATTTCTAACCTCCAGGTACTAGCTGGAGATCTCCTGCTATTACAACTGATCTCCAGCCGAGAGAGATCAGTTCACCTGGAGAAAATGGCCGCTTTGGCAATTGAAGTCTATGGCTAACGACTCTTCTGCAAGGGGGAAAAAGGTTCTTCTTCTCGGCAGAACTCACATCCGCCTTGAATAGAGGGGGCGGATCACCAGCCTTCTGAGCTAGAGATCTGCCAAGACCCACGAAGGGCCAGTCCAAATGGTTTCATGGGCCTTAAATGGCCCCCGGGCCTGACATCCACCACCCCTGCCATAGAGTCCACCTTCCAAAGCAGCCATTTTCTCCCAGGGAACTGATCTCTGCCACCTGGAGATCAGATGTAATAGCGGGAGATCTCCAGCCACCACGTGGAGGTTGGCAGCCCTATAAATGAAAGGGGATAAGGTACATCTACTGGAATAGTCTTCACTTGGGCTGCCAACCTCTAGGTGGCACCTGGAGGCCTCCTAGAATTACAATTAATCTTCATCCTACAGAGATCAGTCACCCTGGAGGAAATCGGCTGCTTTGGAATTATACCCTACTGAGGTCCTTCCCCATCCCTAAATCTTCAGGAATTTCTCAACCTGAAGTTGGAAACCCTGCTTTCTCTGAAGGCGGAGTTCTGAAGGGCTCTCAGAAGAGCCCCTTGGGTTTAGGGTGGGAAATTCCTGGAGATTTGGGGTCGGAGCCTAGAAAGGGCAGGGTTTGGGGAGGGACCTCAGTGGTGTACAGTGCTGGAGTCCACCCTCTGAAGCTGCCATTTTTTCCCCCTCCAGGGTAACCAATCTCTGTCACTTGGAGATAAATCATGATGGGTAGCCGTGCTAGTCTGTCTGCAGCAGTAGAAAACAGCAAGAGTCCAATAGCACCTTAAAGGCTCACAACATTTCTGGCAGGGTAGGAGCTTTGGTAAACCATTGACTCACAAAAGCTCACACCCTGCCAGAAATCTGGAGCTCAGTTGCAATTCTGGGAGCTCAGTAGCAATTCCTGGAGGGGCCATGGCTCAGTGGTAGAGCATTGCTTGGCATGCAGAAGGTCCCAGGTTCAATCCCTGGTGTCGCCAATTAAAGGGACTAGGCAAGTAGGTGATGGGAAAGTCCTCTGCCTGAGATCCTGGAGAGCCACTGCCGGCCTGAGTAGACAATACTGACTTTGATGGACCAGGGTCTGATTCACTATAAGGCAGCTTCATGTGTTCATGTGCGTTCATGAGGTCAGTTGCAATTCCAGGAGATCACTTGCAAATTCCGGGAGATCTCCAGGCCCCACGTGGAGGTTGGCAAGAGCCTGCAGAAACACGCCTGAGCCTCATGCCCTGCTTGATTCCGCCGCCCCCCCAAGCCTCTGCTTGGACCACTCCTTCCCCTGGGGTGTGAGCTCCTGTCCTTAGGGTCATTTATGCCTGGGAGGTTTTGCCGCTCTCTAGATGCACATTTTCCCCATCCCAATTCTCAGAGCTCAAAAATAAGCCCCCATGCAGAGTTCTGAAAATTCGGATGGGGAAAATGTGCATCTAGAGAGCGGCAAATCCAAGGCAAAACCTCCCAAGCATTAATGGCTTAGGACTCTGGACACATCCCTGGCCGGCTGCACACGAGACGCGCGTAACCCATCTCTGCCCCCGTGCAAAAGAAGGGGCGGGGGGAGAGAGCGGTGTGGCCCGCCGCTCCGCATTGGCTCGCCGCTGCCCCGCATTCAAATGTCCCCCCCCCCCACGCCGCTCGGAACGCTCGGCAGCCAATCGGGCGACGGCTCGGCTGCATATGCAGATGAGCCCCCCCCCCCCCGCGACGGGCCGAGCGAGGAGCGAGAATAAAGCCAGATAGCGGATCGGGCGGCCCCGGGGGCGGGAGCGCGCGCGGCTGGGCAGGCGGAGGCGGGAGCGCGCCCCGGAAAGTTTCCCCGAAGTTTTCTTTCCCGCGGCCGCCGCTGCTATGGTGGGGGCGGAGGGGCTGCCGGGGCTGGGAGGGCCTTAGGGGGGGGGACAAGGGAAATTGGGAAGGGGTCGCAGAGTCCAGGAAGCCCCCCGCCCCGCCCCACCCCCGCAGAAGCCCGCAAGCGAGCAGCGGGGCTGGCAACGGTCTTGCCCGGAGGGTTTGGAGCGGGTCGGAAAGGCTCCTGCAAGGACAGCCGGGAAGCAGTTCCCCCGCCGGGGGGGGAGGGACGGGGGGGGCGCCCCGCTGTGCGACCCCCGGGCCGGGGGGCTGCAGGATGAGCCTGCTGTCAGCCATCGACACCAGCGCCGCCGCCGCCGCCTCGGTCTACCAGCCCGCCCAGCTGCTGAACTGGGTCTACCTGTCCTTGCAAGACACCCACCAGCCGGCCAGCGCCTTCGAGGCCTTCCGCCCCGAGCCCGCCGCCGCGCAGCACCCGGAGCTCGCCTACCCGGGCAAGAGCACGCCCGAGCTGGCCTCGCCCCTCCACTCCAGCTATCTCAGCAGCTTCTTCCAGCTCCAGAGGAACGAGGTGAGCGGGGGGGGGGGGGAGTTGGCCCGGGTTTGCAATGCCCCCCCCCCCCCGGCCATGCAATGCGGACCGCCTCGGTCGCGTGCACAGTTTGGGCTGTTGGGAAAATGCGGGGGGGGGGGCCGGGGGAGATCGCCTTTGCTGGCTCGCCCTCTCGGGCCTGGGGGCGGGGGATGCACGGCTCCGGCCACCGTCGCCTGCGAGGGCTGGGGGGGGGGGGAGTTTGCAAAAAAAAGTTTCGCAAACTTTTTGGAGCTTTGGACCGTCGCCATGATGCTTTTCGAGGATGCCTTTTTTTTGGGGGGGGGGTCAAATCCCTTCCTTGCCTCGGTTGCCTCTCCAAAGTCGCGTTTGCTTTTGTTAGAAAAAGTGTCCTTTTTAAAAGAATTGTTTGCTTGCTTTTTCCGATCCCGGGCGAGGGCGGCGCGCCGGGGAGCGGCGTTGGGCAGGCGGGAGGCGCAGAGCGCGCGGATCGGAGCCCTCCTCGCGCCGCCCGGGAGGTTTTGCCCTGGGTTGGCCGCGTTCTGGACGCCCGTTTCCCCCAGCCGACTTCTCAGAGCTCAACGAGAAGCCCCCAGGCAGAGTTCTGCGCATTCATACTGGGAAATGTTACATCTGGCTGCAAAGAAAGTTGGGGGGAGAGAAGGAAATGTCAATGGCTTGCCTCTGGCCTGCCGGGTTGGAGATTATGATCATTTCAGGGTCCCCCCGAATCGCCACAAAACCAGCTTTCAAGGTCCTTTTTTCAGTTGCAATCCTAAACAGAGTTGTGTTGGTTTCGGTGGGCCAAGAAGGGTGTAACTATGTAGGATGGGGTCGGGGGTGGGTGGGTCGGAATTTAATTTATATATATTTTTTAATTTATCTATGCATACCCCTGCCTTTCTCCTCGAGGGTGACCTCAAAGTGGCTTGTGTCGTTCTCCTCCCTTTTTCCCCCTCACAACAACCTTGCGAGGGAGCAGTCAAAAAAAGCAAGAGTCCAGTAGCGCCTTAAAGACTCACAAAATTTCTAGTAGGGTATGAGCTTTCGTGAGTCATGGCTTGCTTCTTCAGAGAAGGTAGGTTAGGCTGAGAGCGTGCGACTGGGCCAAGGTCACCCAGCAAGCTTCCATGGCACAAGTGGGGATTCGAACCTGGGTCTCCCAGATACTAGTCTGACATTCTTAAACACCACACTGCGTGAAGTTCAGGGAGAAGGTTACAACTGGAGAGGAGCCTTCTTCACCAGCGCAGGATTTTGGGACGTGTGGTGGAAGCAGAGTGGTGTAGTGGTTAGTTTCAGGCTAGAACCTGGGAGACCCTAGTTTGAATCTTACTAGTGGAAGCTTGCTAGCAGGTCACACACACTCTGAGCCTACCCTACCTCATAGGGTTGTTGTGAAGATAAAATAGAGGGGATGTGGCGCAGTGTTAGTGCATCTGCTTGGCATGCAGAGGGTCCCAGGTTCAATCCCTGGCATCTCCAGTTAAAGGGACCAGGCAAGTAGGTGATGTGAAAGATCCCTGCCTGAGACCCTGGAGAGCAGCTGCCAGCCTGAGTAGACAATGCTGACTTTGATGGACCAAGGGTCTGATTGCATAGAAGGCGGCTTCATGTGTTCATGTGAGGAAAGGAGAACAATGTAGGCTGCTGTGGGGCCCCATTGGAGGAGAAAAAGGTGGGGATATAAATAAAGTAAGTAAAGAAATAAACTGAATGTAGCTTAAAGGTTAGCAACACTTAGTGCGAAAACCCCCATTAAATTTCTGATGAAGTGGGTTGTGGCCCACGGAAGCTCCTTTTGAACGAAGCGTTGTCCTTCTTCGAGGTGCCGCTGGATTTTTGTTTTATGCTGCTTAGAGCCACCTCTTTGCAATCAGTTTTTCTGTTGACATTCTAGTAAACGATTACACAGATCGACGAGGACGGTCCTTCGCAAAGTTACTGCAGTCTAAACACAAAAAGACAGAAGTAACTTTGCAGGGGTTGGGACTTCAGGGCGGTAAATGCTGGATGCGGAATTGAGATGGAGCGGGGAAAAGAGACAGGAGCAAATTTGGGCTGTTTCTGATCCGCTTGGTCAGGAGCCAGATTAAACTGGCTGTCCAAGATCATGGCCAGTATTATGCAGTGGCTAAAATCCTCAGGATGGTCACTGCTGTGGAAGAAAACAAGGTGTTTGACTGTATGGCTCATATATATATTTCCTGTGATGGGCTAGTGTGTGTGTGTGATGGGGGACAGCCAGATACCCCCCAGAAGGCAAATCCCCTGTGCGACAGCAATAGCACATGGTGGGATTTGAGTTTGCGTCCTGGCATTCCCATTCCATCCCATTGGCCGAGGGCATTGTTTAAGGAGGGCAGAGGATGAGAATCTTCTCTGCCCCATGCAGTTGCCTCTGAAGTTCGTAGATATTTCTGGCCAACCCGCTCTCTTCACATGGAGTGGTGATTGTTACAAAGCAATGTGTTGGGCCTAAAGAAAGCAGTTGACTGATTTGTGTTAGTCTTATTAATGGCGCTTGCCAGCTGTAAAAATCCCAACTGCTCTTCAGATACACCTTTGTTCCAGTTTACTTTTCGGTATAATCCAGAGAAAGAGGCTCCGGCCTCCAGGAGGGCCCTTGAGATCTCCTGGAATTGCAGAGGACCTCCAAAGTACCGAGATCAGTTCCCCTGGAGTAAAGGGCTGCGTTGGAGGGTGGACTCTATGACTTTATACCCAGCGGAGGTCCTTCTGTTCCTCAGGTTCCACTCTCAGATCTCTAATTATTTCCCAACCCAGAGTTTGCAACCCTATGTGGGGTTGCTAACCTCCAAATGGGGCCTGGAATTCTCCCAAAATTACTACCGATCTCCAGACTACAGAGATCAGTTCCCCTGGAGAAAATGGCCATTTTGGAGGATGGACTCCAGGGCAATATACCCCGCTAAGGTCTCTCCCCTCCCCAAATCCTGCCCTCCCCGGGCTCCACCCCCGAATTTCCCAACCTGGAGTTGGCAACCCTACCCTTGGCCTGTTAAATGAAGTCTTGCTCCAGAGGGGAATGCTATTTATCAGTAGGTAGCAAACCGGGGGTATGGCTTTCATTGGCAAACCAGTCAATGGGTCAGTGTTGAAAATAGCTGCATGCCTGCCCTAAGAATCATCCCCCAGCCCACCCTGGCTGAGCAAGCTGGGCAGTTTTGCGAAAGGTGGTTCTCAGGGACTACAGTAGGCATGTGTGTGAGTAGGTTGGCTACTAAAACAAAAGTGGTCTCGTAACTTGGCCAGGTCTTGCTTTGGCGATGCGAAGTTTTGGTCCCGTTTGCAGAGGTTCAAGCGCTCCATTTCCACAGCGGATGTTGCGCTCACCCTAAATCCTTCCCCGGGGGAGAATTCAGAAGTCTCTTTAATCGCGTGAATCTGGGAATTCCATTTAAATATCTGTGGACTGGAAATGACAGAAGCGACAACTGCAGAGGAGAGCAACGAGGATGATCGGGGGCCTGGAGACCAAGAAGCCCTACGAGGAAAGGCTGAGGGAGCTGGGAATGGAGAAGAAGAAGGTTGGGGGGGGGGGCATGACTGCTGTCACTTGGAGAAGGGCAGGGAGATATCTTGTTGACAGCAGAGGATCATAGGACTCGAAATAATGGGTTTGAAAGGTACCGGCTGGATATTAGGAAAACCTTTGTGACAGTAAGAGTTGTTTGACAGGTCGGCTACCTGGGGAGGTGGTGAGCTCCCCCTCACTGGCAGTCTTTAAGCAGAGGCTGGACAATCACTTGTCAGGGATGCTCTAGGCTGATCTTGCATTGAGCAGGGTGTTGGACTAGATGGCCTGTACGGCCCCTTCCAACTCTGATTCTATGAACTGCATTTCCTGTTTAAAGAATGGCGAGTTGGAAGCGATAGTTCTTCTGGGGGGAGGGGGCATTAAACCCTTGCACATTGATTGACCCAGACTTGAACATCGCTTTGTCTCCACCACCACCCCTTTGGAAGTCATGTATCTGAAAGCTGTTTATGAAACTGGAAATTCTGCCCCTGCTGTGCTGAAGTTGATGCAGGTTATGTTAGAGGCGATTGCCAGACAAAAGTTCTGCAGTGTTATTTTTCCTCTGTAGTGTGAATAGGCGTTGAATGCGTTCTCAGGGAAGCATTTGACAACCTTTCAAAGGTGCCCTTCCTGCCGTCGTTTCAGCAGCGCTTTTTCAGCTTCCTCCCGGGCAAGATCTGGTCTTCGTTCTGTCCACTCCTCATCCTTCCTGGCCCTGACAAACCAGTCCTAACCGGTGTTTTTTAGAAGCGAGTCTCTTTTCAAGAGGACGGATTCTCAGCTGAGAGTGAATCCGGATTGCAACTTAATTTGCCTTTGTGTGTGAGTCATTCCGCACCTTGCATGCTCGAATCTTCTGCATGTTTAAGTGGACAGAGAAGTTTTATTAGCAGTGAGGTAACACAAAGGGTTTGAAGTGCTTCGGATCCACTCTGAGACACAGGCCCTTTATGCATGGCTGTTTCCTCGTGGCAACCCTGCCAACTACTTCGGAGCTTTGCCTTGATTATGCTTGCATTTTCCCACCGTCAGAGGTTGCCTCACCCTCCCCTCCCATTTCTGTGAATTTTGCCTGCGTTTTCTGGATTGGTGTTTAGCCAGCATCCGGAAACTCGGGCAAAACGCAGGGGACACGCGCAGGGAGAGCAAGGCGACCTCTGACGGTTGGAAAATGCATGCATAATCATGGCAAAGCCCCGAAGTAGTTAGCAGGGTGACTGCGAGGAAACAGCCACGCATAAATGGTCATAGATCAACCCTAAAGGAAAATAGTGGTATTCCCGACTTACAATGCAGGGCTAAAGTAACTAAGATCACCTAGTGTATTAATGGCTGAGGCACGCTGCTGTATACTGTATCACCATTGGTTTATCAAAGTCTCTGTTGTCAACTCTGATTGGCATTGGCTCGCTGTGATGTCATGCGGAGATCTTTGACCTCATCTTATAACTGGATCCTTCCTTTTTTTTTTAAACTGGATACCAGAGATTCTCCATGCCAAGCAGGTGCTCTACCACTGAGCTGATGCCTTCCTCCAGAGCGGAGACTTCCAGATTTGTAGCCTGGTCTCTTAGCCATTCAATCAAAAGTTATTGCTATAGCCAAAGGCCGTTGCAAAACTTGTTAAAATTGTTGATGAAAACCAAAGACTCCACATACAAACAAACTGGTTAGTAAGATACAGGAAGCGTGTACATAAACATGAGTCATACCAGTCAAAGGGATTGTATTAAAATAAAGACAGTATTTTTGCAGCCTCTGCTTTTCAAATTTTATTTGCTGCAAATGCAAATGATGCCACCTGATAAATACTTTTGTCTTTATCAGCCAGCAGGTAAATGATTGTAAACTCTGATAACCAACCAATACATCGAGAAAGATGAGAAGACAAAAATTTCCCTCTTGGAGAACCTTGTCATGGGCAATATAATAGATAATGAAGATTTAATGTGCACCGTAAATCTTCGCTACAACCAGTTTGAATTATATACTTTGTACGTGGAGATTCAGCTTGCTTGCTTGATCAGGGAAATGATTTTTAATATCCTACATTGTTTAAACCTCTGACTTGAATAGCTCAGGCTAGTGCCACATTGTGGGAGCTAAATGGCTACGACTTGATAACAATTTTTTTTTTAAAAAAAGCTTGTTTAAGTGACTCACGGTGTAATCCTAGAAGAGTTACCCTCTTCTAATCCCATTGGCTTCAGTGGACTTAGAACTCTGTTTAGGGTTGCACAAGAAGAGATGTTTTACTTACGTGGCTTTTTAGCTCCAGTGCCCTTAACAATATTCCCAACGGCCAGTGGAAAATCGTGTTGTTTGTTTTCCCCTTCCATCAAGTCTTTCAACCCCGCCCGCTTCTATGGGAGGGGGAGAAGGAGGGGTGCTTAATGATCAATATTCTTGGACTGAAGCGGGGTGGAATGAAGAACTTTTCCAGTATTTTCACTGAACGGTGGACTTCTGGCTCGCGGCTCTTCCCTTTCGGAGCAGCTGTACGTGTCGTTATTTTGGACTCTGCATGTACGCTTGCGGACGCCCAGGCTAATTTGCAGTCACAAACGTGCTCCACGTTTGCACAAGTTTGCTTTGGTGCACAAAGCCCAGCTTGTAGCAGTGTGTACACACACGTCTATGCGATACCTGTGTGCACGGGCTTGTTTGCGATTCAGTTGAGCCGCTGCGTTAAATAGTTCATGTCTGGGTGCTTGCAGGAACACAACGTCTGCGGCTGAGTTTGAGGGGAGGGTTGAAGTCCGTGTGTGTGTGGCTGTGTGTGTGTGTGTGTGTAACGCTGTGATCTTAAAATGATTTTAACTTTGGCGGCTAAGGCTACAATCCTGCCTTTTTTTCTCCCTGTCCCAAAATACGAGAACTCAAGGGCATCTAGTAGATTCAGGACGGACACAAGAAAATCCTTCTTTACACAGCGGGCGACTGAAATGTGGAATTTGCTGTCCGAGGCTGTCATGGTGGCCTAAGACAGCTTCAGAAGGAGGATTAGACAGATTCATGGAGGGCATGTCTATCAGTGGCTACTAGCCGTGGCGACTAGAGGGAACCTCCACATTTAGAGGCAGTCAACCTCTGCATCCCAGTGCCAGGAGGCAATGTCAGGAGAAAGCCTTGGCCTCTATGCCCTGTTTGTTGGCCCTCCAGAGTAATTGGTTGGCCACCGTGTGAGACAGGATGCTGGACTAGGTGGACCACTGGTCTGATCCAGCAGGGGTCTTCTGATGTTCTTATGAAGGCCTCGGCCTCTATGCCCTGTTGCAGGACCTCCATGGGAACTGGTTGGCCACTGTGAGACAAGATGCTGGACTGGATGGACCACTGATCTGATCCTGCATGGCTGCTCTTATGTTCTTATCCATACTTAGAATCATAGAGTTAGAAGAGACCACAAGGGTCATCTAGTCCAACCCACTGCACAATGCAGGAAATTCTCAACTACCATCCCCCCACACCCCGTTTACCCCCACTCTATGCCCAGAAGATGGCCAAGATGCCCTCCCTCTCATGAACTGCCTAAGTTCATAGAATCAGCATTGCTGACAGATGGCCATCTAGCCTCTGATTAAAAAACTTGAGAGAAACCCCACTTAGCACAGTGGGCTTCACTTTTGAGTAAACGTACATAGGCCAGGGCTGCAGGACCATGCAAAAGAAAATCCCTGCCTCATGTCTACTGTGAAATAGCTAGGCTGGTGGTATTTCAACCCAGGGGTCAGGACCCTCGAGTGGGTGGTGGATTTTCTTCTGCCAGATTTTCTTCTGCCAGATTTTCTAGAGCGGGCATTTCTTTTGTTGCCTTGTTGAGGGACCTGCTGTGTAGAGCACCAGGGCTGATATGCCTCCTGTTCTCTTTGACCTCACCTGTTCTCTTTGACCTCCTGTTGTTTGCAATTGGTGGTGGAGCAATTGCCCATCTCTCTGACCTTTGCCTCATTTCTCGGTATGGTACCCTCCCAGGTACTTGGCTTGCCCACAGTTTCCTTGGTCTTCCGCCCATGGCCCTGTCCTTGACACCGGTGAGCAGCGAGATGGGTTTTGTGGGGAAATTTGGAACGGAAAATTATCCTATTCCGATTTAAATAAACCTGATTTAACTATTTTATTTGTTAACAAAAAGTTTAAATTATGTTAGCAAAAGGAGGCGCAAAACGTACTGTGGACGAGCTGGGTCTGTGGACCGGCACTGGGGTTTGTCCATGCTTAACGACCCACATTTAGTCTGTCTAACATTGGTTTGTTGCACAACGGCCCTAACAACTATAGATAAGCAGACTATATTTACAAAGGTGGGGTGGAAAATTTTCGATGTAAAAATGTAGCATAAAAAAAAAAACCTTCCTATTTTGGAAACATTTTCGCCTCGCATCGTTGCCAGTGAGATTGTAACGGTGATCTCTCCCACTTCCTGTCATGTGACTCTGATGTCATAGGACTTCCTGTCACTTGCTGGTGGTTCAAAGCGTCCCGTGCTTACACGGTCCCGGGTCTGGAAATGACGGAGACCGCTACACTCGGTGGCTATAGGAGGAGGCGGAAAACATGTAACCCTTCTGAGCTCTGTGGAGAAAGGGCAGGATGACAATATACAAGCTAGGCCAGGGGTCCCCGACTTTTTTCACCCTGGGGGCACCTTTCGAATTCTGACACGGGGCGGTAGGTGCAGCTACACAATGGCTGCAGCGGGAGGTGGAGCCATGTAATAAAGGAAGTCCAAGTGCAGGGGAGAAGAGGGGTACTTAAAAATATGCTGAGAAATGTAACTTTTAGAATTTGCTTCCTTTTTTTCTTTTTTTGTGAACGGCAGTAACAAAAATAAGTACGATGATGGTTTAAGTAAAATTACATTTTAGTATGTTAATGGTTTAAAAACATATAGTTCATATTAATCAACCAATATTATAGGTTAAAATATATAGGTGAAAACCTGGAGAAATAATATTAATAGCTTAACATAGATATATAAGAAATTTATATTTCCTGTCAAGTGTTTTTAAGCATGGCATAATAAAAAAGTCTCTTATATTCCTATGCAGATATAAATATAAGTTCTGAGGTTAACCTTAAACTACTTGGAAATAACAAGTAATAGTGTTGAATAGATGGTAGAAATAAAAATGATTCGAATAGATAATCAACTTAGGTTTAAGCAAGGCACATATGGTAATATGTTACCTTGTGTATGTTATGTGTTATGTCGATGGTACGTCACGTTGTATTTGTAACTTGTAAGTTGAAAATTAATTATTCAAAAAAAAATATGCTGAGAAAGACGGATGAGAGAAGAAAACCAACTAAGCTATGGTGGCCGCTGCCGCTGAAACAATGCTCCTTTAATCTGCACAACTGATTGGATCTTTAGTGGCCAATCAGAAGCCCTGCTGGGTCAAAGCCCCATTTGGCCCCACCCACTTTCCAAAAACTCTTGGTGGGCACTAAAAAAGCATGCCCGGGCATCATGTTGGGGACCCCTGAGCTAGATGGAAAAACAGCTCACAGTTGCCCAGTAGAGATCACAGTTGTGGCCTTTATTAGAAGGGGGTTGTGTAGATGAACCCACGAAGCTGCCTTCTACTGAATCAGACCCTTGGTCCATCGAAGTCAGTATTGTCTACTCAGACCGGCAGCGGCACTCCAGGGTCTCAGGCAGGGGTCTTTCCCATCACCTACTTGCCTGGTTCCTTCAACTGGAGATGCCGGGGACCTTCTGCATGTCAAGCAGATGCTCTGAGCCACAGCCCCTCCCCAGAGGACTGAAATCCTGCGTGCTAAGCGCTACGAATATTCCTTGCAGTATAAATACCAAGGGTGGTTGTTACAATTATCTCCTTGTTTTTAGCTGAGAGCGGTCACAGCATTGCACGAACCTCTAAAGGATGGAATTTGGGGGTGGAGGGGGGAAGCTGAGAACATTTGTTTGAGGGGGATGGTGGATGTAATGTTATTTTTATTCCCATTTCACGATGTGTTTTGAGATGACATCAGATGGGTGGGCCAGATTTGTCGCCAATGTGAATCTCGGGCAGCCCCTCCGGCTCTCTGGGAATGGTTTTGGCATTGGTAACGTTTTGCAAACATGTTGTCGGTGGAACTCGACCCTGGGTTTAATTATCCGTCCGTCAGCTTCATGAAAAAGATGTGTGTTATGCAAAGCTGGGCCTGGAAGCGGAGTCAGCCAAGGGCTCTGCTGCCTTCCCTGCCCCCAGCTGAAACAGGTGCGTCTGGCTCAAGGTGTTCCTGAGCCGTTGACCCCAACCATTTATAGCACTGTGCCGGCCGCAGTGTGGAATGTGGTGAAGACACCGGGCAGAATAAGGAAGGCTTTCTGGGCAGACGCCCCATCTGTGCTGCTTGATGACGTTGTTGTACTGGTTATGTGGTGGCTCTCAGTGGCAAATGCAGAGTCGGCAGCTGAGGAACTCCCCAGGCCCGAGACCCAGTGTGGTGTAGTGGTTAAGAGCAGCGTACTCTAATCTGGAGAATCGAGTTCGTTTCCCCACCCCTCCACATGAGCGGCAGACTCTAATCTGGAGAACCGGGTTGGCTTCCCCACTCCTACACATGAAGCCTGCTGGGCGACCTTGGGCTAGTCACAGTTCTCTCTAAACTCTCTCAGCCCCACCTACCTTACAAGGTGTCTGTTGTGGGGAGAGGGACTTTCCCTTCCTCTTCTTGCTTGGAAGTTTTGGGAATGGTGACTGTTTTCCCTTCATGATCCATTTGCCTTTCAACACTGAGTACTCTCCCCACTTAATTCGTAGATGTTTTACTTTTCTGTTTTCTTTGAGCTGCCCAGTTTTGTTTTCATGTTGGCGAAGATGCTGTGCGGACGGACGCGTAGCTAGGTGTAATATTCGGGAAGTGCCTGGAAGAAGGCGCGAGAAAATAGTGGCAGGTCGAGGGAACGAAAGAAGTGAGCTGTGCTTTGGAGACAGACGTTGCAGAGGAGAAATTGGGGGGGGGGAGGGGGAAGCAGGCAGCCTGGGAAAAGTTGCCTCCAAATGAGGGCACTGCGGATGTGACTCGCATGCTGACCAGAGACAACCGGGCAGGAAGAGGAAAAGCACCAGCTTCCACAAAACTCTGTTGTGATGAACGGGTGTTTCCACCCCTCAGAGGTTTCCCATGACAGCGATTGCCTGATAAATAAACCTAGGGGAGTAGCAAGCAACTCTCCCCCCCCCCCCCCGGCCACGTTCCTGTGAGACGCCAACTTCATTTCTGCTCAAATGGGATTTGCCGATTTGGAGCATGACAGAAACAGCCTTTGATTATTAATTTATTTTTTTAATGATTTTTTAAAGTTTTCAACACAACATAAAACAACGCACACAACATGCATACATTTACATAGCTATGCCAAGACATTTGTCAGCTATACTTTGGAGCGATTCTCTATTCTTTCTACTATTCTAGAAAATTATTATGTATCTAAAATATAAAATATAAACATGCTTTAAAGGAGAAAGAGGGGAAAACCTGAACATATTAACATATCATCTTGCAGGTTACATGAGTTACTATTCTTATTGTTACATAATTCCGCTTATATATAGTAAGCCTATCAGTTAATGCATAGTTATACTATATAATTTTATTATTTATTTATTTTTGTTTATAGTCCGCCAACTTGGCTATGCTCCTGTGATGCATGAATTTCTTTTCTGCTCACATAGGATGTGCGGATTTCGAGCATGACAGGAAACAGCCTTTGATTTATTAATTTATTTTAGTTGACGTTATTTACAGTCCGCCTTTCTCACGAGGGTCTCAAGGCAAATTACGCAGAATAAGTCGATGCAGGGTGGGACGCCCGTGAATGACGAAGTGAACAAGCGTCAAGTCAATGCATGGAAACTGAGATGGTTGTTAGGCATGAAATTGGAAGTTTTCAGACACTATTCTTGGGCAGTAACGTTCTAAAGACTGCAGTTAGAATCTGGCTGTTAATTTATATGCCAGCTTTCCGCTGAAAGGTCCCAGAAGAATAAAAAAGTCAACAAAACCATTTGTATACAACAAAAATTCAGTTAAAAAACAGTAAAACCAAAACATGCAAGAGAAATCAATGCTATTCCAACAGCGCCAGTGAGCCGCACACACACAAAGAAAAAGGGAATAAGTTATTGTCTAACACAACATATAGGAGGGTAGGCAGCATGGTATAGCCCGATCTTGTCAAATCTCAGAAGCTAAGCAGGGTCAGCCCTGGTTAGTATTTGGATGGGAGACCACTGAGGAAGTCCAGGGTTGCTATGCAGAGGAAGGCAACTGTAAACCAGCTCTGTTAGTCTCTTGCCTTGGAAACCCCATAAGGGGTTGCCATAGGTTGGCTGTGACTTGACGGCACTTTGCACACACACAACACATGCCCTGACCTGGCTAGCCTGATCGCCTCGTAAGGATTTGAGGCCATTATGTAGGGTTGCCAACATCAAGAACAGGCCCATAAAACTGTAGTTGGCAACACACAGCTGCGTGTGACTAGTGGTGGCCTGGAACCCTGAATCTGCTGTTCCTCACACCCCTTGTAAATTGTAGTCTGTCAGGCCGCAGTACTTTTGGCTCTCTATGAGGAAGGAATCTGAAATTGCTCAGATGCGTCAGTTAAACACACACATGTTCCGTTGAATGCCAAGATGGAATCGCCAGAGCTCTCAGTTCTGTGCAAATATCCTTTATAGTGGTAAAATCCCATATGTGCTGTTGATTTGAAAGGGCCGTTTTAGTGACAAAAAATATATATGTTGCACCATCACTGACAACTGCATCAAAGTCTGGTGACTCGTGTATTCTTTAATACCATGATAGTGGCACTTCATCTGCCTCGACTGTTTTAAGTTATTTGAAATGCAGAAAATAGAATCATAGAGTTGGAAGGGACCACCAGGGTCATCTAGTCCAACCCCCTGCACAATGCAGGAAACTCACAACTACCTCCCCCACACATCCCCAGTGACCCCAACCCCCCCCCCCGCCATGCAGGATCCCACAATCAAAGCACCCCCGACATGGCCATCTAGCCTCTGCTTAAACACCTCCAAAGACGGGACTCCATCACCCTCCGAGGCAGCACATTCCACCGTCGAACAGCCCTTGACTGTTTTAAGTTATTTGAAATGCAGAAAATAGAATCATAGAGTTGGAAGGGATCACCAGGGTCATCTAGTCCAACCCCCTGCACAATGCAGGAAATTCGCAACTACCTCCCCCACACATACCCAGTGACCCCAACCCTCCCCCCGCCATGCAGATCCCGACAGATGGCCATCTAGCCTCTGCTTAAAGACCTCCAAAGATGGGACTCCACCACCCTCCAAGGCAGCACATTCCACCGCTGAACAGCCCTCACCGTCAGAAAGTTCTTCCTATTGTTTAGGTGGAATCAACAATACTCCCATTGATGCAGCCCAGAATTGCATTGGCCTTCTTAGCCGCCATATCACACTGTTGACTCATGTTCAGTTTGTGGTCCACGAAGACTCCCAGATTTCTTTCATATGTACTGTTGTCAAGCCAGCTATCTCACATCCTGTACCTGTGCCTTATGTTGTTTCGGCCTAGGTGAAGTACTTTACACTACTCCCTATTGAAATCCATTTTATTGCTTATGGCCAAGCTCTCCAGTCTATCGAGGTCATTCTGAACTCTGACCCTACCTTCCGGGGTATTAACTACCCCTTCTAACTTGGTGTCATCCGCAAATTTGATTAGCATGCTCTCTATTCCAGAAAATGTTAGGAATTCCCATAGTCACAGTTGGTTCATTCACAGTGGGACGGGTTGATTTTGCCCCAGTGGTAGAACATCTGTTTGGCATGCAGAAGGTCCCAGGGTCAATCTCTGGCATCTCCAGTCAAAAGCCATTTATGCGTGGCTGTTTCCTCACAGTAACCCCGCCGACTACTTTGGGGCTTGGCTTTGATTATGCTTGCATTTTCTGACCATCAAAGGTCGCCTTACTCTTGCCATGCGTTTTCTGAATTTGTGTTTAGCCAGCATCCAGAAAACGCGGATAAAATGTGCGGAATTACGTGGGGAGAGTGAGGCAACCTCTAACAGTCGGGAAATGCAAGCATAATTAAAGCCAAGCCCCGATGTAGTTGGTGGGGTGACAGTGAGGAAACAGCCATGCATAAATGGCCAAAGGATCAGTTGGTAGGTGATGTGAAAAACCTCTGCCCAACACCCTGGAGAGCCACTGCCAAAGAAGGCCAATGCAATTCTGGGCTGCATCAATAGGAGTATTGTGTCTAGATCAAGGGAAGTAATACTACCACTGTATTCTGCATTGGTCAGACCTCACTTGGAATACTGTGTCCAGTTTTGGGCTCCACAATTTAAGAAGGATGTTGACAAGTTGGAGCGTGTCCAGAGGAGGGCGACCAGAATGGTCAAAGGTCTGGAATCCATGTCCTATGAGGAGAGACTTAGGTAGTTGGGTTTGTTTAGTTTGGAGAAGAGAAGGTTGAGGGGAGACATGATAGCCATGTTTAAATGTATGAAGGGATGTCATGTTGATGAGGGAACTAGCTTGTTCTCTGTTGCTCCAGAGACTAGGACACGGAGTAATGGATTTAAACAAATAGAAAAGCGATTCCACCTAAACATTAGGAAGAACTTTCTGACGGTGAGGGCTGTTCAATGATGGAATATGCTGCCTCGGAGGGTGGTGGCGTCCCCGTCTTTGGAGGTCTTTAAGCAGAGCTAGATGGCCATCTGTCGGGAGTGCTTTGATTGTGGGATCCTGCATGGTGGGGGGAGGGTTAGGGTCACTGGGGATGTGGGTGGGGAGGTAGTTGTGAATTTCCTGCATTGGGCAGGAGGTTGGACTAGATGACCCTGGTTGTCCCTTCCAACTAATTCTATGAGTAGGCAGTGCTGACCTTGATGGACGAACAGTCTGATTCAGTATAAGCCAGTTTCACATGTGTTTTGCTGTACACTGCATTGGTCAGGCTGCACCTGGATTATTGTGTGCAGTTTTGGAGGCCTCCCTTCAAAAAGGATGTGGACAGAAGTGAGCAGGTGCAGAGGAGAGCGATGAGGATGATCAGGGGCCTGGAGACCAAGCCCTACAAGGAAAGGCTGAGGGAGTTGGGAATGTCTAGTCTGGAGAAGAGGAGCTTGAGGGGAGACATGATTGCTCTCTTTAAGTATTTGTAGGGTTGTCGCTTAGAGGAGGGCAGGAGCTGTTCCTGTTGGCAGCAGAGGATAGGACTCGCAATAATGGGTTTAAATTGCGGGTGGAAAGGTACCGGCTGGATATTAGGAACTTTTTTTTTTACAGTGAAAGTTGTTCGACAGTGGAATCAGCTGCCTAGGGAGGTGGTGATCTCCCCCTCACTGGTGGTGTTCAAGCAGCGGCTGGACAAACATTTGTCAGGGATGCTCTAGGGCAGGGGTCGGCAAACTCATTAGTCAAAAGAGCCAAATATCAACAGTACAACGATTGAGATTTCTTTTGAGAGCCAAATTTCTTAAACTTAAACTATATAGGTAGGTACACTGTTTATTAACTTAATAAACTTTAATTAAAGTTTTGTCTCAATTAAACTATAGGTACACTGAATAAAACTTGATATCATACTTAATAGTGATCTTATTTATTGATAAAAATTAAATTGTATGTCCCTGCCATTTCCCCCTCCCCGTCCGGAGTCCTCGTCTGGAGGCCTGGTCTGCCGCCATAAAAGCCTATTGGTAGACCTGGCCTCCGGCTGAGTCCCATTGGGAGGCCAGGTCTACCCATTGGCTTTCTTGGCAGTAGACCTGGCCTCCGGAGGCCCATAGAAGCCAATTGGTAGACCTGGCCTCTGAAGGGGGACTTTCCCCTCCTCGGAGTCCAGGTCTACTGCCAAGAAAGCCAGTGGTAGACATGGCCAATGACTGACAAACACTTAATGTGAACAATGTGAGCAAACTTTTCTCTAGATTCACAGACGCAGTAAACACAAGAGAACATAAGAAAGGTTGTGCTGGGTCAGACTAAGGCCCATCAAGTCCAGCAGTCTGTTCCCACAGTGGCCAACCAGGTGCCTCTAGGAAGCCCACAAATAAGACCACTGCAGCATCATTGTCCTGCCTGCGTTCCATAGCACCTGATATAATAGGCCTGCTCCTCTGATCCTGGAGAGAATAGGCATGCATCATGACTAGTATCCATTTTGATTAGCAGCCATGGATAGCCCTCTCCTTCATGAACAGGTCCACTCCCCTCTTAAAGCCCTCCAAGTTGGCAGCCATCACCCCCTCCTGGGGCAGGGAGTCCCACCATTTAACCACGCATTGTGTGAAGAAATACTTCCTTTTATCAGTTTTGAATCTCCCACTCTCCAGCTTCAGCAGACGACCCCGAGTTGTACCATTACGTGTGTTCCGGGTCGGGGGGCCCACCCCGGCCCCGGGGCTTTCCTGCCACCCTCCACTTACCAGACAAGCCCCTGCTGGCTCCAAAGTGTGCCTCTTCCCTACAGGGACCCGCAGGCCCAGAAGACGATGGGGGAACGGAGTCGGCGCCGCAGAAGATGGGGCGCCGCGGCCCAGCGCCGCTGCCAGGGACGCGCCGCCAAAGGAAGCCCGCCCCGCCCAACAGCTGATAGGCGAGCGGGGCGGGCCAAGAACCGCCGAGCCGCCCGCCCAGCAATCGCACGGCTAGAGGGGAGGGGAGGCTTTAGCCTCCCAACCATTGAGGGCAAGGGAAAGGGGGACCCGGCCATTCTCCACGGCGGGGAGGGGGAGAGACCGCGTGCCCGCTTGCCTGCTCTCTCGCGCTCTCTCGCGTTCTCTCAGGCACGCCGGCTCCACAGCCCGGCTGCCGGCACGAGCAGGCGCAAGAGCTGGGGCTCCGAACCAAGTTCTGAGAGCCACACTCAACAGGCCAAAGAGCCGTATGCAGCTCGCGAGCCACGGTTTGCCGACCCCTGCTCTAGGCTGGTCCTGCATTGAGCAGGTGGTTGGACTAGATGGCCTCTATGGCTCCTTCCAGCTCTATGATTCTATGTTCAATATTTGGTGAATATTTGGGATTAGCACATCTCACAGTCATTTCATAGATATCTGTCTAGTCTAGGATTTTGTTTCTGACTTTCTGCTCTCTTCTGGGAAACTTCGAAGCAGCAAATGAGGACAACAGACCTCCCTCTCATTTGACACCCACCCCCCAAATCTGGAATTCAGAGGTGTGTTTTCCCTGAACAGGGAGATTCCAGTGAGCTGTCATGGCTGATAGGAGGAGTGTCCATGGGCAGAGAGAGGGTGGAACAGGTAGGAGAAGCTTTGATGGTGGAGCCGAGTAAAGGTGTGATGACGAGGTATGCTGGGCAAGACTCCTGTTTTTTGGAAGCGCTGGTCACCTCTAGCAGGAAGTGCTTTTCCATAGTGACCTGTGATGAAAATCACTGTGGCAATTGAATTGATGTAAATTTAAATTTTTGTTTTGGTCAAAATAAGAGATCTGTTCTTGTGTGGTTTTTTTTTAATTCCACATGTCTGTCCCTCCACACTGGCCTCCACTTTCTTTTTTCCCAGACCTCACCCCCCCCCCCAGTCCCTGGCAGCCGGTGGGGGTGGGGGTTGTGGCTAAAATAAAAATAAGGCCTTGACTACTTATAAGAAGTGGTAGCTCTTCTGGGTACCTCTAGGAATCACCAGGAATTCTGTGGTCACAACAGGTTTGCCAACCTCCAGGTAGTAACTGGAGATCTCCTGCTATTACAACTGAGCTCCAGCCGATAGAGATCAGTTCACCTGGAGAAAATGGCTGCTTTGGCAATTGGACTCTATGGCATTGAAGTCCCTCCCAAACTCCGCCCTCCTTAGCTCCGCCCCAAAAACCTCCCACCGGTGGCAAAGAGGGACCTGGCAACCCTAGGTCACAACGTCCTGTAAGTAGACAGGGCCATGTTTTTCTTTTTAATTTTCCTAGGTGATATACCCTTGCTCAGGTCCTTCACCTCCCCAAACCCTGCCCTCCCCAGCCTCCACCCCCAAAATCTCCAGGTATTTCCCAACCCAGAGCTGGCAACCCTAGATAGTGTCAAAGGGGTTGTACAATAACATCATAATCCTATGCAGAGAAATCAGTGGTCTTAGAATGAAGTAACTGCATAGGATTGGATGATAAAAATACTCAGATGTGGAAATCGAAGCTGTACTGCTCCGTAATCTGATGCTCCAATCTGGCACCTGTCTCAAATGCTGCCATATAATTCCTTCATTTAAAAGCCTGTTACCTTGCTTTCATTTTCTATTCAGACTCATTATTTAATTTGCTAAGAAAATGTTGTTGTTGAAAAGGTTACTTACCAAGTTTTGTAGAAAACAAACAAAAAAAAACACGAGATAGTATCCCTACTGACTTTCATTCAAATTGTAGGAGTGGAGGAACTTCAGAATAAACAAAAATGGTCCATTACCTGAATGGATGTTTCAGCTAGTCAAAATAACAGTTTAGGTGGTTATTATGCTTATGTGACTTAATAATGGTGATATAAATATAGAGTATTGGTAAAATAGTATTAATAAGGGGGAGTTAAACATTAGGACAATATTTTTAAAGTATTTTATAAACGCAGTGTTTTTTTAGTATAATAGAAATATGGAAATATAGTAAATGGTATCTTAAGAAGAAAATCAAATAGATTCTAGAATGTTAGAGATTAAATTGGGATAAAAGGCATATTTCCACCAAGTGTATATACTCTTTATGTATAATTGAACAGTAGATATAATATTATTGAAGCATTATTTTAATGCCTTATTTTCCCCTTACCCTTTTTCTTTTATGTTTTTCTCCCTTCATTCTTTTGAAAATAAAAAATAAAAATAATATTTTAGGTAGTTAAGCAGCGTGATTACACATTTATATTATGGAAATAAGAACACCTTCATAACAGAGATAAACTTGGTGATGAGGTGAGGCGGTATCTGTTTCCACTACAGCCAGGTTGTAGGCTCCCAAAAATCAAGCATTAAGAAGGTGTCCTGGACGATATCATTGCAGAGTGAGGGGCTGAATGTTTAAATGCCTCCCTGTGAAGATAATTCACAGTGGGTAGCCGTGTTAGTCTGTCTGCAGTAGTAGAAAAGAGCAAGAGTCCATTAGCACCTTAAAGACTAACAAAAATATTTTCTGGCAGGGTATGAGCTTTCGTGAGCCACAGCTCACTTCTTCAGATACAGCTAGAATGTGAGTCCATCTGTCTTTAAGTAGAGGAGAGTGAATTCAGACAAGCATTAGTATGTAAATGTGAATAGCAAGCGTGATGGAATTAGGTGTGGTATGCAGAAGAGTCTGTGATGTCCAGGGAAGAGATGGGTGTGGAGAAATCAGCATTGGTAATGAGCCATGAATGCAAGGTCTTTATTCAGCCCAGGTAAATGCATTGTCTTTAGTTTGAATATCAGCTGTAATTCAGCAGTTTCTCTTTCCAATCTCCCTTTGAAATTCCTTTGTAATAGAACTGCTACTCTTAAAGGGAGATTGGAAAGAGAAACTGCTGAATATTGTCGAAGGCTTTCACGGTCAGAGTTCATTGGTTCTTGTAGGTTATCCGGGCTGTGTAACTGTGGTCTTGGTATTTTCTTTCCTGACGTTTCGCCAGCAGCTGTGGCAGGCATCTTCAGAGGAGTAACACTGAAGGACAATGAAGAGACACTGTCCTGGGCTGAATAAAGACCTTGCATTCATGGCTCATTACCAATGCTGATTTCTCCACACCCATCTCTCCCCTGGACATCACAGACTATTCTGCATACCACACCTAATTCCATCACGCCTGCTATTCACATTTACATACTGTTAACATTTACATACTAATGCTTGTCTGAATTCACTCTCCTCTACTTAAAGACAGATGGATTCACATTCTAGCTGTATCTGAAGAAGTGAGCTGTGGCTCATACCCTGACAGAAAATATTTTTGTTAGTCTTTAAGGTGCTACTGGACTCTTGCTCTTTTCGATCTCTGTGAAGAATAACTCCTAAAGTCAATAAAGCACGCCTTTGAGTCGCAAGCGAATCACTGCAACCCCACAAAGTTGTGCCTTATGAGGTTCTCAAGGTAAGAGATGAGCAGAGGTAGTTTGCCATTCCCCATCAAGAATAACTCCTTACACTTAGACTATCATGTGACTGAAAAACTAACCCAGGTTCTGGTCTACACATGTCAAAGAGGGAGGTAGTATCATGGACTGGTGGTGGCGAAAAGTTTGCAATCAGGTTGCAGCTGACTTAGGGCAACCTGTAGGGTTTTCAAGGCAAGAGACGTTCAGAGGTGGTTGGCCATTGCCTGCCTCTGCGTCACAACCCTGAACTTCATAAGAACGGCCATGCGGGGTCAGACCAAAGCCCATCAAGTCCAGCAGTCTGTTCACACAGTGGCCAACCAGGTGCCTCTAGGAAGCCCACAAACAAGACGACTGCAGCAGCATTATCCTGCCTGCCTTCCACAGCACCTTACAGGCATGCTCTTCTTATATTGGAGAGAACAGGTTATGCATCATGACTAGTATCAGTTTTGACTGGTAGTCATGGATACCCCTCTCCTCCATGAACATGTCCACTCCCCTCTTCAAGCCTTCCAACTTGGCAGCCATGACCACATCCTGGGGCAGGGAGTTCCACAATGTTCCTATGTGTTGTGTGAAGAAATACTTCCTTTTATCTGTTTTGAATCTCTTGCCCTCCAGACTTCTTTGGTGGCCGACCCTCCTTAGCTTCCAAGAGCTGATGAGATCAATCTAGCCTGGCCCTGGACCATCCAGGTTGGGACATCATGGACCTCAGTTCGCAGGAAGGACATTCCAGTTTGGGGCCCCTTTCCACATACAGAACTTCCTTCATTTAGAAAAAAACAACCTAGCATGGCAGGGAGAAAGATCCGATCCCACCCCGGACAAGTAAAATGCCGTTTGGTTAGCTGTTCTACTCTTCTGGTCTGAAGACACTGCAGCTGAAATGGCCAATCAGCGCTCCAAAACGATATCATACTTCAGCCCCCTCTGTGGAGCTGTGCGCTCGCTGAAGTGTTTTTATTAGAGATAACATTTTTATTTCTACAAGGCCCAATTATTTCCATTGAGTTGAACACAAAGCCTGTTCTTCTGATAGATATTACGGTGGAAAATACACCAACCTTCCAAGAACTCTTAAGCATCGCGTGACAATTGGACCCTCGTTTTTTTTTTTTTATTTGTTCATTTTAAAATTGGTTGCGGTGACGGTACAAGTAATCATTACATAAAGGCCCGGCAAATTCAGACAGCAAGCCGGCTAATTACCACAGATGCGCTCCGGGAAAGCAATTATTTGAAAAAAGTTACGGGCTGGATCCCAATCTTGGAAAGGAAAATGACTTTTCGGCCTTCCCCGTTTTTCTGCATATGGGTATATTTACCCCAGAGACACCCCAACGGTATAGCTTACATTATATGCTGGGCAGATTCCCCCATCCCTCCACATGAGCGGCGGACTCTGATCTGGTGAACAGGGCTGGTTTCCCCACTCCTCCATATGAAGCCAGCTGGGTGACCTTGGGCTAGTCACTGCTCTCAGCCCCACCTACCTCACAGGGTGTCTGTTGTGGGGAGGGGAAGGGAAGGTACTTGTAAGCTGGTTTGATTCTTCCTTAAGTGATAAAGTCGGCATATAAAAATCAACTTTTCTTCTTCTGGTTCTCCTCCCTTCTTTCTTCTTTCCTCTTATTTCCCACCTCCCCGCTTTTCCTAACTTCACATCTTCCCAGTAGAACAGTGTGCTCATTCTTAAGGTCCGAAATGGCAAACTTGAAAAAGGCTAGCCGAGTCTGTTTTTCTCTTGCCTGCCCTCCCCTGGTCAGGGTTTGGGGAGAAAGGTCAGGGGGGTTAGTAGCTTGTAACTGCAGGGAGATTTCAGCTGTGGGCTGTTGGTTGACAAGTCATGAGAAACCCCTGGGAAGGGAGCCTGTGAGTAAAACATTCTTGGCAGCCTGAATGGCCACCCTTGTCCCTAATATAGCACTCATGTGTGCCAGTCTTCTTCTCAGTATGAGTAGCCGGTTGTTGAGCAGCCAGTGGTTGAAAGGGCTTCCTGCAGTTGAGGAACACGTGTGAGAAAGTGCCACTACGACCGTGTCTCCAATTTTCCTGCAGATTTTTACAAACCTAGTATTTTTATATACATGTATACAGGTTGAGTATCCCTTATCCGGATATCTGATATCCGGACTGACCCGAAAACCAGACTTACTGAAGAGGCATGGGGAGGGGCCATGGCTCAGTGGCAGAGCATCTGCTTGGCATGCAGAAGGCCCCAGGTTTAATCCCCGGCATCTCCAGTTCAAGGGACCAGGCAGGCAGGTGATGTGGAAGACCTCTGCCTGAGAACCTGGAGAGCCGCTGCCGGTCAGAGTAGACAATACTGACTTTGAAAGATCCCCGTCTTTGGAGGTCTTTAAGCAGAGGCTGGATGGCCATCTGTCGGGAGTGCTTTGATTGTGAGATCCTGCATGGTGGGGGGAGGGTTGGGGTCACTGGGGATGTGTGGGGAGGTAGTTGTTAATTTCGTGCATTGGGCAGAGGGTTGGACTAGAGGGCTGCACTCGTCTTGTTTGTGGCTTCCTGGAGGCACCTGGTTGGCCACTGTGTGAACAGACTGCTGGACTTGATGGGCCTGGGTCTGATCCAGCAGGGCCTTTCTTATGTTCTTATGACCCTGGTGGTCCCTTCCAACTCTATAATTCTATGAAGGACCAAGGGTCTGATTCAGTATATATATTCACAACATATGTAAAACACACAAAATAAAATACATTTAAAATATAAAACCCGTAAATGTAACCAAATGCAGTCCTAAATAAAACCATCTTTAACAACCTCCTAAAGATTGTGAGGGGCGCAGCCACACTTCCCTGGGTAGGTTGTTCCAAAGGTTATGGACTTCCTTCCTGGGGAGGTTGTGGGGCTGCCGCTGAAAAGGCCCTGTCTTGTGTACCCACCAAAAAGAGCTTGGGACAGCCGGTAGATAAAAAGCCCCTACTTCACAATACCCTGGCTCCCTAGTTTTCTACAGTCAAGAGTTCTAGAGCGTCCCATGTTTGCACTGCAGACTTAAACCGGTGTGACCGTCCCCTCCTGAAATCTGTCATTGCGAGGAGGCTAACAGAAAAACCATTCACACCCTCATCAGTCGGTAGTTCCCCAGAATTCTTTGGGGGAAGTCATAAAAAATAAAATGGGGGTTATTTATTTATTATTTATTATTTCAACTTACTACCCCACTCTCCCCAGTCGAGACTGGGCTCAGAGCGACTTAGAAAGAATATAAATATCCCATTAAATCAACAAAACCATTAAAACATTTAAAATAGCCCTGTAAAAAAGTCATCTAAAACAGGTATACTAAATAGCCCAAGGCGCCTCTAGGGTTTAAAACACAATGCTACAACTAGGCGAGCAGATGGAACAGATGAATAATAAATAATGATAAATAAGTAAAAATAACGTGGGGTTAAATTTTGAACTATAGCTACACCTAAGCCTTCTGTTTTATGTCGGATAATTCTAAAGTGTCCCTCGGCAAAAGCAAATTTGACGTCTGATCTCATGTTTTCCTTTTTCTTTTTTAACTTCAAAGCCAGTTTTTGGGCTATAAATTAAGCCCGAGTTAAATATGTATCTAGGAAGGCCAAAACAAAAAAAAAACTCATGGCCCAAGTTAGCTGGATTTCATCAGATTTCGGAAGCTAATCAGGGTCGGCCCTGGTTCCTACTTGGATGGGAGACCACCAAGGAAGCCCAGGGCTGCTGTGCCAGAGGCAGGCAATGGCAAACCGCCATCCGAGCAGGGCCGTCTGCAGGGGCCACCCTTCAAATGGGCAAAATCAATGACTGCCTTGCAGACATGCTTTCTCTGTTAAGGCCCCCACGCTATGGGATGGACTGCCTGAGGTGGTCAGGAAAGCTCCCGCTATCCTGGCTTTCCACAAACTGTGCAAAAGTGAATTATTGAAGAGGGCCTTGCTGTGCAGGTAGGATTGCCAGGTCCCTCTTTGCCACCGGTGAGAGTTTTTTGGGGCGGAGCCAGAGGAGGCGGGGTTTGGGGAGGGGAGGGACTCAATGCCATAGACTCCAATTGCCAAAGCGGCCATTTTCTCCAGGTGAACTGATCTCTATCGGCTGGAGATCAGTTGTAATAGCAGGAGATCTCCAGCTAGTACCTGGAGGTTAGGAACAAACAAAAGTAATCCCCTGTTCTGCAATAAGTGTGGTTTAATACAAAAAAATACAGCACAGGGCTCACAAAATGCTTAACCCACAATGCAAGAACTGTTTCCTTATGGTGAACTAATAGTGAACACAAAGAACAAACAAGCACAGTGCTGTACAACAAGAAGTCAATGAGAATGCAGTCAGGTTGTAATATCGTTCCAAACAGCAAAAACGGTAACTTGAACTGCGTAAATGGCGTGACTTTTCAATGGAGCTGGAGGTTACAAGTAATAGGGTTGCATGGTACAAAATGATTTACAAAGTTACTTGGATGAATTCTTATGGACTGTGGCCTACACTACTGTGTATAGTAATCCTCTAAGCAGGATTCTACTATGTAGTTTTGCATCATTTAATGTGTCATGTTAATACCTGGCATTGCTTCAGTTCTGTTTTTACATTTCCAGTTGGTTCTATGACCCTAATTCCTATTGCATCGTTTACTGAATGTTCCACCCTGTTGATTTGTATTGACTCACTCTGTGTAATCCTCCTTGAGTCATTGGGGAAAGGCGGACTATAAATTTGGGAGAGTCTTCCAGGGACTATGCAGGAAAGATGGTGAGGAGCCTAAGCGCTTCAGCCATATTTGAGTTCATGGCATGGGTCCAGACTGAACGTTTCTGTGGATTCCTGCCCCACAGGAGGCCATTTTGTTCCACCTCCTGTGGCAACCTGAAGTGCCCCCCAAAGGATGGAATCCCCCCCCATGAGTCTCGTGGGTCTCCTGCTTGTCTCACTCCTGTTCTCTTTCATCTGCATCTTTGAGAGCCAGCATGGTGTAGTGGTTAAGAGCGGTGGTTTGGAGCGGTGGAGGCTAATCTGGTGAACTGGATTTGTTTCCCCACTCCTCCACATGAAGCCAGCTGGGTGGTCTTGGGCTAGTCACAGCTCTTTCAGAGCTCTCTCAGCCCCACCTACCTCCCAGGGTGTCAGTTGTGGAGAGGGGAAGGGAAGGTTATTGCAAGCCAATTCAATTCTTCCTTGAGTGATTAGAGAAAGTCGGCATATGAAAACCAACTCTTCTTTTTTGTTGTTGTCTTCTTCGTTTCTTCTATATGCAGTGATGTCATCTCTGGAGGCCCTTGTCTGTGTACATCCTCTGCTGGAAATATGACAGGTGGCTAGGAGGGAAGA
Source organism: Euleptes europaea (assembly GCF_029931775.1). NCBI lineage: Eukaryota > Metazoa > Chordata > Lepidosauria > Squamata > Sphaerodactylidae > Euleptes > Euleptes europaea. The sequence goes on from NC_079316.1 coordinate 109,788,461, forward strand.
GCCTTCTTGATCGTGGCTGCACAAGACTGAAATGCCCTCCCAAGGGGTTTCTGCTTAATCCCATTCCTCTTGGCATTCCACTGAAGACTGTCTTTTTTGAGAGGGCCTTTGGTTTAAGAACATAAGAAGAGCCATGCTGGATCAGACCAAAGGCTAGGGTTGCCAGCCTCCAGGTGGCACCTGGAGACCTCCCACTATTACTGTTGATCTCAAGACGTCCAAGATCAGTTCCCCTGCAGAAAATGGCTGCTCTGGAGGGTGGACTCTATAGCGTTATACCCTGCTGAGGTCCCTCCCTTCCACAAACCCCACCTTCTCCAGACTCCACCTCCAAAATCTCCAGGTATTTTCCAACCCAGAGCTGGCAACCCTACCAAAGGTCCACCTAGTCCAGCACTCTGTTCACACAATGGCCAACCGGCTACCTCTAGGAAGATTGCCACAAAATCACCCTGCTTGTGCTCCCCAGTAAATGATTTAAAATGTATTGCCTCGGGCACTGGAGGCAGTTGATATTCATCATGATTAGTAGCTTGTAAGTCATTTAACATCCTGACCTGGATGGTACAGGCTAGCCCAATCTCATCACTTCTTGGAAGCTAAATAGGGTCAGCCCAGATTAGTATTTAGATGGGAGACCTCCAAGGAATGCCAGGGTTGTGATGCGGAGGCAGGCAATGGCAAACCACCTCTGCTAGTTTCTTGCCTTGAAAACCCCATGAGGGGTGTCTGTAAGTCAGCTGCGACTGGACTGGACAGTACTTACACACACACATAAATCATTTAGCAGGAATTAGCCTATAAAACTATAAAACAACACTGTTGGGGGGGAACACCTGCTTATGCTTTGTGTGTAGAATCATAGAGTTGGAAGGGACCACCAGTCCAACCAGCCATCAAGTCCAACCCCCTGCACAATGCAGGAAATTCACAACTACCTCCCCCCTCCACACCCCTAGTGACCAGAAGATGGCCAAGATGCCCTCCCTCTCATCATCTGCCTAAGGTCACAGATTCAGCATTGCTGACAGATGGCCATCCAACCTCTTCTTAAAAACCTCCAGGGAAGGAGAGCTTACCACCTCCCGAGGAAGCCTGTTCCACTGAGGAACCGCTCTAACTGTTAGAAAATTCTTCCTAATGTCTAGACGGAAACTCTTTTGATTTAATTTCAACCCGTTGGTTCTGGTCCAACCTTCTGGAGCAACAGAAAACAACTCGGCACCCTCCTCTATATGACAGCCCTTCAAGTACTTGAACATGGTTATCATATCCCCTCTCAGTCTTCTCCTCTTCAGGCTAAACATACCGAGCTCCTTCAACCTTTCCTCCTAGGACTTGATCTCCAGACCCCTCACCATCTTTGTTGCCCTTCTCTGGACACGTTCTAGCTTGTCTACATCTTTCTTAAATTGTGGTGCCCAAAACTGAACACAGTACTCTAGTTGAGGTATAACCAGAGCAGAGTAAAGCGATACCATCACTTTGCGTGATCTGGACACTATACTTCTGTTGATGCAGCCCAAAACTGCGTTTGCCTTTTTAGTTACAGCATCACACTGCTGACTCATGTTCAGTGTTTGGTCTACTAAGACTCCAAGATCCTTTTCACACACACTAGTGCTCAAACAAGTCTCCCCCGTCTTATAATTATGCATTTGATTTTTCCTACCTAAATGCAGAACTTTACATTTGTCTTTGTTGAAGTGCATTTTATTAGTTCTAGCCCATTTCTCCAGCCTGTCAAGATCATCCTGCATCTTGGCTCTGTCTTCTACCGTATTTGCTACCCTTCCCAATTTAGTATGATCTGCAAATTTAATAAGTGTGTGTGTTAAGTGCCATCAAGTCGCTTCCGACTCATGGCGACCCTATGAATCAGTGTCCTCCAAAACGTCCTGTCTTTGACAGCCTTGCTCAGGTCTTGCAAATTGAGGGCTGTGGCTTCCTTTATTGAGTCCGTCCATCTCTTGTTGGGTCTTCCTCTTTTCTGCTGCCCTCAACTTTTCCTAGCATGACTGTATTTTCCAGTGACTCTTGTCGTCTCATGACGTGACCAAAATACGACAGCCTCAGTTTAGTCATTTTAGCTTCTAGGGTCAGTTCAGGCTTGATTTGATCTAGAACCCACTGATTTGTTTTTTGGGCCGTCCACGGAATCCGTAACCCTCTCCTCCAACACCACATTTCAAAGGAATCTATTTTCTCCCTATCAGCTTTCTTCACTGTCCAGCTTTCACACCCATACATAGTAATAGGGAATACGATGGCATGAATTAATCTAGTCTTGGTGGCCAGTGACACATCCTGACACTTAAGGATCTTTTCTAGCTCCTTCATGGCTGCCCTTCCCACTCTCAATCTCCTTCTGATTTCTTGGCTGCAGTCTCCCTTTTGGTTGATGATGGAGCCAAGGAATAGAAAGTCTTGACCAATTTCAATTTCCTCATTGTCAACCTTAAAGTTGTGTAATTCTCCTGTAGTCATTACTTTTGTTTTCTTGATGTTCAGCTGTAGTCCTGCTTTGGCACTTTCTCTTTTAACTTTTAGCAGTAGTCGTTTCAAATCTTCACTATTTTCTGCCAATAATGTAGTGTCATCAGCATATCTCAAATTATTAATGTTCCTCCCTCCAATTTTCACTCCACCTTCATCTAAATCTAATCCAGCTTTCCTAATTATATGTTCTGCATATAGATTGAAGAGATAGGGAGATAAAATACATCCTTGTCTGACACCTTTGCCAATTGGAAACCATTATGCTTTAGCTAATATGTTTTCCGTTACACTGTAAGAACATAAGAACGGCCCTGCTGGATCAGACCCAGGCCCATCAGGTCCAGCAGTCTGTTCACACAGTGGCCAACCAGGTGCCTCTAGGAAGCCCTGCAGCAGCATTATCCTGCCTTTGTTCCACAGCACCTAATATAATAGGCGTGCTTCTCCGAGGCTGGAGAGAATAGGTAGGCATCATGACTAATATCCATTTTAACTAGTAGCCGTGGATACCCCTCTCCTCCCTGATCATGTCCACTCCCCTCTTCAAGCCTTCCAAATTGGCGGCCATCACCACATCATGGGGCAGGGAGTTCCACAATCTAACTATGTGTTGTGTGAAGAAATACTTCCTTTATGATTGTTTTAATTATTGCTAGCTCCTTTTTGGCTGGTTGTCACGTTTGCATCTTACGTATTTAATTTAAAAAAATCTTGTAGCCATTCTGGGAATTTGTTTTAGGAAAAGTGGGATGCAAACAGTTAGGAGATAATTTTCAATAATAACGATGATGCTGTGCAGATAGGCTTGGCATGTGGGTGGTTTCGGCGGGCAATTGCCCGCCGAAACCACCCACATGCCAAGCCTATCCACCAGGCTGCTGGGCAGCGGGGATCGCATGCACGCGCAACGTGATGATGGCACTTCCAGGTTTACCCCCAGAAGCACTGCATCGCCGCGGCCACTTTAGCACTCAACCCCCCAAAATGCAAGCGTGCTAAAATGCCAGCGTTTCGGGAATTTGGGTGCTAAAGCGGCCGCGATGATGCGGCACTTCCAGGGGTAAACCCGTCGCGCAGGGCCAATCGCCCCCATCCCCCAGAAACCGCCCGCTGATGGAGAGGGGGAACCTGGCAACCCTATGTTCAGAACCCCCAAGACTCCAAAAGCCAAGACTCGTGGAAGGGTTTTTGACTAATTTCTCAAAAGTTTCCAGCTTTTGGGGTGTTCTGGGGAAGAGAATTCCCGAGTTGATGTTCTCCTGTGCTTTATCTTCCCCTATTTCTGTGTTACATGATACCAGCGCTCAGTGAGGTAATGACACACATGCTGTTTCAGCACCTACTCCCATGCATTTCTGCGATGTTCTGAGTCCACTTTCAGCTCTGGTGAAACACAATAGTTTGTAGCCGTGGCTTCACCCTCTCTCAAATGCTTGTTTCCTGACGTAGCTTTTGGCTTTATGAGCCCTTGCCTAATTCCTTGTAGTAGTGCTTACTCTTTGCCTATGTTTCCAATGCCACTTGCAGCTGGAATCTTTACCTCCTCCCTTCCCAAAGGATGCTTGTTTTTTTCCCCCCCTTTGGCCTGGATAGCTGACATACCATATTTTTTTATTATTCTGATTTGAAGTCCAGGTGATGTCACAGTTTCCACTGAAACTCCTTAGTGTCAGATGGGTTTATAACGTTGGCCATAAAACCGTAACACTGCACTGAAAATTGGCGCAGGACGATAAAACTATTTGGCTGATTCTGTAAACATGCAGGAGCATAATGTAACAGGCTTTTCAGAGGCTCTTCAACCCTCCTAAGACAACGGGTTTGAAGAAAATAAATGCTATTTCCTTTCTGGCTCACAAGTGGATAGGCATGTGGAATAAAAATAATGATCTTGCCAGAACAATCGGGGTGATCTGTCACATCAACAACAGAATCCAAGTGGTTGATCATTGTTTTAACCATTTTTTGTCCTATCTTAAGAGTGTATAGGAGCCCCGTGGCGCAGAGTGGTAAGCTGAAGTACTGCAGTCCAAGCTCTGCTCACGACCTGAGTTCGATCCCAATGGACGTCGGTTTCAGGTAGCCGGCTCTAGGTTGACTCAGCCTTCCACCCTTCTGAGGTCGGTAAAACGAGCACCCAGCTTGCTGGGGGTAAAGGGAAGATGACTGGGGAAGGCACTGGCAAATCACCCCGTAAATGAAGTCTGCCTAGAAAACGTCGGGATGTGACGTCACCCCATGGGTCAGGAATGACCCAGTGCTTGCACAGGGGACCTTTACCTTTTAAGAGTGTGTATGGTTACTGCTAGGCGTGGCTGTGGAGACCTTTATCTTGCACTAAATATTGAAGGTGATCAAAAGAAGCACCCAATAATACCTAAAGGTATATTAGAATCCTCTTCTGCTTTATCCATGCATTTTGCTGTTATGTCTTGGTGTAATTTCCAGCCCTTTCCAGCAAAAGATCTTGCTATATATTGCAGGTTCCCAAACATTTTGAGCCTGCGGGTACCTTTGGAATTCTGACACAGTGGTAGGCACAGCCACAAAATGGCTGTTGCAGGAGGCGGAGCCAGTCACAAAATGGCTGCTGCAGCTTACTTTCAGCCACACAGTGAAAATTGTTAGGCTGTGCTGGCAGCTGCTGCTAAAGCAACATTTTTTTTAAAAAAAATCTGCACACCCAATCAAATCTCCAGTGGCCAATCAGAGGCCGTCATGGTATATACATGAATTCATAGAATCATAGAGTCGGAAGGGACCACCAGGGTCATCTAGTCCAACCCCCTGCACAAGGCAGGAAATTCACAACTACCTCCCCCCACACCCCCAGTGACCCCTTCTCCATGTCTAGAAGATGGCCAAGATGCCCTGCCTCTCATGACCTACCTACAGTCATAGAATCAGCATTGCTGTCAGATGGCCATCTAACCTGCTTAAAAACCTCCAGGGAAGGAGAGCTCACTACCTCCTGAGGAAGTCTATTCCACTGAGGAACCACTCTAACTGTTAGAAAGTTCTTCCTAACGTTTAGACAGAAACTCTTTTGATTTAATTTCAACCCGTTCTGGTCTGACCTTCTGAGACAACAGAAAACAACACAGCACCATCCTCTATATGACAGCCCTTCAAGTATTTGAAGATGGTTATTATGAATCTTCCTTATACTGAGTCAGGCCATTGGTCAATCGATGTCAGCATTGTCTACTCTGAACGGTAGCGGCTCTCAAGGACCTCAGGTAGAGATCTTTCACATAGCCTCTACCTGATCCTTTTTTTAAAAAAATCTGGTGATACCATGAATGTAATCTGGGCCCTTCTGCACCACAAAGCCCAATATAAGAACAACTGGAACACTGAAAGCCAGTGCTTGTACCCAAGTTTGTTCAGCCCCCTCCAAATGGTTAGGAGATTGCAGGTGTCCCACAGGTGTCCCTCCCTTGCCTTTTCTTCTCTTTCCTTGTTCTCTCTCACACAAACGTACCTCCTGGCCTATTCCTTTCTGAAACTAACCGTGGTGGAACATCATGGCCGCTGCTGATTAACTTCAGTTAGTTTGAACCCGGGGTTTTGTAACTGCAGTTTTGAAGAACATAAGGACATAAAAAAAGCCCTGCTGGATCAGACCCAGGCCCATCAAGTCCAGCAGTCTGTTCACACAGTGGCCAATCAGGTGCTTCTAAGGAAGCCCACAAACAAGACTGCAGCAGCATTATCCTGCCTGTGTTCCACAGCATCTAATACGATAAGTGAATAAATATGCATCATGACTAGTATTCATTTTGACTAGTAGCTAAGGATCCTATCCTCCATGAACATGTCCATTCCCCTCTTAAAGCCTTCCAAGTTGGCAGCCATCACCACATCCTGGGGCAGGGAGAAAAGCCCTGCTGGATCAGACCAGGCCCATCAAGTCCAGCAGTCTGTTCACATAGTGGCCAACTAGGTGCCTCTAGGAAGCCCACAAACAAGATGACTGCAGCAGCATTGTCCTACCTGTGTTCCACAGCACCCAGTATAATAGGCCTGCTCCTCGGATCATGGAGAGAATAGGTATGCATCATGACTAGTATCCATTTTGACTAGTAGCAATGGATAGCCTTCTCTTCCATGAACATGTCCACTCCCCTCTTAAATTCATCCAAGTTGACAGCCATCACCATATCCTGGGGCAGGGAGTTCCACAATTTAACTGTGTTGTAAACTGGTTTGAGTGGTAAAAGTAGATCAGACCTACTGTTGCACCATATTTAAATTCCAAAATGAAAAGGGGTGGGAGAGATACCAGTGCAAGAAGGAGGAAAGGTGCATTTGCTCTTCATTATCTTCCAAGGATGTTTATGGGTTAGGAAGCATTACACCCAGTGAACTTAAGGGCTGTGCGTGGATTTTCTTGGTCTGAATCCAGTGCTTTGGTAGTCTGTTCCACTGCCATTAATGTTTTGTTCTTCCATGCTTGTGACTGAACGATCCCTGTTGACATGTCGGACCAGAACCCACTGGTTGAAATTAAAAGAGTTTTGGGCTAAACATGAGGAAGAACTTTCTGACAGTCAAAGTGGTTCCTCAGTGGAACAGGCTTGCTCGGGAGGCGAATGGCTCTTCTTCCATGGAGGTTTTTAAGCAGAGGCTAGATGGCCATCTGTCAGCAATGCTGATTCAGTGAACTTAGGCAGATCACGAGAGTGAGGGCAGGAAGGAATGAGTCAGTGTTTGGCTCGCGTGGCCCTTTCTCACATGCCCAGGGAAATGCTGATTGCCACTTTGGGGTCAGGATGCAATTTTCCTCCTGGCCAGATTGGCCAGGGATCTTGAAGTGTTTTTTGTTGCCATTTTCTGGGCATGGAGTTGGGGGTCACTGTGTGTGTGTGTGTGTGGTGGGGGGGGGAGGTAGTTGTGAATTTTCTGCATTGTGCAGGGGGTTGGACTAGATGACCCTGGTGGTGGCTTCCAATTCTATGATTCTATGTAAGAACTCAAGAAGAGCCCTGCTGGATCAAACCAGTGGTCCATCTAGTCCAGCATCCTGTCTCACACAGTGGCCGACCAGTTCCTCTGGAGGTCCCGCAACAGGGCACAGAGGCTGAGGCCTTCATAAGATCATCAGAAGACCCCTGATGGATCAAACCAGTGGTCCATCTAGTCCTGCATCCAGTCTCACACAATGTAGTAGTAGTGAAATGTGATTTATTTATTTATTTTTACAATTTTGTATGTGTGTACGTTTTGTGTGGGTAAGAGAGAGTTACTGAATGTCCCTCCTAGAAGTGGGGAACAGGGTTTGCAAGACCCCAACACTAATTTGCTGTTCATAGGTCTTCCGCCTCCTCCCTTTGTCTACAGATGGCCTGTAACTCTGGGAATTGACTTTCTTGGCGTTGGAAGGGACTGCTGGTGGGGAGGGGGTTGCGGGAAAGGTCCATGACCGTCAGTGCCTTCCGCTGACAAATCTAACCCCCCATTATCTCAGCTGCCCACAAAACTTCGCTGGGTTATCTAGGATGAATGCGACTCAAATCCATTTCAGAAACTCATTTGTTCTCAGCGTCTTACATCTATTTTTAAGCGTGTTTCGCCTTCTGACCTTTGCAGTGAAGTTTCACAATGACCGAGCTGAAAAAAGAAATCTGTGGTGCAGCTGCTGAGCAGGAGGTCTCCGTTGTTGCCCCTGTGGGGTCTTTTTGGGTACAGTTTATGTTTTGCACGTTTGTAAATAAAAACAAAAAAGCACACAAAAATTACAAATTAAAAAAGGAAACCTCTTTATGAACTTTTGTCAGGAAAGGAAGAGAGGAGAAGGTGTGGCTTGTGGTATTTGATCTCTGGCAGGAAACTCCTAGAAATCTGGTCTAAAAAAACCCGGGGCAAAGTCATGCCAGGACACGGGGCGCTTGGAAGAGACCGGTGGGGTTGCTTGGGTTGCTGTCGGGGGTGATGCTTGAGGAAGCTGGCGTTTGGGCTGGAAGCTCAGCAGGGCTGTGATGTCACGTCCGGGTCAAAGGTCAGCTCATCCATCCCCTCCCCCTCGTGAGGTTATTTTCAGCTCAAAGGGCAGCTCATCCATCTCCTGACTTCCTTATGAGATCACTTCCACCAAGATTCTAAATTTAAATTTCCTACCTGGTCTCATTCATCTGAAAATCCACTCAAAGCCATTCTCAGGGTTTTTTTTCCATGTTAAAGAGGAAAATTGAACCTGAAAACCAATGAGAGGCTGCCAGCCAAAAGCAGTTCTGTACCTCCCTTAATTGCCAACTAGCCTCTAGCCTTTAATGTCTTTGCAGGTGACTGTAAATCAGCTTCTTCTAGATTCTGTGGAATCCCATGGGGGGGAAAGGAAGTCCCCGACCTTCAGCCTGTGGGTACCTTCAAAATGAACATATTGCTTTAAAATAATTTCTTGCATGCAAGCAGTTTATTTTCAGTCACACAGGGAAGATCCTTGGGCATGATAGAGGTCTATAAAATTATGCATGGTATGGAGAAAGTTGTCAGGGGGAAGCTGTTCTCCCTCTTTCATAATACTAGAACACGGGGTCATCTGCTGAAGCTGGAGGGTGAGAGATTCAAAACAGATAAAAGGAAGTATTTCTTCACGCAATGCAGAGAAATTGTGGAACTCCCTGCCCCAGGATGTGGTGATGGCTGCCAGCTTGGAAGGTTTGAAGAGGGGTGTGGACATGTTCATGGAGGAGAGGGTTATCCATGGCTACTAGTCAAAAGGGATACTAGTCATGATGCATGCCTGTTCTCTCCAGCATGCCTGTTATATCAGGTGCTGTGGAACACAGGCAGGATAATGCTGCTGCAGTCGTCTTGCTTGTGGGCTTCCTAGAGGCCCCTGGTTGGCCACTGTGTGAACAGACTGCTGGACTTGATGGACCTTGGTCTCATCCAGCATGGCCTGTCTTATGTTCTTATGTTAGAAGATAAGCTGAGAAAGCAGGAGGAAAAGAATGTGCCAACAAGACTCCACTGGTGATGCAAACCATGGGTGTTCAAGGCAGGAGAGGAGCAGAGGTGGTTGGCCATTGCCTTCTTCAGTGTAGCAACCCTGGACTTCCTTGGTGGTCTCCCATCCAAGTGGTAACCAGGGGCGACCCTGTTTAGCTTCTGAGGTCTGGTGAGATCAGACTAGCCTTGACCAGAGGAAGAACAGAGAAAAACCAGATCCATCTGTATACACATGCACTCTTTTCCTTCTTCCTTGCGGCGTTGTGCGCCATAGTTAATTTGTAGATGGCCTTTGTGGTGTCTAATGTGAGGACCTTTGAAGAACAAATTCTCTAAATTGTGCTCTGCTAAAGGCGAATCCCCCCCTCTCGGTCTAGAGGGAACGGCCATCTATGTGGTGTCCTGCAATGATTATGTTGCTGAGGATTCTTTCTTTCTTATTTTTTTAAATAAGGGTGGTACACCTCTTTACCAAGACCCAGGTCACTGCTAAAGGGCATGAGGGAGAATGAAAACAAAACTTGCTGCCAATATTAGGACGATTAATTCCTGTCCAAGTGATTATGAGTTTCCTGCAGGCTGGAAAGCTTCACAATGGCAAATCCTGGTTTTTCGCTGGGTTTGACCTCGCTAAAGCCAACGGGAGATCCAAAGGAGGTGGAAGACAACAAGGGGCCATTTCGTAAGGGAACAGTTAAATCGCAGCAGGTTTCCCACAGAAAAATCGAAGACAGATGTAGATCAGAGTTCTCCTTGTTACCACTTGACTATAAAACCCAGAACACTGTGTTTTAAGGTCTCTTTAACCAGTCACAAATGAACAATTACTTTTGGAGCGTGCTTATTATTTCTTTCTCCCCACCCTCCCAGGTTTTAAAAATTGTCCCGTTTGAATAGCCTTGCATGCCAAGAATGCTCTCTTATGTGGGGGCCCAGTTCTTTGACATTTTTTCCCCTCAGAGTTCTGAACAGACCATGATTGTGGGAAGCCACAACATTGGAAAAATAACCCTTAGAGGCTTAGAGCCACCCCCCCCTCCAAGAATATAATAAAAGCCCTGCTGGATCAGACCAAGGCCCAACAAGTCCAGCAGTCTGTTCACACAGTGGCCAACCAGATGTCTCTAGGGTTAGGGTGCCCACAAGCAAGACGACTGCAGCAGCATTGTCCTTCCCATGTTCCACTGCACCTCAAATAATAGGCCTGCTCTTCTGAGACGGGAGAGAATATGTATGTATCGTGACTAGCATCCCTTTTGACTAGTAGCCATGGATAGCTCTCCATGAACATGTCTACTCCTCTCTTCAAGCCTTCCAAGTTGGCAGCCAGTACCGCATCCTGGGGCAGGTAGTTCCACAATTTAACTATGTGTTGTGTGAAGAAATACTTCCTATTATCTGTTTTCGACTATCTTTTGTAAATAAGTAAGTAAATTTATTTGTATATGGCATAGGCCTTTACAGAACATTGTCAACAAATATAAGACATTATGTAAATAACCATCGTAAAAGAATAAAATCTATTAAAAGAATTTACAATATCATGAAAAACCTTATAATGATAAATATTAATCAAACAATAAGTTCATCATCCACAAATAAAATCATTTTTGGGAATCTAATATTTGAAGTATCTGTTTTGGCCCTTATTTTGCTTGCTGCCACGACATACAATGATGTTCTATGGGATGTATACTCATCAGAATCTGATAGCAAGAATATGACTTTCTTCGTCTCAGAGTGGAAATTTACACCAGATAATATCCCAGAGAGCAAATCAGATAGTAGTAGGGTTGCCTTGTCCCTCTTTGCCATTGGCGAGAGGTTTTTGGGGTGGAGCCTGAGGAGGATGGGGTTTGGGGAGGGGAAGGACTTCAATGCCATAGAGTCCAATTGTCAAAGCAGCCATTTTCTCCAGGTGAACTGATCTCTGTTGGCTGGAGATCAGTTGTAATAGCAGGAGATCTCCAGCCAGTACTTGGAGGTTGGCAACCCTAGACTGGACTGGCAGCAGAGAGAGAGCTCTCAAGTGCCCTATTAGGGATCTCCTTCCCACATGTACACATGTGCAAAACTGGGCATGGGGAGATGGAAGATGGAGTGGGTTCTTCCTTTCTTTCTTTCTTTCTTTCTTTCTTTCTTTCTTTCTTTCTTTCTTTCTTTCTTTCTTTCTTTCTTTCTTTCTTTCTTTCTTTCTTTCTTTCTTTCTTTCTTTCTTTCTTTCTTTCTTTCTTTCCTTCTTTCCTTCTTTCCTTCTTTCCTTCTTTCCTTCTTTCCTTCTTTCCTTCTTTCCTTCTTTCCTTCTTTCTTTCTTTCTTTCTTTCTTTCTTTCTTTCTTTCTTTCTTTCTTTCTTTCTTTCTTTCTTTCTTTCTTTCTTTCTTTCTTTCTTTCTTTCTTTCTTTCTTTCTTTCTTTCTTTCTACTATTAACTGGTACTGAGAGCGATTATCACACAAGGAATTCACTGCATTGTCTTTTCTTCCTGGCAGGCCCTGAGCAGCAGCCTCTATAAGAGCGCCTCTCCCTATGGCTCCCTTAATAATATCGTGGATGGCTTGAGCTCCCTCACTGAACATTTCTCCGACATATCTCTCTCGTCGGAAGCGAGGAAGCCCAGCAAGAGACCCCCGCCCAACTACCTGTGCCATCTCTGCTTTAACAAAGGACACTACATCAAGGACTGCCCACAGGTAAGGGTCCGAAACGCGCACTGCAATCCATTCGGTGTGCTCTTCGCCACTGAAGAGGCCGATCACCTTCTCGTCTGCCGAGAGCTAACGTGATGTTTCATAATAGCCTTTTACAGGTTTCCAGTTTCAGACCCCCTTGGCTTGATGGTGCTGGAAAAGGCCACTGTTATTTTGCTCATACACCCCCCCCCCCAACACCCCCAGAGTTCCACCTCGAACAAGACACCTTTGAAAACTTTTAATGCTGTTTTGTCAAGTTTTCCATTTTGAAGATCGTTCTCGATACGTCCCTGTCCTCTTTCAGTGCTGTGGTGTTTGCTGAATGCATTTCCATCCTCCTTTGGCAGTGGGTTTACTGAACAGAACACTTCATTTGCAACATCTTAGTTACAGATGTTCCAAGCAAAAAGCACTGTGAGGAAGCAGGAAGTGCAACATCCTAGCTGAAATGTGGGCATTAATGCTCGGGGGGGCGGGGTGGTCATGGCCTGACTATTGGGTAGAGCAGGGAGATCACAAATGGTAGTTTTCAGGTGAGGAAGGAAACCGTCACATATTCAGAAAGATGCAGTGTGTACTTTGGTTTGCGCCAACCATTCTTCATGTCCCTGCTATCTGAACACGGTTCAGAGGAGCTTCTGGTTCACTTGCAAGAACTCTGGTCCTGTAGTCTTCATTCCTCACGTGCAACAAGATAAACGGCATCTTCTGCTTTTGTGGTAAACGATAATTTGTAGTTGTATCTGCATTGCAACCCATTTGTAGTTTGCTATTTGTAGTTCTCATGGAGTTATCTACCCCACAGTCTCAGATATCCCTGTGGCCATCAGTTGGATGTTCCGTGTATCTCTGCTTTTTAGGCATTGTGGAGGTCAGATCAGAGACACAACTGAATAGCCACCCAAGTGCAGGTACTCTCCATTCCAGCGAGTTTGGCATTTGCATTCCCGTTCTTAAACTGGCAGCTCACATACTCAAGAATTAGACCACAGTTGGTCTTAGTGTACTTGTGGAACTGCACTGTCCACACTGGAAATTAGCCCTGCTAGATGACTGCAGAGCTTCTAGTCCACGAGAATTAGTATTTGTGGCATTTAATAGTGCCCTAAATGTACACACTTTTTAGATTTCCTATTAGAATGGCTGAGGGATACTTCCCCTCATAACAAAATAGCGCTTGCTCTACTAAGAGGGGAGTGGACATGTTCATGGAGGATATGGCTATTCATGGCTACTAGTAAAAATGGATGCATCCCTATTCTCTCCAGGATCAGGAGAGCAGGCCTATTACATTAGGTGCTGTGGAACACAGGCAGGATGCTGCTGCAGTCGTCTTGTCTGTGGGCTTCCTGGGGGCCCCTGGTTGGCCCCTGTGTGAACAGACTGCTGGACTTGATGGGCCTTGGTCTGATCCAGCAGGGCTTCTCTTATGTTCGGTTATGTGTAAGCCGCTCTCATGTTTAAAAGTTAAGGCCGAGGTTTTTTTCCCCTGTTGCATTATTATACCGCCTGGGTTTTTAATTTCGTTATAGTGCAGTTGTTGTTTTTTCTGTTGTGCACATTTTTATTGCAACTGCCTCACGTGCCAGATGAGCGGGAACACTGGCTATAAATCTATCAGCCAATAAAGCCATGCCATGATCAATTCTTCCTCGATTAACCCACTTTTGGGAAGGACATCCAAGTTCATGCTAGGTCTTCCATGAAGTTGGAATACCTCAGAATTTTCAGTGTGTTGTGGTATGGCAGGAACAGTCTCCTGGCTTTAACGTGATGGAGAATGTAGTCCGAAGGAACAAGAATGTATGTATGCAATGCTCCAAAATGCTAGATAGCTATTAGTTTGCTATTTCACATCATAACCACAGCTCTCAACTCCCTGGCTTCTGAAAATGCAACTTTTATTCTCTTGGCTAATCTTGAAATGCTGTCATGGAAACGTTGGGGCGTCAGAGATGTAAATCCCAGAAATACTGGTTGGGGAGAATGCTGATGGACAAGAAGATAGTTTTCTGTTTTGTTTGTTTTTTTAAATAGAGGTTTGGTCCTCTTCTCCCTCTCTGGTATGCCTGGAAACATTCCATTTTAACACAAACCACAGTTTGCCTTTACTTCCTGATGGGAAGATTATGGTTTGACCTTTGGTTTGAAACCAGCTTGCCTTTACTTCCTGATGGGCAGATTATGGTCTGCCCTTTGGTTCAAAACCAGGATCACAAACCATCTTTCAAGTACAGTTGGCAGTGCTGGTGTGGAGGGGAAGACCAAGCCACAGTTGGCCAGCTTGGAGCAAACCATGGTTTGTACTAAAGTGATTGAGTTGCTCCGTGCATACAAAGGGGGAAGGGTGCACATCAGCACAGGGCTCATTCCAAACCACAGTTTGAAATCCTGTGTGAACTGATCGTATGGTACCTGTGCATGGTCACACTGCCACTTGCGAACTGTAGGTCTCTGGTGGTAGAAGACACTGTACTGTCTAGTCAGACCTAGGTTATCATGTGACAAAACTTGCAGGAGTGTGGCAGGACTGGGTTGAATGTGATTCGAGGCACTTGTGGTTCAGAAAAAAATTGCGAGGGGCAGTGTGGTGTGATGGTTAGAGTGTCAGACTAGGAGTCTAGGAGACCGGGATTCGAATCCCCGCTCTGCCAAGGAAGCTTGCTGGGTGACCTTGGTCCAGGCACACATTCTGAGCCTAGCCTACCTCACAGGGTTGTTTTGAGGATAAAATAGAGGGGAAAGAAGAACTGGTTTTTATACCCCGCTTTTCTCAACTTTTTAGGGGATCTCAAAGTGGCTTACAATCGCCTTCCTGCCCTTCTTCACAACAGACACCTTGTGAGGAAGGTGGGGCTGAGAGAGTTCGGAGAGAACTGTGACTGGCCCAAGGTCACCCAGCAGGCTTCATGTGGAGGAGTGGGGAATCGAACCCGGTTCTCCAGATTACAGTCCACTGCTCCTAACCACTACACCATGCTGGAATCATGAAAGCTGCTTTGGCTCCCCATTTGGGGGAGAGAGTTGGGGTATAAATGAACTAAATAAGTAAATAAGGAAAGAATCGCTCGCCCTAAGGCAGTTTCTCCAGACAGAAAGGGATTAAGCAACCAAGTATGCTCTGAGCATGTGCTAAGAGCACCTACCGGCTGTCTGCCTGTCACACCAATAGGGTTGCAAGGTCCCTCTTCACCACCGGTGTGATGTTTTTGGGGCGGAGCCTGAGGAGGGTGGGGTTTGGGGAGGGGAGAGACTTCAATGCCATAGAGTCCAATTGCCAAAACGGCAGTTTTCTCCAGTTGAACTGATCTCTTGCGGCTGGAGATCAGTTACAATAGCAGGATATCTCCAGCTAGTACCTGGAAGTTGGCAACCCTAACAGAAGCCAAAGCAGCTTCTTTTTAAAAACGGTGAACATTCCAGCAGATTAAGAGTACAGGGGGGGGGGGGTTTTGAGAATCTGATTTTTTTTAGCCTTTTTTGCTAGGTTTCTGGCATTAACTAGCTGAAACTGTCTAAAAGCTATATGAATTCTTAGCATTATTTCTGACCAGGGCAGACTACGAATAAATAATCAGCAAAGCCTTTTTGGAGATTTAAAAGGTTTACTGTTCTTATGATCGTTTTGGATCAATGGCCCTGGTGCCTGCCGTTCTGTTGACACAGAGGCCAGCCCATAGCCAGAGAGCGGTTCAGACTTTCTTGCCCGGGTGTTGGTGGATAGCTTCTGCCAAAGTTGGCTCTCAGGTTCATGGTCTTCTAACCTTGCTGCAGATACCTTAACTTTTTAAAAAATATATAGAAAGGACGTGCAAAGTCTGTCATTCAAATCCTGCTCACCTCACATGGTCAGGTGTATTTTTTTAAAAGGCTACTTAAGAAAGTATTGTGGCCTGTTTTTTGTTGCTTTTTTAATTGTCTGCCTGGCAACCAGGTAGCCATTTTGTTATTAATGCCTCTATTTCGAACAGAATATTTGGAAGGAAATCCTGTGGATTTCAGCGGACTTTACATCTGTGATGTAGCTTAAGATTTGATGAGCTGGTTACATTGGGAAAAGGACAAAAATACTCTTCTGAAATGCTGAAAACATTCGATATTATTTTTAGTGGATAGTTTTTAATGTAGTAGTGAGTTTAGCGCAACATATTTTGGGTGCCAAGGAAGAAAGGGGAAAAGAGTGTATTGTATGTGGTTCTGTATTACCTTTTCCTGCTATTTCCCCTCCCCTTTCTATCTTTAAAAAATAAATAAAAACAGCTATCAAAAAATACTCTTTTGAGTTTACAGATACATTTGCATTTGCAACCGCTTTATATTGGTTTAATAGCCAAGCACTATTTCCAGACCTGGGAATTTTCATTCTGCAAGGAAAGGAATGCCCAGGGGAGAATTTTTACCTTGCTAATCTGTTATTTCCCGTGTCAGGTGGGTAGCCATTTTGGTCATCAGGAAAAGAGCAAGATTTGAGTCCAGTAGCACCTTAAAGCCCTTGGGGAGGGGCTGTGTCTCAGTGGTCGAGCATCTGCTTGGCACGCAGAAGGTCTCAGGTTCAATCCTTGGCATCTCCAGTTAAAGGGGCTAGGTAAGTAGGTGATGTGAAAGACCTCTAGCCTGAGACCCTGGAGAGCCGCTGCTGGTCTGAGTAGACAATACTGACCTGGGTGGACCAAGGGTCTGATTCAGTAGAAGGCATCTTTATGTGTTCAAAGACCACCAAGATTTCCAGGGAATGAGCTTTTAAAAATCAAAGCTCCCTTCATCAGAACTTCTTTTAGGGAATGCCACCACTGAATAATAGATAACCACTATAAGTTTGTTAATGTGTTAGGGTTGCCAGGTCCCCCTTGGCAACCGGTGGGAAGAGATTTACCTGCAGCTGCTGGTGATGTCACTTCTGGTGTGCACTGGGAGTGAGGCCAGTACATTGCCGGCGACGTGGGACACTCTGTTGTTTAGGCAAAAACGCTGTGGTAGAATCCGGTTTTACCATAGAGTTTGTGACCAAATACCAGAATGTCCCACATTGGTGGCATCCCAATGGTGTCACTTCCGGCGTGCGTTGGAGCTGGCATCTCCGGCAACATTGATGCCACACCGAGCTAGGTTGTTGCCCATTGCCAACAAGTCCCCCCCCCCCAGCCAGCTGATTGGTGGTGGGGGGCATCAGCTGGGGGTGGGTGGATCCCTAGGCAGCCCTAGTGTTCAACAAGCAATTCATACCTCTTCTGTTCTGAGGATCCAGTAGGAGATTATCTTTCAAGGAAAGGGTTTTGTTGTGAGGACAATCTTATTTTCCAAATAGTGAAAATGTAGTGGGTTTACTAGTCTTCCCCTCTCCTTGGGAAACTGTTGGGGGATCTGTAATTCTCTAATGGAATTCATTTCTTGTTCCACTTCCCCGCGAATTCCTTGGGAGACTCCATGGCAGTTGAAGGTGTACAAAATGAATGAAAGTATCATGGGGGGAAAGGTGTTATTCTTGCAGCTAGCGTGCTGGTAGTTTTGGTGAGGGGGCGCCGCATCTCCTTCAGCCTTTGCCCACACCATTTTGGGACTTTAAAAAATTATCAGAGGCTGAGATCCTCTCTCCCTGTCACTGAATATCTTTAAAACGTGAAGCAGGGCTATTTTTCCATCCAGGTATACGAGATGGTAGGAAGATTAAGATGGCGAGCTTGGTTTTAACATTTCCTGGGCGGGCAACAGGAGAGGCGGTGGTTTTGTTGATGGTGCCGAAAGAAACTTGAAAAACGCTCGTCTGCTTCAGCATGCTTCCCATGCCCGAATTCAGCACGCATGAGATTGCTAATGGGAACCAGATGTCAGAACACTCCCCCCCCCCACTCCAAAAAATAAGCTCTAATAAGCACTCCCACCCATCTGGTGCATCAGGTTTCTTCTCCACTGAAAAAAAGGGGGAGGAGGAGAGATTCGTAGAACAGCTGAAACTTTAGAACCCCGAAAGTAAATAATGTGGAAGAAATTTCTAAGGGAGGTGGAGAGGTAAAAGCTGATAGCAAATCGAGCTTTCTCTAGCCACGCAAGTCCCCAACGGAGAGGAAAATGGAGTGTGTGTGTGTGGGGTGGTGGTGGTGGTTATTTATATTCCAGTCCACAGCGAGTTCTTCTGTTCTTGCTGTTAAGTTTCCTACGGAGCAAAAGGCTGGAGAAGAGTGGAGGGTCTTGCGAGAACTCTTTGAAAAATGGCAGTGAGCTGAACACCCAAGATGGAGTCAGGAATATTTCAAAAACAGCGAGGCACCGAAATGATTCCTTGTTTATAGCGAACAATACTTTGTTTATAGTGCTGACTAATAATGAATTCCTTGTTTTTAGTGCTGAATAAATGAATTCCTTGTTTACCGTGCCAAATAGTAGTGAATTAGTGCGGAACGATAGTGAATTCCTTGTTTACAATGTAGAACAGTAGTGAAGTAGTGCTGAATAATAGTGAATTCCTTTGTTTATAGCGCTGAAAATAATCTTTTTTTGGTATGATTTCTTAGCACACCTGATGAAAATGTTCACTTATTTATTTCAGTTGCCCCAAGACATAGTCATTGTCGCACAACCAGATCGGTGTGATGTCACCCCATTCACAATACATTCCCTGAAACTGGGCACAATCATTAGGGTTGTCAAACCCCAGGTGGTAGCTGGAGATCTCCTGGGATTACAGCTGATCTCCAGCTGACAGAGATCAGTTCCCCTGGAGAAAATGGCCGCTTTGGAAGGCAGGCTGTATGGCATGATACCCGCTGAAGCCCCTCCCCAAACCCCACCCTCTTCAGGCTCCAACCCCCCCCCCCAAATCTCCAGGTATTTCCCAACCCAGAGCAGTCACCCACGCAAGTAATCCCTTGGAAGGATGAAGAAATAGTGGCAGGAACAGTGGTACCACCGGAATTGGAAAACATGAATGCTCACTGGGGTTGCCAACTCTGGGTTGAGAAATACCTGGAGATTTTGGGGTTGGAACCTGAGGAGGGTGCGGTTTGGAGAGGGGAGGAAGATCAGCAGGGTATCATGCCATAGAGTCCACCTTCCAAAGCAGGAAAGAATTGACCTCTCTCATCTGGAGATCAGCTGAAATCCCAGGAGATCTCCAGCCCCCTCCTGGAGGTTGGCAGTGCTAAGGTTCACAGAGTCTAAGACTTTCTCCCCTTCAGAGAGCCAGCGTGGTGTAGTGGTTAAGAGCGGTGGTTTGGTGGCGTGGACTCTGATCTGGAGAACTGGGTTTGATTCCCCACACCTCCACATGAGCGGCGGAGGCTAATCTGGTGAACCAGGTTGGTTTCCCCACTCCTACGCATGAAGCCAGCTGGGTGACCTTGGGCTAGTCACAGCTTTCTCAGCCCCACCAGCCTCACAGGGTGTCTGTTGTGGGGAGGGGAAGGGAAAGGTGATGTAAGCCAGTTTGATTCTTCCTTAAGGGGTAGAGAAAGTCGGCATATAAAAACCAGCTCTTCTTCTTCTTCTCAGGGGACATTTCCACTCGACTGAAATTATTTTTGACTCATTTATTGAAAGTGGGAAATTGGCCCTTGGCAAAAACATGAAGTAAATCAGCAGGCCAGGCAGGCAGATTGGAGCCCAGTCTGTTAATTCTGTTGAATTCCTGGCCTGAATCACTGCTTTTGGGATGTCAGTGCAACTTCTACATAGTTCTAGCAGTTTTAGGAAAACTGATTTGTTATCAGTCATACTTGCTAGACTGTGGTCCATTTTGAGGGGATTCAGTGGGTCTGGCATTGAGGCTTCACGGGAAATCTGTGAAGGAAATCTGGATCACTGTTGAATTCTTCACACTTTCTTTAAACAACTGAATCTTTGGACATCGCCCTCTCTTTCTTGCAATGATTTTTTTTTGGGGGGGGGATGGGCTCCTCCCTGCATCTCCTTATCTTTTTTTCCCCCTTGACAGTCCCTAGTTCGCCGGGCTTTTAGGATGTGCCAAGATCAGCAATCCTTGCGAATAAGACTTTGAGGATGTGGTGGGGGGCGTGGTGCGAGAGAGGGTGTTGGTGAGCGAATGCAGCTTCCCGTTGACGTCTCCCATCTGGTGTAAGCGATACGAGAGCTGGAGCCCGTTGCATTCCCCAAATGTTACCTCAACATGGGGCAAATCCAACTCCCATTTAAACCATTGTGTAAGAAAAAATGTCATTGACTTTTCTAGCAGAGGGCACTAGCATTTCTACCTGCCAGCGTTAGAAAGATCTCGGTTACAGTGGGAAAAAAGCTATCATATTTTATATCATGTATAACATTGACATCTTTTATACATAATATCGATCACAAAATTTTGGGGGAAATTGATTTTTTTAAAAAAAAATTATATAGCTAGAAATTTGGAACAGAACTGAATCAAATTTAGATAAGAGTTTTAGGTAATGCGAGCAATAAATGTGCTAACTGATATGGGACAATATGCAGGGGTGGATTTTAATACCACATCGGCAGTTGCCTGGTTTCTTTCCCAGTTAATCAAGATGAAAAAAAATACTAATTATCTTATGGGTTATCTAGATAGTTCTTTTTCCTGTTCCCCCCCCCCCCTGTAATTTTTAATCTCCGTGTGACATTGGTCAGGGCCGAATTGGCCATATGAACAGTATCATTAAAGTAAGTAGGAACAAAATGTATGGGTTGAGTATCCCTTATATGGAGCGCTTGGGACCAGAAGTGGTCTGTATTTTGGATCTTTCCGTATTTTGGAATATTTTGGAATTTTTGCATATGTATAATGAGATATCTTGGGGATGGGACCCAAGTCTAAACACAACATTTATGTTTTATATATGTTTTATATATACTTTACACAGATAGCCTGAATGTAATTTTATACAATATTTTTAATAATTTTGTGTACATTGACCCATTGGTTGCGCTGCAGAGGGCCTGTGAGTAACGCCTGCATGCCGGCTCAAAAGGTCCGGTTTTTGGATCAGCCTGGATATCGGGTGTCCATATAAGGGATATTCAACCTGTATAAACAAAGAGCAATGTAATTTAATGAGACTGACAATAGAATTGCAATTTTTGAATGGCAAGCTTCATATATATTGTTATATTAAGTTTATGTTTTAATGTGTTTGTGGTTGTTTGTGTTTGTTAAAATAATATAAAATTGTAAAAAGAAAAGAAAAAAGCGATCATTCCCTTGCAAAAATACTGCACTACAACCACCAGAGTATTTTTTCCCCTATTTGACTCCCTTCCACCTCAGTTTTGCCTGTTTTACATCTGTGTGAAATAAAAAAGGATGAACCATTTTTCTTAAAAAAACAAACAAACAAACAAACAAAAGGACTCTACACAGGTTAACCAAGTTGAATTCCAAAGCTGATAATCCTTCTTCTTTTGACTGACCGAACTTTTTAGTTCGAGGAGACCTTCTTTTCTCAGGTTTTCTGGGGCTCCCTTACTTACGGTACTTCCAGCATCCCTGAAAGACAATTCCTCAGTAGTATTTCAAAGTCACAAAAGCAGAAGCTTTTGGCTATCAGTCATTCAGTTGCCCCTGAAGAGTGACGATGATTCAATTTGAAACAAATAACTGGATTTGGAAGTCGGTGCCCCAAAGGACTTCTTCACCGGAGATGACCTTCCACCTGTGAGAATCACAAACCATTGTTACGGTATTTTGAGGGACCTGTTTTATCTTGAATTTGAAAGCGCGGGCAAAACGTGGGGAAACGCAGGGGGAGAGCGAGGCGACCTCTGATGATCAGAGATGGCATGCATACTCCAAAGACCCGAAGTCGTCAGAGGGGTGACGGCGAGTGAAACATCCATGCATAAAAGACCTAGCATTCCACTTTGGAAACTTTATAATTTGGAACTCCAGAATCTGGGTAGAAATATAGATGCACAGAATTTGGAAAGCATCCCTGAGCACTATCACATCTGAAAAAGAATGGTAACACAAAATGCCTGCAACAGGAAACTCTTGAATGAGGCATTTTATGGTAAAAACAGACATCATGCACAATGTAAACCCAGCCTCACAACAAATGTTATAAACATCGAGACCATCAAGCTGACTGCTGGATCACTGATTTGCTCCCGAGCCAAACAGGGTGTCAGATGTTCATTCCTTCCGGCAGTAGTTAGGCTGTTTAAATTATTAAAAGTGGTTTTTTTTAAAAAATAAAAAATAGTTTATATGCACCTCCGCCTTATTCAATAAGGTGGAAATTAAAAAAAAAAACTTACGCAAATTCTCTTTAGAAGTTTGGGAAATGGTATGGTGATGTCAAAGTCACTAACCAGTAGGTTCCAGCCAGCTTTCCCCTGGAATCAGGACCAGATTTATGTTTTCCAGAACATCTCAGTAGAAGGAAAAGGCATGCTCTATCAAATCACACACACACACCCCAAAAAATGTTGCATCTATCTTCACACTTCATTTAGAACGGCTGTCTTCCTGAGAGTCAAACTAGAGATCATGGATCTCTGCCAGTCTTTTAAAGTTGAAGGACAGCTACGGGGGTGGGTGGGGGGATGGAGTTTACCCTTTCATCCCTGCACAGTTTCACTAATCAAAACCAGCCTGCTTTCCTCACATGGTTATTAGCCCTTGGCAAAGCACAAAGAAGGTTATCTATCTTTCCCCCCTCTAAAAAGTTACAGACTTTCTCTAACACTTTAGGAAGAATCAAACCAGCTTGCAATCACCTTCCCTTCACCTCCCCACAACAGACACTCTGTGAGGTAGGTGGGGCTGAGAGAGCTGTGACTAGCTCAAGGTCACCCTGCTGGTTTCATGTGTAGGAGTGGGGAAACCAACCCGGTTCTCCAGATTAGCCTCCGCCACTCATGAGGAGGAGCAGGGAATCAAACCCGGTTCTCCAGATCAGAGTCCATCAAGTCTTAACCACTACACCACACTGGCAGGACAGATTCCCAGAACCCAATTCTGGACCACATGGGCTCTGGTCTGATCCAGTGGGGCTCTTCTTAGGTGTAACTTCTTTTCATTTTTAATTTACTTTAACCGTTGTGTAGTAAAAATTTCATCATGGGAATAATAGAATAGTATTTCTTTGGTCATTCCGGACCTGGATGGCCCAGGCTAGCCCGATTGCATCAGATCTCAGAAGATAAGCAGGGCTGGCCCTGGTTAGTATTTGGATGGGAGTCCACTGAAGAAGTCTAGGGCCGTTACGCAGAGGGAGACAATGACAAACCACCTCTGAACAGTCTCTTGCCTTGAAAATCCTACGGGGTCGCCATAAGTCGGCTGTGACTTGACGGTCCTTTCCACCACCAGCATTTCATTGTACTTGGTATGTAGTACTATACAGTACTTGTTAGTGTGTGTATGGGGGAAAGGGAGAGAGAAAATGTTTTTACATCCCTTGATCTATTGATCTATGCTAGAAACAAAGCCAATAAAACTTCCTTAGGTATGTGAACATTTACATGGTAAAATGCTGTGCATAGACCCTCCTTGATAGTGAAAAAGTTATTTCCAGTGTTTCTGGTTCTGTTTTGCTTCAGTTTTTAACTGTTAACTTCAGTTTTTATAACTTTCACACGATTCATAGCAATCCCACCTGTGTGGAGAGCCAGTGTGTAGTAGATAGAGTAGTGTACTGGGACCCTGGGTGACCTGAGTTCAAATCCCCACTTCTACCGTGGAAGCTTGTTGGGTGAACTTGGGCCTGTCACACGCCCTCAGCCTGGCCTACCTGACAAAGTTGTCATTGTAGGGAAATAGAGGAAGGGAGAACAATGATCTAAGCTGTTCTGAGTCCCAGTGGGGGTGGGGGAACTGGGATATCAATAAATGCAAATGTACCTGGCAGCTTCAATAGGCTAATTGACTATTCTTTCTCTGGCTTCAGATGGTTTTGAGAAACCGGGATTCTGACACGACCTGCTGGCACTTGTTTGGAAAATGCCTAACAATCACACCAAGGCACTGTTTGCACTTCTGTTAATCAGTTCCCGCTGTTGCATGTTGGAAGGCCAAAAGTTCCTATCCTGTTGTTCTTGCTAGGCACGCTAAATATCAAAACTTGGATGAGAGAGGATACCGGTTGAATGTGTACAAAGAGGGGGGAAATGTCTAATTCAAGCGAGAGTGGTTTTCACAGCATGCATTTCTATTTACACTGCGTGCTTGGGGCTATGGAGATTTCTGCCCTCCGTACCTTAAAGACACCCAAAGCCGCCGCGGCCGTATCACAACGTCTGTTTATGTCACCAGCAAAGAGCTAAGTGGTTATAATCTAAATTAAGAAAGTAGGTGGCACCTTCTGAAGCATGAGTGTGTGTGTTTGTGGGGCGTTCTGAGTGGGATGGAAGCCAGACGGAGAGTAGCAGAGGAGAGATACCCACACGTTGACTCCGCTTCTTCAGAAAAAAAGGAAATCAAAAGCTCAGAGTCGAAGCGAGGGGTTTCCTGCCAGATGTGGCGAGTTATATAAAGGGGATGTAGTTTTCAATCTAGTTTGCTGATCCAGCAGTCCCACCACTTCCGCTCGCTCCAGTTAAAGCGCCGAGATTGAGCCTCCTTATCCACCCGTAAGCAACTGCTGATGAAAGAATAAGTGCTGGTTGAACTTTCTTGCAGCCAGAGAAGATGCATGGAAAACTGGTGGCAGTTACTTGTATCTGCTGCATTTTCTGGTTGTGTAAGAAATGTGCATGCATGGTGAGGTGGTTAAGACTGGTGGTTTGGAGTGGTAGACTCTAATTTTGAGAACCGGGTTTGATCCCCCATTCCACATGAGCAGCGGATGCTAATCTGGTCAACTGGGTTGGCTTCCCCACTCCCACACATGAAGCCAGCTGGGTGACCTTGGGCTAGTCACAGATCTCTTAGAGCTCTCTCAGACCCGCCTACCTCACAGGGTGTCTGTTGTGGGAAGAGGAAGGGAAGGTGATTGTAAGCCAGTTTGATTCTTCCTTAATTGGTAGAGAAAGTTGACATATAG
Organism: Euleptes europaea; assembly: GCF_029931775.1. NCBI lineage: Eukaryota > Metazoa > Chordata > Lepidosauria > Squamata > Sphaerodactylidae > Euleptes > Euleptes europaea. The sequence continues at coordinate 109,813,554 of NC_079316.1, forward strand.
AAACCGACTCTTCTTCTTCCTCCCCCCCCCCCCAGCAGAGCTAAAAGAGGTCCCTTGCACAGTTCTTATTTAGACTCTCCCAATTAGGACTGCAGCTGGCAAATTGTGTGTGTGAGTAAAGTGCCATCAAGTTGCAGCTGACTTATGACAACCCCTCAAGGCAAGAAACCTCCGAGGTGGTTTGCCATTGCCTGCCTCTGCGTAGCGGCCCTGGACTTCCTTGGTGGTCTGCCGTCCAAGTACTAACCAGGGCTGACCCTGCTGAGCTTCCGAGATCAGATGAAATCAGGCAAGGCTTGGCAAATTAAATTGGCATTAAAGTGTTGGACCTAGGACCTGGGAAACCCAGGTTCGAATCCCCACTCTGCCATGGAAACTTGCTGGGTGACCATGGGCCAGTCACACATTCTCAGCCCCGACCATGGCAAGTATTTGGATGGGAGACCTCCGAGGAATACCAGGGTTGTGACTCAGAGGCAAGCAATAGCAAACCACCTACGAACCTCATGCTTTGAAAACCCTACGGGGTCATCATAGGTCAGCTGTGACTTGAAGGGGGGAGGGGGAGGTAGGGTTGCCAGCTCTGGGTTGGGAAATTCCTGGAGATTTGGGGGGTGGAGCTTTGATAGGGTGGGATTTGGGACAGATCTCAGTAGGGTCGGGCACCCTCCAAAGCAGCCGTTTTCTCCTGGGGAACAGATCGTCTGGGGATCATTTGTAATTCTGCACGGTGTCCACGACCCACCTGGAGATTGGCAGGGCCAGAGATTCCAGTGGTCACAGGGCTTTGGGGTCAGGCATCACTCCCTGTTTGCTCCTGTGATTATAATGGTCTGATGCTAGATGATCTAACCCCAATTTCCTAGGCTTTCCAATGGTCCCTTCTATTATTACCATTTCTTGCTTTAAAAAAATGTGGTTTGGATTCAGAATAATCCAAAATGATAATGGAAATGAAGCGAGATACTTGTTTTGAAAAACAATATATGAAGACAAGATATGGTATGCTTCTATTTAGCCTCTGAATTTTTCGGGGGAGGGGAGGTCAGGAAACACAAAGATCTTGTGCCCAATGACTAATAAGAGGAAGGTAATACCACCAGTTGAAGAGGAAGAAAAGTTGGTTTTTATATGCCGACTTTCTCTACCACTTAAGGAAGAATCAAACCGACTTACAATCACCTTCCCTTCCCCTTCCCACAACAGATACCCTGTGAGGTAGGTGGGGCTGAGAGAGCTCCAAGAGAGCTGTGACTAGCCCAAGGTCATCCAGCTGGCTTCATGTGTATGAGTGGGGAAACCAACCCGATTCACCAGATTAGCGTCCGCCACTCATGTGGAGGAGTGGGGGATCAAACCCGGTTCTCCAAATTAGAGTCCACCACTCCAAGCACCACTCTTAACCACGCTGGCTCTCTTAGTTGGTAGATTATCCATAGTTTAATGCATATGGTCTTCTGATTTAGCGGCTTGCACAGCATGCAAAAAAGCTTCATCCACTAAGGGCACTCCTTTCCTTTCTATGGATCCTTACTTTCAAGGAAGCATCAGGGTACCCTTGAAATCATGTGGAATAACGTTCGGATCCACGGAGTCCATCTTTCTTTTCATTTTTTAATTTTTTTATTGCTGTTTATAATTAAACACAAAAAAAGAAATAAAAAAATACAAAACAAAAATAAAATCATAATTCAATACAAAAACAAAAAGTATATAGAGCACTATTACAACCATTGCTAATACATTGTTTACTATCATTTGTAAAATACATAGTGCCGAAACCTCCACCACCCACCTATGTGCCCTCCACCCTTGGACTTCCGGAGCGGTGTTATGACAGTATATAATAATCTATTATTATAATCATTTATTAAAAAACACATTACTCTATAATTCATTAACTATAGCTGTAAAATCCATTTTTGCCAATTTATCCCAATATGCAGTAGCCTTTGACCATATTTTTTTTAATTCATCCATATCTTTACCATGTAAAGAATCTGTAATTTTGGCCATCCGCATATACATCCATAGCTTTTCTCTCCACTCTTTAATTGAAGGTTGGAGTCCATCTTTCTAGCAGAGTGTGAAATACAGCCTTTCCCCATTCACCCTGCAGTGATAAAAGATTGTGCCTATTCTTCCCACAAAACAGGGTCTGTTTCCAAAAGCGATAGCCAACCCGTCCCCAATAAATTTGGGGGCGGGGCACTGTGGAAATTTGGTCTGCCATGTTGCTACTGGGTACAAGTCCTAGCTGTAACATGGTACATACACGCAAGAAACAGTGTGAGTTCTTTATGCTAGAGCAGAGGTTCCCAACCTTTTTTTGACCAGGGACCACTAGGACTTTTTTGTTTGGTGGAGGGACCCCAAGGTTCAAAATAAAAATTCAGAGAATTTGAAAATAAACTTTAATTATAACTGTTAGTTAAACATTAAACTTAGAATAATATTTGAATATATTTTTGTAATAGAGAACTTTTAATTGAAAATATTAATTTATTATGGGTTTATAACTTTGTTTTGCGGACCTTAATTTAGACCCCCGGTTGGGAACCAGTGTGCTAGAGAGTAAAACTTCTGCTATCATACTGCCCTTGTACAAATCTATGGTGAGACCACTCTTGGGATACTGTGCACAGTTCTGGTCACCACACCTAAAAAAGGATATTACAGAGCTTGAGAAGGTGCAGAAAGGAGCAACCAAAATGATCAGGGGGCTAGAGCAACTGTCCTATGGGGAGCGGTTAAGACGCTTAGGGCTGTTTAGCTTGGAAAGAAGGCGGCTAAGGGGAGACATGATAGAGGTCTATAAAATTATGCATGGTTTGGAGAGAGTAGACAGGGAGAAGCTTTTCTCCCTCTCTCATAATACTAGAACGCGGGGTCATCTGCTGACGCTGGAGAGTGAGAGATTCAGAGCAGATAAAAGCAAGTATTTCTTCACACAACACATAGTTAAATAGTGGAACTCCCTGCCCCAGGATGTGATGATGGCTGCCAACTTAGAAGGCTTTAAGAAAGAAGTGGACATGTTCATGGAGGAGAGGGGTATTGATGACTACTAGTATAAGTGGATGCTAGTCATGATGCATGCCTATTCTCTCCAGGATCAGAGGAGCAGGCCTGTTATATTAGGTGCCATGGAAAGCAGGCAGGACAATGCTGCTGCAGTCGTCTTGTTTGTGGGCTTCCTAGAGGCACCTGGTTGGCCACTGTGTGAACAGACTGCTGGACTTGATGGGCCTTGGTTTGATCCAGCAGGGCCTTTCTTATGTGCTGCTTTATTAAGTTAGAACCTCATGACCAGAGTCTGTGTTTTTTCTTTCTAAAAGTAAAGGTGGTCCCCCAGTGCAAGCACCGGATCATTCATTACTGTCCCATGGGGTGACGTCACATCTCGATGTTTACTAGGCAGACTGTGTTTACGCGGTGGTTTGCCAGTGCCTTCCCCAGTCATCTTCCCTTTACCCCCAGCAACCCCAGGTACTCGTTTTACTGACCTCGGAAGGATGGAAGGCTGAGTCAACCTTGAGCCGGCTACCTGAAACCGACTTCCGTCGGGATCGAACTCAGGATGTGAGCAGAGCTTTTGACTGCAGTACTGCAGCTGACCACTCTGCGCCACGGGGCTCCTTTTCCTTTCTTTCTAGTGCCCTTAGAATGGTTGCTTGCTAGCTTGAGGACTCAAAAGGGAGCTGCCATTAAAGAGGAATTTTGGCCTCCCTTTAAAACCTGGCAGCTCGTTGCAATTTATTATAACTTTGCCATCAAGCTACAGATGACTTATGGCAACCCTGTAGGGTTTTCAAGGCAAGAAATAAGCAGAGGTATCTTGCCATTGCCTGCCTCTGCGTAGCAACTCTGGACTTTCTTGTTGGTCTCCCATCCAAATACTAACCAAGATTGGTCTAGCCTGGGGGCCGTCCAGGTCAGGGCCATCAGTTGTTATTACCCATGTATTTTTGAAAAGTATCTAGAAAGCCATAGGGGTTATTTGAAAACTAATAACCGAGAATCTCAGAAATTTTGAGTTCTGCCCCTGTGCTTGTTCAGAAATTAGTTATATTCACATGTCAAAGAAAATAAGTCCTGAAGCAGATTTCCCCTGGCATGGTAAATCAAGATGGTTACCACTGAATGTCTTCGTCTGATCCTAAGTGTTGCTGATTGACTTTGCTTCTAGAAGCTCCATAAAGAGGGAAGAGAGTTAATGGACAATCCCAAATGGGGTAGAGGAAGTGTGGGCCCTATGAAAAGAAGGTTGGAGAAGGGGAATGTACCAGAGGATTTGGAAAGGAGGTGAAGATTAGAAGTCTGATATGGGAAGGAAATAGGGTTTGCTGGTATTACAACTGATCTCCATACGTCAAGGGATACGTTCGCCAGGAGAAAATGGCAGCTTTGGGGGATGGAATCTATGGCATTATACCCTGCCAAGGTCCCTCCTCTCCCCAGTCCCCTCTACCACACCTCCAGGGATATCCCAGTCCATAGTTGGCAGCCCTAGAAGGGAAAGTGGAAAAGAGAAGAGACGTGGGGGTGAGATTTACACTTAGCTAGAAGCTGCGGCTTCGAGGAAGGCCGAAGTTCACATATTGATTTGAGATTAGCGGCCAGAACTTTGGCTGCAGGCCTCGAGTTTTGTCTGGGGCTCAAAGAGGCAGTGGAGTCAAGGGTTTTGCGCGTGTTTCGGTACCCGTGATTGTGTCTGCGTGTGGTCTAAGTCACTGCAAGGAATAGATTCAAGATCAGTGAGGGAAATGGCCCCTTTTTGATGTGCTTCAGAAGTAACCGTCGCTGTAGCAGCAGAGCGTTGTAGACTGGAGGTTCACGAACTGCCGCTTGTACAAAGATGGCCTCGACTCCGAAGCATTCTCTTCTGAACCTTATTTGACCTCCTTGGGCCTGCCAGGCTGGGACGGAAAGCAAAAGGGAGAGCAAGCTATGTTCACGCACACACACACACACACACACACACCGCAGGGGGGAAAACAGATGTTCTCGTGGCATTCTGGACTCCTCTCCGGCGTTGTCTACAACCTGGAGGAACGCAACCGTGGGGGGGGGGGGGAAGCCGCTTCTACCAACTCTTGTTGCTCTTGAGTTGCGGGGCTGCCCGAGTTCATATGACCACCTGTTTGCAGCCCTCCTTTTGCATGCTTTGGTTTGAACAAATCGCTTGTCCTCCTTGAGGTATGTGGAAACCTCACTGGGACCATAAGGAAAGCTCTAAATTCTGAGGCTGAGCCGTGTGGGCGTAATGGGCGTTGGCCAGGCGATGCAATCCAGCCGCCAACTCTGGTTAGGGAGAAGAGAAAAAGATTCCTCGGTGAGGAGGTGTTGCCCATTTGGGATTTACTCCCAGTAGTAGAAAGCTCAAGTTACCATCCCCTCAGGAGAGAGGAAATCAGGTTTATCTTTTTTTGGGGGGGGGGGTATTCTTTTACTGGAAATAGGTACTCAAAGCAAGATGATAAAATTACTTTAAAAAGGTATTAAAAAGCAAAGCAGTGCAAATATTATTTTTTCTTACTGTGACACTAAACTTCCTTTCTTGAGACTGTCCCCCTGCCATGTTTTTTGTAATCGTTATTATGGTGGTGAGAATGATCGAAAACATTTCAATAAGCGTTGGAAAACAAATCGCTGTAGGAAAATTCACAGGCTCCAACCCCTGCCCCGTGAGCCAGTCTTTTTGAACAAATTTGAAAACTTGTCTAAAGTAAACCCTAGGCTGTGCTTCACCTCTCCCAGAAGAGAGATCCCCCCCCCGCACTATTTGGTAGAAATGGAACAGGAATGTGTCCTGGCAGACAAGCAAAGGAAGACAACGGCCTTTTATGCTGGTCTGTTTCCCTCGCGGCCACCCCCGCCGACTGCTGCAGGGCTTCCTTTCGATCATACATGCCTTACCTGACAGAGGTTGCCTCGCTGTCCCAGCATGTTTTGCCCATGTTTTCCGGGTGCTGTTTTAGCCAGAATCTGGAAAACGGGCAGAACGCACGGGGAGAGCAAGGCAACCTCAGATGGTTGGGAAAGGCATGCATAATCAAAAGGAGCCCGGATAGGGTTGCCAGGTGCCCGGTGGTGGCGGGTAAAATCCAGCCAATCCACCGGGTTGCCCGCCAGCCCGCTGAGGGCCAGCGGGCACAGCGGGCCTGTGCGCGCGCTCTGCACGCATCTGGCAACCTCGGACGCTCTGGCAACCTCGGCTGAAACTATGGAAACCATAGAGTTTTGGACAGGATTGCTAGAGTGTCCGCTTCGCTTCCGGGTAGACTCGAAAGTGATGCTCATTGTGCGGGGTGTGCATGCATGCCACGCCAGGCGTGCGTGCACACTGCAGATGTCCACCGCAGCCCCGCAAAGCTCCCGCCGGTGGAGCTGCAGGGCCTTGGAAGCCTAAGCCTGGAGCAGTCGGCGGGGGGTGACGGCGAGGAAACGTCCTTGCATAAAAGGCCAATCTCTTTCACTTGAGGGCCAAGAAATTCCTCAGCCCTCTATTTGTGAAGGTGCCGGTGCGCTGGCAAACTAACCATATGTCAACTGGTACCCAACCAATATAGAATAATTTTCAGAGCTCACAATAATGTATTCATAAGTGTATTTGTATATACATGAATATCAATTCAATAATATAGTTACAAAGCAAAGGTACACTATACATTTATAATACAAATCTTACAGATAAACACTTTTTAATACAAAATGAATGGAGACTCTATTGGCTAGAGAGAGAGAGAGGGAGAGAGGGAGGGAGGGAGGTTATAGTGGGTTATAGATCAAATCAAGGCTGAACTGACCCTAGAAGCTAAAATGACTAAACTGAGGCTGTAGTATTATGATCACATTATGAGAAGACAAGAGTCATGGGAAAAGACAGTCATGCTAGGAAAACTTGAAGGTAGCTGGAAAAGAGGAAGACCACCCTCTCCTTGTGTAAGAAAAGCACCCAGATTTCATTACCAACTTCAAGGGCTGTTTCCTTAGAAATTCAATCAAAGCAGCGCTGAATAAAAGACAAATATTTAGATAATAAACAGAGAAACTCCTCTTGGTAACACTTGGAATGTAGCGAGGTTTTTTTTTTTTTTAAATGGTCAGAAGTTGCTTCCTTTATATTTGTTTTGGAAGCATTTAAGTATCAGCAGCCATCTTTTCTGAGACCTCTGGGCGGCCTGACAGCTCCCTGTGTTGGGTGACTCAGAATGAGTGGTCTTTCTGCCAAAATAATTAAATTCAACATTTTCAAGAAACATGTAAAGTCTCCCCCCCCCCCCCCGCACCTTGGGCACAATTTTAATTGACCTTGGAAAAAGTTATTAAAGCTGAGCAATATTTGGTACAGAAACATTTGCTGAGAACAATTAATGATGTCAAAATGTTGCAGTGTCGTTTCCAAGATGATTACTGTTCTTCAACAACTGATCTGGCAACCCCAGCAAGGGGCTTTCAAGGCAAGTGAGAAGCAGAGGTGGTTCTCCATTGCCTTCCTCTGCAGAGCCTTCCTTGGTGGTCCCTCAACCAAGTACTGACCCTGCAGAGCTTCCGGGATCTGACAATGTCAGGCTACATAATGCCTCCTGGTATAGTAGTTAGGAGCGTCGGACTCTCATATGGAGAACCGGGTTTGATTCCCCATGCCTCCACCTAAGTGGAGGACTCTGAATCTGGTGGCCTGGGTTCAGTTCCCCACTCCTCCACATGAAACCTGCTGGGTAACCTTGGGCTAGTCACAGTTCTTTCTGAACTTTATCTGGCCCACCTCCCTCACAAGTTGTTTGTTGTGGGGAAAGGGAACGAGATTGTAAGCCAGTTTGATTCTCCTTAAAAGGTAGAGAAAGTCAGCATATAAAAACCAACTCCTCCTCCTCCTCCTCCCTTCTTCTTCGACTACGACTACGACTGGGCTTGGCTTTGATTATGCTTGCATTTTCCAACCGTCAGATGTCACCTTGCTCTCCCTGCGAGTTTCTTCGCATTTCCCCCATGTATTCTGGATGCTGGCTAAACACGAATCCAGAAAACGTGGGCAAAATGTGCAGAAACATGCAAGAGGAGTAAGGCGACCTCTGACGGTCGGAAAATGCAAGCATAATCAAAACCAAGCCCCGAAGTAGTTGTTGGGGTGACCGCAAGGAAACAGCCACACATAAATGGCCAGTGTATTCCTAGGCAGGGCCACTCAGAATCCTGCTCAAGTTTACTCAGTTGGGCTTACTCCCAGGAAAATGTTCTTAGGATTGCACAGATCGTCCCGCTGTTTTTGTTTTTTGGGGCATTTGAGTTTTTGAAGAGTTGGCCTCCACGGTAAAGATCTTCTGCCACGTTGCAAGACAGAGGCACCCTGTATTTGGTGTGGGCAGAGAAAACTGGCTGCGAAGCGACGTCGTAGGACCGGAAGTGCGCTTCCCTGTGCAACAGGTAAACTCATCCTACCTCACTGATCATAGAAAGGAAACGACAGAAGATCCGCGGTACTTCCTATTTCCTGTCCAAGAAGCCGACCTAGAGCGTGCTTACTCTCTATGGTGCCTTGATATCTTAAATCTGATTTTTACTTTAATTTGGAGGCCAAATCACAAGAAAATACGGCGAATTAGCTGGGAGGCTATACTAGAATCAGTATACTTAAGGACTAAAAGATTGGAGACCTGCCCTTATATTGAGATTGCTGCTAGATTATATGTCTGCTCCACAGCAACGTTTTGGATCACTGCATAGCCCTGCAATACCTAAACCCTCTACAGATTTAACAATGGAGAAACAAGACAAAAAGATGCAAGGCCTTTTAGCCAAACAAACTGATATTTTTACTAAACAAATGGAACAAATGTCTAAACAGCAAGAAAAACAAATGAGCCAGCTAACTGAGATGTTAGCTGAAAAACTGGACACTGTAACAAAAGAAGTGATGGAGGTGAAGACTCAGGTTACTTCACTGCAATCTGATATGAAGACAATGGATGCCTCTGTCAAGAAAATGACTGAAGAACATAAAGAAGTGAGGAAGAAAGTGGAAGGCCATGAAAAACAGCCGGAAAAATTGCAAACACAGGAGGAAACCACGAAAGATCAACTTGCTATGATGGACCTGAAAGTCAGAGAATCTAATCCACGCCTGAGAAATTTACCTGAAGATTGTGGTGCTACAAGAGAATCACTGGTGAAAACATTGGCTACCTTCAGTGTTACTCCTCTGAAGATGCCTGCCACAGCTGCTGGCGAAACATCAGGAAAGAAAATACCAAGACCACGGTTACACAGCCCGGATAACCTACAAGAACCAATGAACTCTGACCGTGAAAGCCTTCGACAATATATTGGCTACCTTATTCCACATAGAAGAACAAGAATTAGACTATGCAATTAATAAAATTTACAGGATGCCTTTGCCCCCTAAACTGAAGAGAGCAAAGGCAAGAGATGTTATGATATCCTTCTATGATGTCAGGATGAAATATATAATAATGCAACAGCACTACAAAGATCCAATAGTCCTGGAAGGTAATGCATTAATACTCCTTAAGGATATACCAAGACATCTGATGACAAAAAGGAACATTTTTAAAGACTTCACAGCATCTCTGAGGAAAAGTGGAATAAGATACAGATGGTTGTTACCACAAGGATTAACATTCACCTACAAAGAAGTGAAATACACTATCACCACGATGGAAGATGTTGGGAAATTTCTGAGAAAATACAGAAGGGAACTTACAGGCCTTACACCAGACCAGAAACAAGACTCAAGTCAAGAAGATGATGATGACTCAGCGAAAGGAGCAGTGGGTGGACTATAAAATCTATATACTCTGACAATATCGTTAAAGTTATTTCGTGGAATGTAAATGGTTTAAATGAAAAGGTGAAAAGAGGACGGATTTTTAAATTTTTACAAAAACAAAAATACTCTTTAATATGTTTGCACGAAACTCATATTTCTAGGAAAGACAAAAAGTACCTAGAAAGAAACTCTTTGGAGCAAATCTTCATCTCTTCATCAAATACAAAAACTAAAGGAGTAGTCATCTATGCACATGCCTCATTTGCTCCAGAACTTGTATTTAAAGATGAAGAGGGCAGAATACTTATAATGAGCCAAAATATTAGGCCAAAAAACATTGGTAGTAGGGATCTACGCACCTAACGAGGGCAAAGCACAATTCTATAAGCAGCTTCATGACATTCTGTTGCAACATGCTGAAGAACAAATATTGTTAATGGGTGACTTTAATGGAGTTATAGATTGTGCGATTGATAAAAAAAATCAAAGGCCAACGATGATAAGGAGGGCTGCCTTCCTAAGACTTTTTTCCAACTTATTGAGGAATTTAAAATACAAGACATTTGGAAAACAATGAATATGTTATTGAAAGAATATACCTTCTATTCTGCAAGACATGACTCACACTCCCGTATTGACATGATACGGGCAAGTAAATCTATATTTATGCAATTATGTAAGGTACAAGTAATACCTAGAACTTTTTCAGACCATAATCCAGTTTCTTTTGAATGGAACAATAGACAAGCATTCAGATAGAGGTTAAATGATAGACTTTTACGAGAGGACAAAACAAGAAAAGAAATACATACTCTTATTAAGGACTTTTTGAGATCAATATGAATGGAGAAACCAGTTTAAATATAATCTGGAATGCTTTTAAGGCTGTGTTGAGAGGATTTATGATTCAAAAGAACACTGTATGGAGGAAAAAAACAATTACAACAAACAAATGATATACTCTGGGAATTACAAAATTTAGAACAACAATTTATCTTGGAATCTAAAGAAAACCAGAGAAAATATTCTGTTAAAGATTAAGGTTGTTAAACATCAACTCAACCTGGTGGTTATGGAAGAAATGAATAAAAATATGAAATATGCGAAGCAGAGATATTTTGAACATGCAATTCGTCCAGGCAAACTTTTGGCCAGTCAATTGAGAGACTCTATGCAGAAGAAGATAATCAGTAAAATACAGACTGAAAAAGGACCGGTTTACACTACAACAGATGTACAGAAAGAATTTGTATCATTTTATACCAGATTATACCAAAAAGACCTTATCTCTGGGGAAAAAATGGATAAATATTTGAGAACAGTAAACATCAACAAGTTATAAGACTGACTGGATAAATAAAATGTTGGAACTAGCAGAAATGGCCAAACTCACTGCATTAGTAAATCAAAAGGAGAATACGGAATTTGTGGGAGAATGGGAGGCATGGACAACATACTGTGTAAATGAATTTAATCTGGGAAATATTAAAGGTTATGTTTTGATCTAATTCAACTGATTAAAGTAGAAATAATATTAATGTTAAAATTCAGGTTTTAAGACGATGGGATATGTAATTAAATTTATAAATGAAATATTATAATGAATTAGAACTTAAATACAAAGGGGAGAACAGAGATATCAAATAGATAGAGGAGAGGAGAGGAGAAGTCAACAAGTTAGAATTATTTATATTGATTAGATAGATATTGTTTATGTTGTACAATTATGTTAATTGAATGATGGAACTGAATGTGATTTAATTAGAAAACAATAAAAAAAATTTGAAGAGTTTTTGAAGAGTTGTTGGGCAATTGCCGCCTGGCCTCTATAACTTTGGTTACTTTTTAATTTGTCGATTAACTCTGGGTCTTGGATTGCATCATGGAGAGACAAACTAAAGATAACCTATGCTAGTGGGGTTTTGATGCAGCAACCCTGACCACAACAGCTCCCTGAAGTTATCCCTTTTCAAACAAATCAATGACAGAGTCAGCAACTGCTGTAAGGATCTGAGGTGTGTGTGTGTGTCGGGGGGGGGGGGGGAGATGTGTGACTATCGAACTTGGAATTGGGCCAGTTTTCTCTCGCCATGTCATGCCTAGGTGAAGTTACTCTCCCCCATTTCATAAGCCTGTTTGCTAAGGTATCCTGCCATACAAAAATCACACCTCTCAAAGAGCCAGTTAAAAGTAGGCCATTCCAATTGGAAGTGTTTTATTTGTTGATTTGTTTGGGGGGATTATGTATGTGTTTTGAATTGAATCTGTATATCTAATTCCAATGTGCCTGCCTGTGGATACTTAAATCTGCAGATATGGGCCACGCTCACCCCCAACAGGTTTTTCTGCGGACTTAAGGGACACCCTAGGTTTGCAGAAAAATCTGAAATTAAAAACGGGAGGGTGTGGGGTTAAATACCCTCAATATTTGAAACGGGACAAGACGGGGAGAGTTCGGACCAATGTAGCATTTTAAACTGGCCAAATTCTTCTCCAAGTTGGCTGCTGACCCATGGTTGCCGTAATGTCTGCTTTAGCCCTAGATGCTGGTTCTTAGTTACCTTACAGTGTGACAGAATGGTGGGAACTGGATTTTATATGCATGCATTGTTCTGGGACTGGCTTCTGTGCAGTGCCCAAGAGGAGGAGATAATGCTTGAAATCCTCAGTAATTAACCATCATTAACTGCTATCTGAATAAGCCTTTGATGCAGTCCATAACTGGGTTGACATGAAAGACTGGCCACTTTAAGCCTGTGGGCATGTAATTGCCGTGGCACATGTGAACACATGAAGCTGCCTCATACTGAATCAGACCTTTTAGTCCATCAAGATCAGTATTGTCTGTGCAGGCTGGCAGCAGCTCTTCAGGTAGGGTTGCCGCCTCCAGGTTGGGAAATACCTGGAGATTTGAGGGGGATGCCTGAGGAAGGCAGGATTTGGGGAGGGGATGGACTTCAGTGGGGTATAATACCATAGAGTCCACCTTCCAAAGCAGCCATTTTCTCCAGGGAACTGATCTCTGTCGCCTGGAGATCAGTTGTAATAGCGGGAGATCTCCAGCCACCACCTGGAGGTTGGCAACCCTAGCCACAGTACCCTCTCGAAAAGGGTTTCAGCAGATAAAGCTGGGGCAGCAGTTCCAGTTTTTTAATTCCGTTCCAGACTGTCTAATTCCGTTGCGTTGCTCTGCTTTGTTTCCGTGTCAGTGACTCTGGAGGGTGCTGAAGCCCGTGAGTCGCTCTGGAGAAGAGCCAGCCTCTCCTTAGGACATTTTGACCTGAGTTACATGTGTGCTTAGCAGTGAATTGCAAGTTTAAAATGTGATTGTAAACAAGCCTTCCTGCTTGGCCGCCTGTGGATTCAGAAACTCAACACGAGAGCATTCAGACCAGCCTTTCTGTTTCTCACAAGCCAGAAACCTGATACTTGTGCCTTTCTGATTTGTCACAAGGGCCCTTTCAATGGTGTATGTGAACGTATCCTCGCTTCATTTGTTCACACTCCACTTGCGCCTTTTGCATTAAAGCTTGTCTGCACCAAATCAGCAGGGGGGAATTTCCATATGTTCTGGGCTGGTTGGCATGAATGTGCTTTTCTAGTCAAAACCCAGGGGATTCAGAAGAGGAGCAAATGAAAGACCCTCTTTCCCTACACACCCTGGACGCCCCTCCAAGCCCTCCTGTCATTTCAGGCCTTGCTTTCTACAATTATCTTGTGACTGTGAGGAATAGAAGCTTTCTTCTTAATTTGATGAATGCAAAGGAATGGATATCAGCTCGTGATTTCCAGTATGATCACATCTACCAAGGGATTTAGTATTAAAATTATATTAATAGGAAATCTAGCATAATCTCCGCTTCATTTCACCCTTCTGTGCCTTATGAACCCCCCTGCAGGCTTTCAATACTAAAAACATCTTGGATTTTATACAGCCTTTGGCTTTTGCCCACATTGTGATTGTGATCACAAACATTTGCCTGCCTATTGACTTCATAACACCCACACCATCTGTTAATTGCATTTTCTGACTCACCGGGGAAGGGGTTTGGCAACTCCCCACCACCACCACCCAGGGTGGGTTCCTGTGCCTTTAACAGTGGGCTGAAACCCTACCATTTAGCAGATGGTCATGCCAGGAAGAGCTTTCCCTGCTAAAGCTCGGGCTGTTATTGCAGCTGTTAAATGCGTAACAGGAGGGATGCCGGAAACCTTTGGCAAATCCCTTCCCCCTTCTGCTCCTCACTCCCAGCTCAATCACACTGAATGTGGGTTGTTCCTTTTCCAATTCAGCTTCGAAATGTTGAGTTGTTGGGTAGCAGGTCTCAGATACAAGCTGCAGAGAAACGGCCCATGCTTTCCTCTCTCCGCTGTGGAACTCCCTGCCAACTTGGAAGGCTTTAAGAGGGGAGTGGACATGTTCATGAAGGAGAGGACTATCCATGGCTATTAGTCAAAATGGATACTAATGATGTATACCTATTCCCTCCAGGATCACAGGAGCATGCCTATTATCTTAGGTGCTGTGGAACACAGGCAGGATAATGCTGCTGCAGTCGTCTTGTTTGAGGGCTTCCTAGAGGCACCTGGTTGGCCACTGTGTGAACAGACTGCTGGACCTGATGGGCCTTGGTCTGATCCAACAGGGCTTTTCTGATGTTCTTATGTTGGGCCTGATTCACGCATTACCATGTGTAACAGATATGACTCTTCTGCTCTCAGTTCCTGCAGGGACCGATTCACACTGGGATTGAAATTGGTGTGTGTAGCTGAGAGGGAAGGGGAAAAGGTGGAATTCTGAAGGTAGCCCCCCGGGCTGATTCTCTGGAAAGAAATGGTTTGGGAACTTTCTTCCCATCAGGACAATGAACTGACGAGAAAGTGCAAGATTCTAGGCAGATAAAAGGTCGTGTGGTGTCATACCACATTAAAATATAAAACACGATTGATAATTACTTAGTTGTCCTTCTTAGGTATCTTTTCACCGCTTTTGGGACATCTGCTGTTGCTGTTTTTATAAAAGGGTCATGTTACTGTGCAACACCCGCTAGCCTCCCCCCCATAACTAGCAGGTGGCTCTGTATGCATTCCTGGTGCTTCTGGAAGATGGGCAGACAGACCCAGCAAGCCGGCAAAGTAGTGCCTTGTCAGGCCCCTTCCCAATTTGGGGGGGAAAGGGGGGGCAGATTTCTGTAACACCTTTTTGTTCTGAGCCTGAATTCCTCTCCCGGCGGTCTCTCACCTGCTCCTGCAGCTCATATCTGTTGAAATTGGACCCGGGTATGCAGCTGTATAAATTGTGTTTTTTTTTAAAGTCTGTCCCCTACGCTGGGGCATCCCTCTGCTGGCTACCAGGAGGTCAGTGCCTGTCCTGCTGCCTTCCGTCCATCCTTCCCCCAATGTAAACGACTCCCATTAGCTAACTTAGCTTTATTAAAACCAGCCATGCTGAGTTACGTGTCTCTCCTGAGAGCCTGGCGGGGGTCACAAGCATAAGCAGAGTCTTGATTCTGTTGTTCCTTCCAAAATCGCACCACCGACCTGCCCAGCCATCCCGTGGACAGAGCCGAATTAACCCCATGTTAAGTAGGCTCTGGAGAAAGCGCCCCAGCCCACTTCTTCCGTGACTGTAATACAGCTAGTTAAAAGGAGAGCATTTTTGTGGCAAGATTCATCTAAAACAAAAACACTTCAAATAACATTTAAGGGAGAGATGGTGGCTTAGCGGTAGAGCATCTGCTTGGCATGCAGAATGTCCCAGGTTCAATCCCCGGCATCTCCTGTTAAAATTATCACGTAGGAGGTGATGTGAAAGCCCTCTGATGGAGATCCTGGAGAGCTATTGCCAGTCTGAGTAGACAATACTGGCTTTGATGGACAAGGGTCTGATTCGTTATAAGGCAGCTTTACGTGTGTTCATGTATGAGGCACTGCTTTCAGGGAAGGGCTGTAGTTCAGTGGTAGAGCATCTGCTTAGCATGCAGAAGGTCCTGGGTTCAATCCCCAGCATTTCCTGTTAAAACGATCAGGCAGTAGGTGATGTGAGACCTTGGAGAGCTGCTGCCGGTCTGAGTAGACAAATCTGAGCTTGACGGAGCAGGGTTCGATTCGGTATAAGGCAGCTTCTTGCGGCCAAAAATGTTTAGGCTGGAGACAACAATATATCTTCAGTGATAAGATAAGAGGTGTCCTGTTGGATCAGGCCCATCTAGTTCAGCATTCTGTTGGATCAGGCCCATCCAGCTGGAGACAACAATATTTCTTCAGTGATAAGAAGATAAGAGGTGTCCTGTTGAATCAGACAGATCTAGTTCAGCATCCTATATTACATAGGGACCCACCAGCTGACCCTGGAGGGTCTACTAGGAGGGCATAGAAGCCAAGGCTTTCCCATAACACATGAAGCTACCTTATACTGAATCAGACCATCGGTCTACCAAGATCATTATCATCTGCTGAGACTGGCAGCGACACTCCAGGGTTTCAGGCGGAGGTCTTTCACATCACCTGATCCTTTCGACTGGAGATGCCGGGGATTGAACCTGGAACCTTCTGCGTGCCAAGCGGATGCTCTACCACTGAGCCGTGGCCTCTCCCTTTCCTCCTAGCACTCATATTCAGAGGTTTATTGCCTCTTGATTGGGAGGTTTCCTTTAGTCATCTTGTCTAAAACTCCAGTAGCTCAGCATCTATATCAGGGGTATCAAACATACAGCCCACGGGCTGGATCTAGCCCCTTGAGAGCCAGCTGAGGCAGCCACCCCCTCTGAATCTCAATATGGGCTGACCAGGCATGGCCCACCCTGACCGAGTGATATTGGCGTCATATCTGGCCCTCGTAACAATTGAGTTCAACACCCCTGCCCTAGAGTCCACCCTCACATGAAGCTGCCTTCTACTGAATCAGGCCCTTGGTCCATCCAAGTCAGTATTGTCTACTCAGACTGGCTGCAGCTCTCCAGGGTCTCAGGCAGGGGTCTTTCACATCACCTATTTCCCGGTCCCTTTAACTGGAGATGCGGGGATTGAACCTTGGACCTTCTGCATGCCAAGTAGATGCTCTGCCACTGCCCTCCACATCCTCCAGGAGACCTTATCTCTTTAGTCTGGAGATCAGAACTCCAAGCTCTACCTGGAGGTTGGCAACTCTCAACTGACTTGCCGTGTAGGAAGAACTACCATGGGGAGACATTTAAAACGGCATCTGCTTTGGAGTCATTTTGGAGGGGAGCCTCTGGCTGGTAAATACATTGTAATGAAGGAGTCGGAATTAAGTCTGGTGAAAAACCTTCTATTGTGTATGTGCCGGGGGGGGGGAGGGGGATTCAGAATCCTGCTGCTTGGAGCCTGGCGTGGGCCCAAGGCTTCGTACGTGGGTGGATAAAACTTGGAAGAATCCCTCGAAGCATGCCTTGAACTGTGGGGAGTCTGCAGTTCATAAGCGCACTGTTGTAGCTCGGAGATCGGCCCTGCTCATTTTACCGTGGCTCTTGCTCGCTCGAATTAAAGAGGAGGGGGCAGTAAAGGAAATGGGCCCTTCTCTCTGGTTTCAGTTCTCCAGTAACTTTGGATGAAACTAAACAGGGGCTCTGAGTAAGAAGGATGCCTGCTCCCCCACACATCCCCCCACGTAATTTGAGCACGCAATCAGAGAAAAAGCTCCTTATATGGAGGGATTATTTCTGCACAGTGTGAATGTGTGTGGTTTCCTTTATCTGGGAAATGTCAGCGGACAGTGCTCCAGAAACCTATCTGAAAAGAGATTTATAAAATTATGCCGGTTGGGGGAGGGGGGGAGAAAGTGATCTTCTTTCTCCCTCTCCCATAATAACCAGAATTCACCCAATAAAGTTGATGGGAAATAGATTCAGAACTGGGGGGGGGACTTGATGACAGCTACAGATGAGTAACTGTGTTGGTCTGCAGTAGAAGAGGCAGATTCGGGTCCAGCAGCACCTTAGAGACCAGCAAGATTTTTGGGGAACAAGCTTTCGAGGGTCAGAGCTCCCTTCGTCAAAGTGGGAATGGAGATGCTTGAACCCTTATATCTCAGGGATCTCCCTTCCTATTTGTATCTGACGAAGGGAGCTTTGACCCTTGAAAGCATGTGCCCCAGAAATCTAAGGCATAATCTTTCATCCTGTAGCTTCCTTGGTTGCCCAGATCGATGGTCTACACCAGGGGTGGGGAACCTTTTTCCGCCAAGGGCCATTTGGATATTTATAGCATAATTCGTGGGCCATACAAAATTATCAACTTAAAAATTAGCCGACCAAGCCCCAAGCAGGCAGCTTCCCCAGATGACCCCCCCTCCGCACGAGCAAGCAGGCAGGCATCCAACCAGTGGAGCCTGTTGCACTAGCCGGGCGTAGCCGTCCAGCCGCACATCGGAGTTGCTCCTGCTCTGCATGTTTGGGGCCAGATTCTACAGCCGGTTCCTGCTACTTCCGCCTGCAGGGATGAAATGAGGACACACTGCCTAAGAAATTTCCCCACACCCACATTCTGGCCCTGCCCCCTTTAACCCCTCCATTGTTGCCACTTCTGCCCCCGGCCCTCTTACCACTTGGAGGTTGGCAACCCTAGGATATATACACACATGCACACAGAGCAGAGAGAGAAACACTGAACACAGTCTGTGCAGGCCTAATTAAAATGTGCTCAAGTCGAAATGCGCCTTGCACAACTCCTCCTGATTGTAACAGGCCCACTCCCATTCAGATAAGTCCTTAAAGGGGAACAGAAATGATTTATTGGACTTCATCAGGGTGAAGTCTGTCTTCCAGGTGGGTCCTAGAAAACTCTGGCTTTTAATTGTTCAAGATAAGCAGTCAACATTCAGGCCGCAGCGAATGGCAAGGGAAAATATCTGCAGAGGGCTCAGGCAAATAGGTTTATATCCTGGAACAAACAAACATTTCTGGCCGCAGCCACAACACTCGTGAACAAAAACAGACAAATGACATTCCTTTCCTGCAAAACGCCTACCTCCTACTAAGTTTTAAGCATCCCCCCTCCCTCTTGTGTTCACATGAATTTGGGTTGGTCGTAATCTTGCCCAGGCCGAAATTCGGTTGCTGGCTGAATTTTTCAAAAATGTTTAGCACCCCCCCCACACACAACTTAAGAGGGGATAAACATAAGGCCAAGGCCAGTGATGCAAAATAGGTGAAAATATTTTCTTATTACTCAGAATAGAAATTCCCTACATGTTTCGCCCAAGGGGCTTTTTCAGGGGAATCTATAATTATTGCAGTAGAATTATTGAGTAGCATGCTCATTTGAAGGACTGCTGCAAAATTTACAGATTCCTCTGAAGAAGCCCCTTTGGCGAAACTCATAGGGAATTTCTATTCTGAGTAATAAAAAATCTTTTTACCTATTTTGCACCATTGGCCTTGGCCTTATTTTTATCTCCTGTTACTGGTACAGCCCTTTTATTTCTTTAGCTCCCAACTTAGCCAGCGTGCAATTGAATTGACGTGTGTGTGTGTGTGTGTGTGAAGTGATATCAAGTCTCAGCCAACTAATGGCAACCTCTCATGGGGTTTTCAAGGCAAGAGAGGTTCAGAGGTGGTTTGCCATTGCCTGCCTCTGCGTCACAACCCTGGACTTCCTTGGTGGTCTCCCATCCAAGTACTAACCAGGGCTGACCCTGCTTAGCTTCCAAGATCTGACAAGATCAGGCTAGCCTGGGCCATCCAGGGCAGGGCAGCCGCAGGGATAATTAGCAACCACAATAATCTTTCCCCCCAGCAAGGCTAGTCCCTAACCCGGCTAGTCTGGGCACTCAGTTTTTTGCATATGATGAGAAAAGCTCACAGTATACGAATAGGGTTGTCCAACCTCCAGGTACTACCTGGAGATCTCCTGCTGTTACAACAGCTCAGCAGCCGATAGAGATCAGTTCCCCTAGAGAAAATGGCTGCTTTGGCAATTGGACTCTATGGCATTGAAGTACCTCCCCTCCCCAAACCCCACCCTCCTCAGGCTCCACCCCAAAAACTTCCTGCCAGTGGTGCAGATGGACCTGGCAACCCTATATACAAAGCCCATTATGAAGGGGGGGCAGCCCTGTTAATGTATGGATGGTGCAGCCATCCCGTTATATGGCACCTTTAAAAAAAATCTCCCCTCAATTTTTTTTTATAAAAGTTTTTATTGGTTTTCAGTATTAAGTGGGGATACAGGAAAAAAGAAAAGGGAAAAAACAGACAAACAAACAGAAAGAAAACCCCGTTCGATTAAACAATATTTTTCATTAACAGAAGAAAAGAAAAAAAGTATTCATAAAAAAGAAAAAGAAATGCATAGTTCTCCCCCCTTGTAAAACTCAATATTACACTCAAAGCAAAAGCATAATACATTTGATCCTCAACTTAATTTGCACCTATCTCCTAAAAAGTTTTTTTTTATTATTATAAAATAATAAAAATCAATTTTTGATCTATGTAAGGGTCTAAAATTTAGCGATGAGCAAGCGGGTGCTGAGCTCTACCACCGTTCCTATAAACAAGGGGCAACTCTAGAATAACAATTCTTCTGTCACATTGTCACAAAACTGTCGCTAATTATATCAGTTTCATTTTGCCTTCTCTCAGGATTCCTCACCCTTTCATTATTTTTTTATTTTGGGGGCTTGAAGAGGAAACTCCAGATTTATGTCAGATTTTGCTTTCATATAAATGGGATGACAAGATAGGGATGTAGGGTGGCCAACTCTGAGCTGGGAAATTGCTGGAGGTTTGGGGGTAGAGAGAGGTTTGGAGAGGGGAGTGACCTCCGCAGGGTATAATGCCCTAGTGTCCATCCCCCCGCCTAAAGCAGCCATTTTCTCCCGGGGATCGGATCCCCGTCATCTGGAGATCAGTTTGTAATTCCAGGAGATCTCCAGGCTCCACCTGCAGTCTGGCCACCCTAGGGACGTGCAAACACACACACAACACACACAGAAATGGCAAGCTTCAGCTTTTCTTGGAATTCCTCAGACGATTTTGGCCGAGGAGAAATTTCAGTTTAGGCGAATGTTTGATGGCCGCTCTGATTGAACCTCCCGAGCATGCGTCTTTCTCCTTCCGTTCTTGCTAGACGCTTGAGGAGTTAAGTTATTTTGGGAGCGCAGCCTAGTGTCAAGAGATTATATCATATTGTAGCAGGTGGAGAGAAAGATTCCCTCCCTAATTTTGTTTCCCTCCTGGGGCTCATGGTTTCCATGTAAACACATGCACACACAAGGCCCTTCAGGGGACGAACACATAACGCTGGCATCTCAGCGCATATAAGAGCAGATCTTCAGAGCCATTGTATGTGTGTGTGTGTGTCACCTGTCTTCTTGAATGTCAGACGAGAAGACTGTATGTGTTTGTGTGTGTAGATTTATGTACGAGGGGAGGAGGAAAGGAGGCGGTGAGTCATTCTGATATTATTTCTGGATCTCGGTCTCCCCTCGTAGCATGGAAACACTGTTTACGATCTCTCTGCAATAGTAAAGAAGATGAAACTTGTTGCGTCATTTCCTTGGGTTTCACAGCTGGCATCTTGTTTTACACAGTGGAATCTGTATTAATAAACTCGGGGGGGGGGGAGACACAACAGAGAGAGAGATGATGCGGCCCAGCATCTTCTGAGAGCTCTGTGCACGCTTGCACATGGATGCCTGTTCTGTGAATTTTTGTTTCCTTTCATCCATGCGCCCAGGAAATAGAACTCGAAGGCCTCTTACAAGCCTTCTGATAAAACCGGGAATTATTTATCTGTTTGATTGACGTTGATGACCCCGGTGGTCCCTTCCAACTCTATGATTCTATTATTCTATCCCAGCCAAGGCTGGGCTCAGAGCGGTTCACAGCACTAAAACATCAACAGGTAAAAATCAATAATACGATAACACATACATTACGTTCAAACCTGGGACTCCCATATCCTAGCCTGACACTCTAACCCCTACACTATACATTTGTTATCTTTCATCCCAGATTTTTTGATTGCTTGGAATCGAATGTACCTTCCTACCATCCTGTGTACATTGAAGGGTTTTTAAAGCCATTTGGTTTTACAGGGTTTTAAGCATGCTTAACCATGCCCTTTTCTGCCCCTCTTATTTAGAACTATGTCTTCACATAGATTATGTAAGGTGCAACAAGCTGCACAAAGGTATTTTAAGTAGTCTTCAGAACTCACAGGGCTCTTGCCTACACAACATTACTCAAAACATGGATCCGCTGCGATACATTGTACCTGGCTATTGGTCATTCATTTCCCAAACTGCTGTCCTAAGCAGCTATTGCACCCTCATGTTAAGCCTGTTTGCTAATTGTTCCCCAAAGAATGACCAGTTATAGGGGAAGGAAGAACCATGTATTCCGTCCATGGAGGAAGAGCAAAATAAATATGCAATAGATTGATAACCTTGGGCTATTTGTCATCGTTGGTTCTCCATTCAATGAGCTGATCTGGCCTGCTGTTTTTCATTCATCGGTTGTGTGTTCAGAGGGCCAACTGACAGTTCTCATTTTTCATTCAAACGCACTGGCTAAGCAGTTGTCTCAACTGCACAAGACTTTGGCAGTGGCTTGCTATGTTTTTTCTGTGTGTGTGTGTGGCTGACACTACTTCTGTGAAGTTATTGATGTATCCGTGGATTTTATACCATACAAGTCAGACCCTGGAGGAGAGCGTCTGCCAGTCTGAGTAGACAATACTGACTTTGATGGACCAAGAGTCTGATTCTGTTTAAGGCAATTTTGTGTGTTCAGTAAACTAAATTGTGGTAGTATAACCACAGATTCTTCTATTACTGTGACCAAGGCTGAATCCGTATGTTTGCAGGACATTGTGTTATTATAGCAATAGTTTGTAGCTAGCATGGTGTAGTGATTAAAAGTGGCAGACTCTAATCTGGAGAACCAGGTTTGATTCCCCACACTTCTACATGAGTGGCGGACTCTAATCTGGTGAACTGGATTTGTTTCCCCACTCCTCTACATGAAGCCAGCTGGGTGACCTTGGACTAGTCACAGTTGGGCTATGAATGAACATTGCAATTGTGTAGAATTCAAGGAAATGTGAACAACAAGTGGCCCCGTATGAACTGTGTAGGAAGTAGAATTACCTTTTTTCCCCTTTTATCCCTTAGAAGCTCCTTGATCCATTGATCTTGAGCAGCATATATCTAGTGTTGGAGGGATATAAGGACTGAAACAAATCTTGCCACTGACAATGTAGCCTTGGGGTCCCTATCACTTAGTAAAAAAGGCATTATGTCAGTCACAGAGGCATTGGATTTGTATATTAAAAGGGGAGAAATATAGTGCGATCGAAGTTCCTCGTAAAAGCGGCATTCCAAAAGGGCATGGGCTAATGAGTCAATAGAGCCAGAAGAGCAAGGACAGATCCTGTCTGAGTAGGGTATATTCAGAATTCTGCCCTGCATTACCATAGAAGGGTTAGCATTCAATCTAGCCAAGCAAAAAGCTCTACAGAGACGAGGAGTTGTCAGATAATATGTATAGGCAGGCAGACCACATGGAAATAGACGCGACGAGCACGAAAAGTAGTGCGAAATAGAATTACAAGGATAGCAGACAATGCAGAAAAAGTATGAGAGAAACGGCAATAATGGTTGCAGTTAGGGTTGCCAACTCTGGCCCGGGAAATTCCTGGCGATTTGGGGGGTGCCTGTGGAGGGGGCAATTTGAGGAGGGATTTCACCTAGAATCTATGCCAAGCCATAGAGTTTCCTTTCTGAAGTTGCCGTTTTCTCCAGGGAAACTAGAGTTGCCAACTCTGTGTCAGGAAATTCCTGGAGATTTGGGGATGGTACCTGTGGGGGGGGGTAGTTGGAGAGGTATTTCACCTAGAATCTATCGTCTACTATAGCTTTTCTCTGAAGTTGCCATTTTCTCCAGAGGAACTAGGGTTGACAACTCCAAGTTGGGAAATACCTGGAGATTTAAAGGTGATGCTTGGTGGGGGGGATTTGGGGAGGGATTTCACCTATAATCTATATTATACCATAGAGTTTGCCCTCTGAAGCGACTGTGTTCTCCCGGGGATCTGTTGTATTTCCAGGAGAATCCTATGCCCCAGCTGGAGGTTGACAAACCTAGTTGCAGTAGACTACAATCCTATTCCTTCTGTTAGTTAGTTAATATACTTCTATGCTGCCTCTTTAGAGTCTTGCTCAATGCGGCTTACAATTAAAAATCACTTTGTTCAGAAAGCCATTTAAACCAATCCATTAAGTTTCAAAGGTGTCCTCCTGGACTATTCCAATCTGCTACAGTTCTAATACTTTCACAAAAATGCCCTTCTGAACTTTACTGTTTTACACATTCTTTTATCCTTCCTTTAATGGTACAGCTCCTAGCCAATAGTCTGTGAGCTAACCGCACTGAACTGCTGGGCAGAAGTTTTTAAAATTATTTTATTTTATATAATTTATCTAATTGTATATATGTTCTTTAGATTATCCTTGTGTCTCTTGAATTCAAATAAACCCCAAATAAATTTCACTACTGGAACTGTGATAGCTGGATCGCAACCACCCGCCAGCAATCAAAGCTTATTAGCTTACAGCATGTCTATATCAGGAATTAATGGAGTGATTAGCTGTGTTCTTAAGCGCTTACATCTTCTACAGTGAAATAAGACATGCTCTGTGGTTTCAATAGAACCGGTTCCACATCCTCAGAGACGCTCGGAGTAGGGCTTGTTAGAATAGCTCCCACTTCAAATGGCTGTGGGTAGTACACTGAATCTTCCTTAAAAAGCAAGCTCTTCTGTAAACTGGCATGGTTAAGAGATCGATATGTGGACGATGAGAATTTGAATATGTAAACCCCCCCCCAAAAAGCAAGAGAGCACATACAGCGGTCACAGAGAGCTGTGCTGTTTAGATCCCACATTCTGGGGAGATTTCTGTACATTCCGTACATCTGACAGCTTTGATTACATATGTTGGATTATGTTAGAGTCACCTGAATGTCCCTAACTGTAGCTATACATTACCAGAAGAAAGGCTGCGGTCACGCTGGTGTTCTCTGAAAATGCGTATGGTATGGGAGTAAAATGAGGAGAAGAAGAAGAAGAATTGGTTTTTATATGCCGACTTTCTCCACCATTTAAGGAAAACTCAAACCAGCTTACAATGACCTTCCCTTCCCCTCCCCACAACAGACACTCTGTGAGGTAGGTGAGGCTGAGAGAGCTGTGACTGGCCCAAGGTCACCCAGCTGGCTTCATGTGGAGGAGTGGGGAAACCAACCCGGTTAAGGCCCACCGCTCCAAACCACTGCTCTTAAGCACTACACCAGGTTATCGTTAACCTACCTGTGTACACACATTGGGGAAATCATGTTGCCCTGATTTTCTCAGATGTGTACATAAGGTTTTAATGACATATATACACAAAGATGCTACTCCACACCTCTGGCGGACTTTCTAGCTTACCCTGGAATTATGATGTGGTGTCGTGGTCCATGTGTTGGACTGGGGAGACCCAAGTTCACATCCCACTCTAACTATGAAACACACTGGGCGACCTTGCTCTCTCAGCCTATCCTACCTCACAGGGTTGTTGTAAGGATAAAACGGAAGAACCACATTCTCACCATGGAGCAAGGGTAGGATAAAAAATGTAATAGATTCAGTATGTCTTTCTCGCAAGCTGCACCACAAGAAAAAAGGTTGATCGAGGTTTAGTTGAGGAGGGATTGGGTTGAGATGGCTTTTGTGCTGTCTAAATAGGAAGCTAAATGCTGGAACGCCTCTTAAATTTATGCAAAGGTCCTATCCTCCTCACCCCCTGCCATCACACACAGAATTGTTATATCATTTCCCAGTGGCATAATGAGCCATAAAGTTAGGATGCCAGCTGCATTCATTCATTTTGTTGCTGGCTTGCTGTGCATGTCCCTTGTTGTAAACAGAGGACTGAGGCCAGAAACGCCTAAATCACAAAGGCTGGGCTGGCATATACAATTGCTGGATGTTTGTTTTTAAGGTGGGCACCCCATTGCTTGCAGGTTCTGGATCTGGTGTGTGTTTCTACATGTGGCCGTTGGTGTTCCCCCGGGTAAAATGCCTTCCAAAGGGAGCAGAAAAAAAAAATCATACCTAGAATCATAGAGTTGGAAGGGGCCATAGAGGCAATCTAGTCCAACCCCCTACTTAATGCAGGATCAGCGTAGCGCATCCCTGACAAATGTTTGTCCATCTGCCGCTTAAAGACTGCCAGAGAGGGGGAGCTCACCACCTCCCTAGGCAGCCGATTTCCCTGTTGAAAACTCTTCCTGTAAAATTTCCCCCCTAATATTCAGCTGTTACTTTTCCGCCTGCAATTTAAACCCATTATTGCGAGTCCTATCCTCTGCTGCCAACAGGAACAGCTCCCTGCCCTCCTCTAAGTGATACTTAGAGCAATCTTGTCCCCCCTCAACCTCCTCTTCTCCAGGTGAAACATTCCCAGGACCCTCAGCCTTTCCTCATACCTGTGCAGCTGTTAATAGTCGTGAGTGGAATGAAAAATCACAGTACTTGGGAGTGTGATCTGAGACCACCAAGGAAGTCCGGGGTTGCTACACCGAGGCAGTCAATGGCAAACCACCTCTGAACGTATCTTGCCTTGAAAACCCTACATCGGGGTGTCAAACTCAATTGTCACAAGGGCCGAATGTGACAAAAATGTCACTTGGTCGGGCCGTGCCCTACATGGTAATCTGCAACTCGGTGGAACTTTTCCGCCCCTACCGATTAGCAAGTCCAGTCCAGCCCTGACAAGGGTTAGGTTCACCTAAGCCCGTTGATTTGAATGAGCTAACTCGTCATAAGGTCAGGCTGTAAGAATCATCTTTTAAAAAAATAGTTAAAACATTTCTGGTCCACAGCCAGCCAACCTCTGGGCCAGCTATTCTGTAATAACATGCAGACACGCACATACATAGGCAATTGATTCCATGTTGCTCCATCCAGTAAGGACACCAGCAGTGGTTTGCTGAAGTTTGAAAGGGAGAGTTATTCAGAAAAACAAGAGAATTATTGGAACCAAATTTGGCCTCTGTATACTGCAACAGAAAGTCCGTTTAAATACGATGGATCTTTTGCCACAAGAGCAGAAGCCAGTCATGGGTTCCTTTGGCCAGGCCAAACATTACGACCCGTTCACCTTTTCTCTCCTTTGTTAAGTAGTTGGATTCCCTGAAAATGCCTGCTTGTTGATTTTTCCAGAGGCAACATCAAGGGTTTTTTTCCCCCCAGCGAAGCTTGGCAGAGCAATTTGACAGTTTTGTGAGTTGCCGCTTACTACATTCAGGAGTTTTTCAGAAGGGGAGAAGACTGAGAGGTGATACTTGAAGGGCTGTCACATAGAAGATTGTGCCGAGGTTTTTTTTCTGTTGCCCCAGAAGGTCGGACCAGAACCAACAGGTTGAAATTAAATCGAAACATTTTTTGGCTAAACATTAGGAAGAATTTTCTAACAGTTAGAGCGGTTCCTCAGTGGAACAGGCTTCCTTAGGAGATGGTAAGCTCTCCTTCCCTGGAGGTTTTTAAGAAGAGGTTAGATGGCCATCTGTCAGCAATGCTGATTCTATGGCCTTAAGCAGATGATGAGAGGGAGGGCAACTTGGCCATCTTCTGGGCATGGAGTAGGGGTTACTGTGTGTGTGTGTGGGGGAGGTAGTTGTGAATTTCCTGCATTGTGCAGGGGGTTAGACTAGATGACCCCAGTGGTCCCTTCCAACTCTATGATTCGAAGGTGAAGGTGTAGTGAATGATGAGTCCAATGTATGTTAGAGAAGAATGGTTGGTTTTTATGTGCCTTCATTATCTACCTTTTAAGGAGTCTCAAAGCGGCTGACAGTCGTCTTCCCTTCCCCTCCCCACAACAGACACCTTGTGAAGTAGGTGGGGCTGAGAGAGTTCGGCGAGAACTGTGACTGGCCCAAGGTCACCCAGCAGGCTTCATGTGTAGGAGTGTGGTTCACTACACCTTCCCCAAAGCTGGATAATTATGACTACCCCTTAACAGGGGTATCCCTGGTGCACCTCTCCTATGAGTCTGTGGTTTTTCGGTTTGAAGAAAAGGTGACGCAGAGGACGTGAAGCTCAAGACAGTGCATTCTCCTGGATTGAACAGAGATCTGGGATTCCTGTCTCATTACCAATACTAATTTCTCCAAGCCTACTACCCCTCTGCATATCACACCTAATCCAGTCATGCCTGCTAATGTCATTTGCTTTTTTTTGACATTTAGAAGAAGATTTGTTTTTATATTCCGACTTTTTCTGCCACTCAAGGAAGAATCAAACTGGCTTACAATCACCTTCCCTGAAGTGGATCGTGCTGTTGAAGTGATAGGCTCTTAGAAAAGACAACATATGTACAACAAAATACCATGGTTTATGTGCTGTAAAATGTCAGAGACTGTGACATCCCTTTCTCTCCCCACAACAGATACCCTGTGAGGTAGGTGGGGCTGAGAGAGCTCTAAGAGAGCTGTGACTAGCCCAGGGTCACCCAGTTGGTTTCATGTGTAGGATAAGGTGATTGTAAGCCGCATTGAGACTCCTTAAAGGTAGAAAAAGGAGGAGTATAAAAACCAACTCTTCTCCTTCTCCTCCTCCTCCTCCGCCTTCCTTTGCCAAAGGACCACATACTCTTATCCCTACTGAAGGACAACATTATTCTTGGGTGTGTAAAGTGCCATCACATTGCAGCCTACTTATGGCATGCCAGTAGGGTTTTCAGGGCAAGAGACCAACACATGAACACATGAAGCTGCCTTATACTGAATCAGGCCCTTGGTCCATCAAAGTCAGTATTGTCTGCTCAGACCGGCAGTGGCTCTCCAGGGTCTCAGGCAGAGGTCTTTCACATCTCCTACCTGCCTAGTCCCTTTAACTGGAGATTGTTCGCAAGGGATTGAACCTGGGACCTTCTGCATGCCAAGCAGAGGCTCTACCACTGAGCCACAGCTTCTCCCCAAAAGAGGTGGTTTGCCATAGTTTAATAGAAAGATTCCCACTAGAAGCTGAGAACGTAGGTGGAAATGTGACCATAAAGGCGGGTCATAGCTAAGACGTCCCCCACTCCCCTTCTTAGATGGCTTTGCCCATTCCCTCTTTTGGACTCTGCTTCCTTCCTCTTAGTTCCTGGCGACCTCACCCCTGTCTGCTGTGTCATCTGCACCACACTCTTTGGGAGCAGCTGTGGCTCAGTGGTAGAGCATTTGTTGGCATGCAAAACATCCCAAGTTCAATCCCTGACATCTCCAGTGGTTTTTGTTGTTGTTGTTGTTGTTGTTTTTAAGGTTTTTTTTTTTTTTGAGGATCAGGTCATTGTTGTTGTTTTAAATTTTTTATTTCAAATTAACATAAACCTTCAAACATACAAACAAATATAACAAAATGCACACATACAATACATTCTTAATACATCACATACACAAACAACACAATACACTTAAAAAATCTAATGAAATAAATTTTAAATGAGTGGAACTAAAAGCATTTCTTAGTTTCCCTCTTGCTGTCTCCCCTGTACATACATGCTATCATAATTTTGTAATGTTAAATCTATTGCTTTATAGCATTAAATCTACTGCCTTTTGATAAATTTTTCTCTCTTATGATTAAACAGAAAACGTTGAACTTGCATCAAAGAGGTACAGCGCATTCCTGAAAGGAATGCCTGCACCGGGCTTAGGAGGCAACCCAGCGGCGTTAGGAGGCAACCTACCCGGCGCAAAAAAATTGTGCAACCCTCATAGGGTTTTTTGCTGGCGTATCTCAAGAAAATAAAAAAGGGGCATTCCTGAGCGGAAACGGCCGTTATGCCCCAGGAACGCCTCCCGGGGGGGCATCATGCCTTCTGGCTCGCCACCACAGCCTGTGCCAGCGGCCAGAGGCTGGCTGGAGGCTGAGGCAGTCCAGCCCCAGTGCTGCCATGGTGGCACCCAGGGACCAGCGCCCGGGCCTGCACGCCGGTTCTGGGGCCACTCACGCCGGCATGCGCCTTCCGGGCGCTGGTGGTGTGGGCCCCTGCGCTAGCGAAGGCCAGCATTGGCCTCCTAAGGTTTTTCAGCCCAAATTTCAGGAATGGGCTGTTAACCCTTCTTAAATAATTCTAACTTAGATAGACATATATATTCAGTAAATTCTGTTATATATTTTTCTACTATAACATTAAAACCAAGCATTTTCATTCTCAGTTTTACATAGTTTACTAGACAAATGCATAATATAATTTCCAGTTTTTCTGGAACTCTTCACTGGATCTTTGATTCACGTAATTAGTAGGATTAGGGCATTGTTGATGTGACCTTGGAGAACCACAGACAGGTGGAGCAGACAATAATTACCTGGATGGATAATGGTGTGATTTGGTATAATGCAGCTTCATGTGTTTCCTTTGGCTCCTCCCCTTTCCTCCTGTTCATTCATAGCCCCTTCCTCTGACACTGTCAGTGAGATTCCCACTAAGTTCTGGTTGGCACATGGCTGTGTGTGTGGGGAAATTCACCTTAAAAAGCACCGTGGGGGCCTGATTCTGCTCCACAGCATGGTATAGGGGAAGGGGGGGGGCTTCAGCTGCCCCTCCCTTTCACGAGTTATGGGGCGAGGTCTGTTCACCTTGCTTCAAGAGTCCACATTGCCTTCAGTCGCATGATCCCAGAACACGGGGGCCCTGACTGCAAAATCAGTACCCCCACACAAACACTCGGACATTTCCGCTTGCAAAAACGGAGCAGGCGGGAAGGCCGAAATGCCTCCTCCCTCCACGCCTTGTCCAAGAGCAGAATCAGTCTCCGCAGTGCATTTTAAGGTGAGTCCCCCATCAGACATGTGTCAGTAAGTCAGGTCGGGGATCACCTGCATGTGCATCATACATGCTATGTGGAGAGGCCCCTAGTCTGATGTTCTACACTGCACCAGCTCTCTTGGCAAACACGATCCTGCTTTTTGTCGTTTTCTATAAAAGGGACATAACATTTTCATGTGAATAGATCATGATGGGTAGCCGTGTTGCCCTGACCTGGAAGGCCCAGGCTAGCCTGATCTCGTCAGGTCTCAGAAGCTAAGCAGGGTCAGCCCTGGTGAGTATTTGGATGGGAGACCACCAAGGAAGTCCAGGGTTGCTGTGCAGAGGAAGGCACTGGCAAACCACCTCTGTTAGTCTCTTGCCATGAAAACCCCAAAAGGGGTCGCCATAAGTCGGCTGCGACTTGAAGGCACTTTACACACACACAGCCGCGTTAGTCTGTCACTAGCAGTAGAAAAGAGTCGGAGTCCAGTAGCACCTTACAGACTAACAAAATTTCTGGCAGGGTACGAGCTTCCGTGAGCCACAGCTCACTTCTTCAGATACAGCTAGAATGTGATTCCATTTATCCTTAAGTAAAGATGAGTGAATTAGACACACAGTGGCAAAGTAAATGTCAAAAGCAAGTAAATGACATTACCAGGCATGATTGGATAAGGTGTGTTATGCAGGGGGTAGTGGGCGTGGAGAAACCTGCATTGGTAATGAGACAGGAATCCCAGATCTCTATTAAGTCCCAGAGAATGCATCATCTTGAGCTTCATTATTAGTTGTAATCCAGCAGTGTCTCTTTCTAATCTCCCTATGAAATCCCTTTGTAAGAGAACTGCTACTCTTAAGCCAGCGACTGAATGTCCTGGAAGGTTAAAATGTTCCCCCACTGGTTTCTGAATGTTGTGGTTTCTGATGTCAGACATGTCCATTCAGTCTTTGTCGCAGGGACTGGCCTGTTTGTCCAATATAGAGGGTGGAGGGCATTGCTGGCATGTGGAGGCATAAATCACGTTAGAAGATGAACAGGAGTATGAACCTGAGATAGTGTGGCTGACATTGCTGGGCCGAGTGATGATGTTGCTAGGATGAGAGCAAAGATGGCACCTTGGTTTGTTGGTTTGTTGCAGGCCTTGGTACTGGAGTCCATGCTCCTGATAAGTAGTTTGTCATTGCAGGTGAGAAGTTGTTTTAGGTTAGCAGGCTGTCTGTGAGCAAGAAAGGGTCGGGGGTGGGGGTCCCAGTGCCTTAGCGAGGGAAGTGTCACAATCCATCAATGGTTGTAGATCATTAATAATGCGTTAGACTGGCTTGAGTTGTGAGCTGTAGGTGACCACCAGAGGTTTTCGTGTAGAGTTCCAAGAGCATGGAAAAGGGAAGGTGTGTGTCCTGAATTTGCGGGGTTCCTCCCTCTTTCAGATGGTATCTGTCCCCTGCACAATGGAAAACCGGTTCAGAGATGGCAGCTAGAATGAGACGTGAGACATTCCATGAGATAAGGTCACCACAGAATTTTATTTTTGCAGTTGTAAGATTGGGAGGGTCTGTGAAATTCAAGTGGGAAGCCCCCAATTAGCTGCCAGGTGAGCGCTGTTCACATTTCGTATGTGTGACATTTAGCAACTGAAAGGAGATTCTGATCCCTTGCGATACCTGTTGGATTTTTGACCAAGGAATCAAGCAGTGTTTGTGGTCAGGAACCACCTGGGTAGGTAGTGAAATATCTGCATGTTCTCGAAACAGTTCTGCGCTCTGGTTTTTGTTTTATTGTGACTAATCATTGGAGCCTCGTGGCGCAGTGGTAAGCTGCAGTACTGTAGTCTCAGCTCTGCTCACGACCTGAGTTCGATCCCAGTGGAAGTTGGTTCCAGGTAGCCGGCTCAAGGTTGACTCAGCCTTCCATCCTTCCGAGGTCGGTCAAATTAGTACCCAGCTTGCTGGGGGTAAAGGGAAGATGACTGGGGAAGGCACTGGCAAACCACCCCGTAAACAAAGTCTGCCTAGGAATCGTCGGGATGAGACGTCACCTCATGGGTCAGGAATGACCTGGTGCTTGCACAGGGCACCTTTACCTTTTTTTAATGATTGGATGCTCGGAGCCATCCAGTATCTCTGGGTTCATTATCTCAAAAAGTTGGCCAAAATGCCTTATTACCTAACCACTTCTGAACCGCTGCGGACTTTTCCAGCTTTTTAAAATTTTCCCTGCAGTCTCCCAACTTACATCTGCTTGTTCAAAGATAAAATTCTCCCACCAGCATGCAGAGCCTAGTAGAACCTAGAGGATTACCCTGGTTTCTTTGCAAGTCAAATCTTCCTGTGTGTACGTGTGTTTTTTTAATGACTCCGATATAAATATTTATCCCAAGAGGTTTTGTTTGGTAATGCTCACCCCCTGAGATATTCACGTTAATTCAAGTTCTTGCACAAGCCGCACATTTCCAGTAAATACGTCCTCCAGTTCCTGGAGACGGCCCAAAATAGAAGCAGGCATGTAAACTGTTGGCACGACTGTTGCAGGCTGACCAGTAACTGAAAGTTCCCCAGTCCCCGTTAGTGTTTTTGTCAGAGAAACGGCTAAAATTTGCCCAAAGCAAAACGAAAGGTAAATTCGGAGAACGCCAATTTCGGGGGAAAAAAACTTCAGATATTTGAAGGAAAGCAAAAAGGCTTTTAATGGTCATTTGTGCATGGGGTTTTTACCTGAGGTTCATTGCTGGCTGGACCCAAACTTTCCTGTTGGGAATCTCTGCACCAGCAGTCTCCACGCTCGAATCAGGAAACATCGAATCAAGAGTCCCCACCCCTGGAAATGCTGCTTTGTAATTGGCTTACTTGTAGTACTTACTGTGAGAGAACCCCCCCCCAAATCCAATCACCAAATAAAAAAAACATTTTAAGAGTGACAGCAGCAACAAGAAAGGAGCAATCTGAAAGGACTGGGGGAGAAATCCAAGCCTCGGTTTTAAAAAGCCTTTCTTGTGCTCAGAAAGAGCTTTGAGGAAGCAGGAAGTATTTTAATCCCTGCCTCTGGACATGCTGCTTTGTAATTGGCTGTGAGCAAAACCAAGCTTGCATGTCCTGCACTTTGCCTTCTGCCTGGGGATTTCACCTGGGCTTTCCAAAGGCTTATATATATATTTTTACCTTGTACGACATATATGTCAGGATGTGTATTGTAAAATTAGGCCCTGTGTTTTTAAATACAATTGTGCACAATGTATAATAAAAATAGATTTATTGGTTGCTATATTAGATAGTGTTTAGCTCAACCCCTTTGGTTTCCCCTTAATATGTGGAACGTCCTTACTGGATTATCCTTTTTGCATGTACACCTCATGTGCTTTTCAGTAACATTTCAGGTATTTATTTAAATAGTTTGCAAAGCCCCAGAAGGTTGGACCAGAACCAATGGGTTGAAATTAAATTAAAAGAGTTTTTAGCTAAACGTTAGGAAGAACTTTCTGACTGTTAGAGCGGTTCCTCAAATGAACAGACTTCCTTGGGAGGTGGTGGGCTGTCTTTGTTTGTAGGTTTTTAAGCAGAGGCTACATGGCCATCTGTCAGCAGAGCTGATTCTGTGAACTTAGGTAGACCATGAGAGGGAGGGCAGGAAGGGTTGTGTCAGTGTTTGGCTCTCGTGGCCCTTTCTTGCATTCTCAGGGTAATGCTGATCACCACTTTGGGGTCAGGAAGCAAGTTTCCTCCAAGTCACATTGGCCAGGGATCCTGGATGGTATTTTCCCATCTTCTGGGCATGGAGTAGGCGTCACTGTGTGTGTGTGTAGGGGGGGGGGAGAGGAAGGTAGTTGTGAATTTCCTGCATTGTGCAGGGGGTTGGACTAGATGACCCTGGTGGTCCCTTCCAACTCTATGATTCTTTTTTTTAACAATTTTTTTTTATTTTTTCCAAATCATTATATATTCCAGTTCACATATCAAAAAGTATAATTCATTAACTTCCCCTCTCCCCTCCTCTATCCCTTTATTTAACATTGTTTCATAGTTTCTCTCTTTGTGTTATATGTCTAATTCAATTGTAACCAAAACATCCATGTCGAATATATCCACACTGAATTAGATCAAAATATATTTCTTAATATCACATTTAAGTTCATTTCTGCAATAATTAGTCCATGCCTCCCATTCTTTTGCAAATTCATTGTCATCCTTTTGATTTATCAATGCCGTAAGTTTTGCCATCTCTACTAATTCCATCATTTTTTCAATCCACTCCGATTTGTTTGGTATATCCGTCATTTTCCATCTCCTAGCGTATACCATTCTGGCGGCAATGGTGGCATACATCAAAAAAGGTCTCTGGGTCACTATGGTATCTGGTATTATACTCAACAGCATCATTTCTGTTGATTTAGGGATATTTTGTTGTAATATCAGCCTTAGTTCATTGTAGATCATATCCCAATAATTCTTAGCCTTTTCGCATAGCCACCAAACATGATGAAAGGAACCCACTTCTTTTTGACATTTCCAACAGTTCGGTGACATATTTCCATACATTTTGGCTAATTTCTTTGGTATTAGATACCATCTGTACATCATTTTATATATATTCTCTCTTAAAGATTGTGAATATATGTATTTCATATCCTTTGACCAAAGTCTTTCCCATTTGTACATATGTATATCATGACCCAGAGTTTGTGCCCAAGTTATCATTGTTGGTTTAACAAGGTCTTGTTCAGTGTACAAAGTCAATAATATCTTATAAATCTTAGATATTAAATGTTCATTGTTATCTAACAACATTAGTTGAAAAAGTGATTTGTCTTTTGTAAAACCTAGCCTCATATCTTGTATAAATACAGATTGTAATTGATACCAACTCTATGATTCTATGATTCTAATCGCATTTGTATCCTAGCCTTCAATAAATCTTAAGGAAAATCAAGATTTAAACTAAAAAAAGTCTGGACTTTCCTCCCTGAAATTTGCATTTTTAAACCTTCATATGGAATGTTTTATAGTTACAACTGGATCTAGAAGGCCATGATGCACCAAGTTTTATCTTTTACCATACAACCTCACTCATTTTCTGCTGAAAAAATTGTAAATATAGTCTATTTATCTGCCAGGGCTGTTATCTTACAAATCAGTCAGGTTTGATGGGCTAAATGTGGGCCATGAAGCATGTTCAAAACCCAGTCCTTGTATGTGGTATGTTTGCCATCTTTGGCTAACATTATTTTAATTTTGCTAATGTCATTTAAATTTTAAAATTTATTTACATTTGAACTGGGAAATTTTAAAGAAGTTCCCCTCCACCCAATTCAAATTTTCCTTGAAAACCCACATCACTGATATCTGCCTGTCTGTCAAGACGAGAGGTCTCCAATCTCTTTGAACATTTTTGAAAGCAAGCATTTGTAGATGGTAGAGCTCTCTCTTTCTCATACCGAATTCACAAAGTAACATCTCACCCGGTCTCCTAGTATCCTTTTTTTAATCACAAGGCTGACTAGTACAATAAACTTCTCACACACACACACCCCACGGTTCATGTTTGATGGGCTAAATGTGGGATATGATGAACCATGGATAGGGTTGCCAACCTCCAGGTACTAGTCAAAGAACACAGTTGTAGGCCAATATTAACACAGTCAGTTTCTGTATTATAACATCAGTTAGGAAACAAAGATTTTTCTGTTGACTTTATTTTCATGGACTTTATTTGGACATACTCACTGACCTATAATACACTTGTGCCCTGCTGCATTATGATATAAATAGTGTAACATAACAGTGTATAATAATTGGGTTACTATATATAGTATGTTATAATACAAATACTAACTGATGTTGTAATACAGAGATTGACTGTGTTAATATTGGCCTACAACTGTGTTCTTTGATTTCTACTCATAATTACAGTTGAGTTTACTATATTGAATACAACCTCCAAGTACTAGCTGGAGATCTCCTGCTATTACAACTGATCTCTAGCCGATAGAGGTCAGTTACCCTGGAGAAAATGGCCGCTTTGGCATTCGGACTCTATGACATTGAAGCCCCTCCCCAAACCACGCCCTCCTCAGGCTCCGTCCCAGAAACCTCCCGCTGGTGGTGAAGAGGGACCTGCCAACCCTAACCAAGGATATATGTGTACGTGGTACATTTGCCATCTTGGGCTAACATTATTTGAATTTCGCTAAAAAAGGTAAAGGTCCCGGTCATTCCTGACCCATGGGGTGACGTCACATCCAGATGTTTCCTAGGCAGACTTTGTTTTACGGGGTGGTTTGCCAGTGCCTTCCCCAGTCATCTTCCCTTTACCCCCGGCAAGCTGGGTACTTGTTTTACCAACCTCGGAAGGATGGAAGGCTGAGTCAACTCTTGAGCCAGCTACCTGAAACCAACTTCCATTAGGATCGAACTCAGGTCGTGAACACAGCTTGGACTGCAGTACTGCAGCTTACCACTCTGCTCCACGGGTCATTTAAATATTTAAATAGATTTAAATTTGACTGGGAAATTTTAAAGATGTTCCCCCCCCCCCAATTCAAATTTTCCTGGAAAACCCACATCACTGATATCTGCCTGCCTACTTGTCTGTCTAGACGAGAGGTCTCCAACCTTTTTGAAAGCAAGCATCTGGGGACAGTAGCGCTCTCTCTTTCTCATACCGGGTTCACAAAGTAACATCTCTCCCGGCCCCCCTTTATTAATCGCAAGGCTGCATAGTGCAATAAAGATCTCACCCCCATGGTTCAGGCCGAGTCTGGTGAGACTGCCCTTTGTACGCCTTTCAGAATCTTACAAGTGAGAAAGTTCAAACCTGGGAAACGTCCCCTCTGCTTTGAGCTTCCCATTTGTCCCTGAAGACCTAACCATGGGATAGAAAAACAGGATCATCCGCCGGTGCCGTTCCCAGCCCGGCTGATCTCTGTCTCTCTGTGGCATTCTTGCAAACTTGGCAGCCGCTGCTGCCTTCTTAACTAAATGGGAACATTGATGTGCGTTTGTCTGGGGAGCTCCCACCTCCCGACATGGCCTGCGCGGGGGGGGGGGGGAGACAGGAAGTGCGGAAGGCCACGGGGGGGGGGGCTCTGGTGCAGCTGTCTTTTCTTTAAGGCTTCCACACATCGTTGTGCAGCGAAAGGAGGAACTGTCTTGAGGCGCCGAAACAGAGCTCCATTCAGCTTCGACTCCTTTCTCCCTTGTGTGATCAAAAACAGAGCAAGTGTTCGGGAAAAGTTAAAAAGGGAAGGGGGGTGGCGGGAATCACACCATTATTTCCGGCCCACACAGATAGAATGCAGTAAACACACACACAGCCCTCAGATAAGAAAGTGTTCTTCTTTCCCTATGTGAAGAATAAGGCTGTTTATCATTCATACAGTACTACAGTCCAAGCTCTGCTCACGACCCGAGTTCGATCCGGACGGAAGTCAGTTCCAGGTAGCCGCCTCAAGGTTGACTCAGCCTTCCATCCATTCCAAGGTCTGTCAAATGAGTACCCGGCTTGCTGGGGGTAAAGGGAAGATGACTGGGGAAGGCACTGGCAAACCACCCCGTAAACAAAGTCTGCCTAGGAAAGGTCGGGGTGTCATGTCACCCCATGGGTCAGTAATGACCCGGTGCTTGTACTGGGGACTACCTTTACCTTTTACCTTTTTATCATTCATTCTTCCCAGGGGTTCTGGGAGTCCTGAATATGATAGCAGAGCTTATAGGGTCGCAAGTCTTCAGGTGGGGCGTGGAGATCTCCAGGAATTACAACTGATC
This sequence comes from Euleptes europaea, assembly GCF_029931775.1. Taxonomy (NCBI): domain Eukaryota; kingdom Metazoa; phylum Chordata; class Lepidosauria; order Squamata; family Sphaerodactylidae; genus Euleptes; species Euleptes europaea. Next base: position 109,851,905 of record NC_079316.1, read on the forward strand.
TCCAGGCTACAAAGATCCATTGTCCTGGAGAAAAGGGCTGCTTTGGAGGGTGGATGCCATGGTTTTATACCCCACTGAGGCCCTTCCCTTCACAGACCTTGACCTCTCTAGGCTCCACCCCAAAAATCTTCAGGAATTTCCCACCTGCAATTGGCAAGCCTAATTATATACTACACAGCTGGCAGCCAGTGTGGTGTGGTGGTTGAGAGCAGCGGACTCTAATCTGGTGAACCGGGTTGGTTTCCCCATTCCTTCACATAAGCAATGGACTCTATTCTGGAGAACTGGGTTTGATTTCTTCCACATGAAGCCTGCTGGGTGACCTTGGGCTAGTCACAACTTTCTCAGCCTCTCCTACCTCACAAGGTGTCTGTTGTGGGGAGAGGAAAGGAAGGTGATTGTAAGCCACTTTGAGACTCCTTAACGGTAGAGAAAATCGGGGTATAAAAACCAACTTTTCTCCTCTTTCTCCTTCTTCTTTGCTGTACCACTTCAGCTTGCAAGGATGGAGGGCGAGATTGATGTTTGAATATTTCAGCATATGCAACCAGCACATCAGAACAAAGACTAGGCACGAAACTTCCCTGACATGTTAGTTTCATCACACAGGATGGTTTTTAAAAATATATGTGGGAGCAGTCTGCTCACAGACTGCCTTGGTACTGCCTGGCAAGCAGGTATGAACGCATGAGATCGCTGGCTCATTGCTAGGGTTGCCTTCTCTGACTTGGGAAAGTCCTGGAGATTTGGGAATGGAGCCTGGGGAGGACAGGGCCCTCATCAGGGTATAAAGAGTCCATTTTCCAAAGCATCCATTTTCTCCCGCGGAGCTGATCTCTGTAGTCTGGAGATCATTGTAACTCTGGGAAATCTCCAGCCCCCACCTGGAGGTTGGTAACCCCGTGCATTGCATAGCTTTGACCTGATATGGACTTGCAATCTTGGGGCATATATTTGGTGCTTACTTAAATGGGGTTTTCTAGCCTTTCCATCTCTTCAGGGAATATGAGGGGAGTTGGAGACCTCGAATGGCACTGCCAGCTAGGTCTTCTGCTTCTTTGGACGAAACAGGCTCTCAAGCCACCATAAATTTGCTGATAGCTCTGCCTACCATTTCTTTGCCTTTCCATTGCCTCCCGCCCGAACTTGGAAAGGACAGCGGTGGCTTAGTGGTGGGTTGTCCTCTGCAAAGTTGCCACTTCTTCACAACTTGGTGTCCCCACTGCTTTGAAAGAGGCAGTCATGACTCGTGGCTCTTTGGGGAGACCCTGTGACTCAGTGGTAGAGCATCTGCTTGAGATGAAGAAGGTCCCAGTTTCAATCTCTAGTGTCTCCAGTTAAAGGATCAGGCAGTAGGTGATGTGAACCACCTCAGCCGGAGACCCCAGAGAGCCGCTGCCAGTCTGAGTAGACAATACTGACCTTGATAAGCCAATAGTCTGATTCAGTATAAGGCAGCTTCATATGTTTGTGTGTGTGTGTGTTTTGCGTTTGTTTGTTTTTTTAAGATCTATCAGTAGGTGATGTGAAAGGCCTCTGCCTAAGACGCTGGAGAGCTGCTGCCAATCTGTAAAGTAACACAAAACAAGGAGTCCTTTGGACACATACAGAAGTCAAAAGGCATTCCCTCGCCATTGGATAAAATTAGCTACATATAAACCAAATTAAGGACTGCTGGTTTCAGAAAAGAGACTTTCAGCAGTCCCTACACCTTTTCTTTCAGGAGGTAATTCCCCCCCCCCCCCGAAGTTCTGGTAACAAAATGATTGAGTTCATGTCCAGAGTGCCTAACAGTGCAATCCTATCTACATTTAGCGCGAAGTAAGTCTTTCTAAAGTCAGTGGCATTCGCTCTCAAGCAAGTGTGTACAGGATTGCATCCTGATGGTTTTCTTTGGGCAAAGAACCATATACAGGGAGGGGGAAACCTCCAGATAGGGTTGCCATGGCATTATACTCTGCCCAGGTCCCTCCCCTCCCCAAATCCCACCCTCCCCAGTCTCTCCCCCCCCCAAATCTCCAGGAATTTCCCAACCAGGAATTGGCAACTCTACCTATAAACCTTACTCTTCTGACTAGGGCATTGAATGGTGAGCGTTAGCAAAGGGGGAAAGGTGGACATGGGGAAAGATTTCTCTCCTGCATTGGGCATGGCTACTGTTTTTTGTAAACACAGTGGCAAAAGGAGAGGTTGTATTATGTTGGCACCTCTTTAGGCATCAGTGCTTCCCTTCTGTGCAAGCAAAGAAATATTTCTGTAATGTCTTCTAAACAGTTGTCTTTTTCTGCAGTGCTCCATGGGAAGAGGGTGGGCACGAAAACGGAATTAGTTGGCAGCACCTACTGTTTATTCAGGCTCTGCCTACCACTGGCTGCCCTTCCCTGTGCCCTGCCAGCCCAAAAGGATACCAGCTGTGACCACGTCTTATGTAGATCTAACTGTGTTTCGAAGCCCAGAGGTCAGACCTGATCAGTGTTAAGATTCCTGCCCCTCCATTGATTACCTCTGTTTGTCTCCAGAGTATCGACACAGACAGATAAATCCGGTTGATTTTAACGGGGCGTTCCTGAATAACCAAATTCAAGAGGATGAGCACTGTGAAAAAAGTCAACCCGGATTGGGGGGGGGGGCCCTTCCCTTCCACTTATGTTCATTTTATCAAGTGATAGAAAACCAGTGGAACCATGAACAAGCTAAGTTAATTATATCCCAAAGCATTAAAGACGTTGAGAGACAAGCAGATTTAGCAAGGGCGCCTCTATTCATGGCATCCCTCCATTCTAAATACATCCTAGCACCAGCAGCCTGTCTCCACTATTTAGAGATAAATAATTATAGAAGGGCCTTTACCCTGGCCAGATGTGCAGCCTTAACTTCTGCTATGCTAGAGGGGAAATTTAAGAAGATACCCTGGGAGGAGAGATTCTGCCCCTGCAAATCAGGGGACTTAGAAACTATTGAGCATGCCCTCCTGAACTGCAATTTTTATACATTACCCCGTTTGAAGTTTATTGAGCCCCTCTTATCGAGAATGGGACTTGATAGGGCAGGAGAAAGGATTGAGACTCTCCTACCAGGGGATAATCCCTCAATCACTCTTCAGGTTGCGAAATTTTGCATGGCAGCAATGAAAATTCGACGCCATAGAACAGCCTCTTTGACCTTCTTTTGGCTGAAGAGCTGGTGCTAGCAATTAAAGTAAACCTGACTTTTTCTTCAATTATCTTATTTTCTGTTTATATTCCTCCTGGTAGATCAAGTAATACTGCACGAAACTGGGCCCGTCTGGGAGAACTATTTGATGACATCAAAAATAACCACCCAACTACTCCAGTTCTTATGGCTGGTGATTTTAATGCACAAATAGGGCCAGATGATAATACTCTTTTCCAAAATCTTATAGGGAATTTTGATGAATCTTTCCTGAGCTCCCTATGGTATACTAGAACTTCCAGGGACTCAGTAATCAATTCTTCCGGCTTAAGCCTGGCCCAATTCGCTATTCAGAGGAACCTAATAATAGTCAATGGGCGATTGCAGATCGACCCTAATGGAGATTTCACTTTTTTAAACCAAAATGGTGCCAGTGTTATCGATTATTTTCTGGTTTCATTAGATCTCTTACCTCTAATCAGTAATATGGAAGTCTGTGATTACATGGGCAGTGACCATCTCCCTATCTCTCTTTCAATCAACCAATTATGTGTTCCACACTTATTACCGTCCTACCATCAAATATTGCACCACTCCCAAAAAGCCCTAGCTCGTGTTTACTGGAGCCCTGAGCTTGATTCCTTGGTGCGTGGTAAAATGCAGCTTTTGGAGGTGACTTCGTTGAAAGCTGCCCTCCTTGAGCAAGAGTCTGCAGCTACTGTCTTAAATGTTTTTTTCAGATTAATTGATTTATTTAAACCTTTATTTACTAAAGAAATCACCTCAAGCTTTCACGCTTTATACAAACGAAATTCTTGGTTTAACCACGAGTGTAGACTACTCAAACGAGCAATAACCAGGAAACATAGAGAATTCAGAAGGAACAATACTATTTCAGTATTGAAGGAATTGTTAACTATTAAAAAGAACTACAAGGACTTGGTAAACTGGAGGAAAAAAGAGGCCCTATATAAAAATTGGAGGAGCTTGATTACAGCTATAAGCAACAATGACAATTCAACTTTCTGGCGGACTGTGAATTCTTTAAGCAATGGCTATGCCAGAGTCCCCGCATGTATCCCGTCTTCGGTCTGGGTAGCTCACTTCAAGAGCCTCTTCTCCTACTCTGTGGAAAACCAGGGTCTTATACCTGTAGCACCTTCTATTTTGTTGAATTCCTGGCCAGATGTGTCTCCTAAGGAAATTAAACCGCTCATTGATCGCCTACACTCAGGCAAAGCCCCAGGTCCTGATCTAATTCCCTACGAACTTTTTAAAGCCAACAGCGATTGGTGGGCCAACATTCTTGCTCCTGTATTCACACAAATTAATGCCTCAGGAGCTATTCCAAAATCTTGGAGACATACTATTATCGTCCCAATCTTTAAAAAGGGTCAGCGCTCTGACCCAAGCTGTTATCGTCCAATCAGCCTTTTGTCTTGCTTAGGCAAATTGTATTCCTCCTACTTATTAAAGAGGCTGTTGGACTGGGTTGAGAGTAATGACATCCTTGGCTGGGAACAGATTGGCTTTAGAAGGGGTTGGTCTGTCACGGACCACTGTTTAGTGCTCTCCCATCTAGCAGAGAAATATTCCTCCCCCAAAAATGGCACCCTTTATGCGGGTTTTATGGATCTTAAGGGAGCTTTTGATACCATCCCGAGGGAGAGGCTATGGTTGAAACTATCACATTCTACTATGGATAGGAGGTTACTATGGCTTATTCAGCCATTTCATACCGACCTCACAGCTCAGGTTCGCTGTGGCAACCAAGGAGAACTAACCGAGCCCTTTGAACTGGTCAAGGGAGTTAGACAAGGTTGCCTCCTTGCTCCTCTCTTGTTTAACCTATACCTGAATGACATGGCAACCAATTTCTCAGAGTTTTGCCATCCCCCAAAGCTTGCAAGTCATCCCACCCCGATTCTACTCTATGCTGACGATGCAGTTCTCCTGTCCCGCACAAGAATTGGTTTGAAAAGATCTTTGCAAACTTTTTCTGAGTACTGCTCTAGGGAAGGTCTTAAAATAAACCATCATAAATCTAAGATTATGATCTTCACTAAGAGGAGAAAATTGCCTCTTTTTCGCTGGGTATTAGATGGCTTTGAGGTTGACCAAGTCAAGGAGTTTGTTTACCTTGGCATTCTTTTTTCCCGTAACCTAAATTGGAATGCCCATCAAAAAGCAGTGTCCAACAAAATTAAACCTGGGGTCGGTGCTATTGTCAATTTTTTTCACACCAAAGGTGGCAAATATATTCCAGGGGCTATTCAGGTTTTTAACCTGAAAATTACCCCAATTATCCTCTTTGGTGTTGCCATCTGGATTACAGTCATCAGTGAATCTATAGATCGTCCACTGCTTCAGTTCTTATGAAAACTTCTAAATGCCCCTCGATGTGTTGCTGGCGTTACTCTTCGTTCCGAGTTTGGCCAAATGTCACTTGAAGCTAGGGCGTGGTTGGCCGCCTTCAAACTACACCTTAAACTGTGCTTTAGCACTGAGGGGTTCCTAGCTTCTCTGAAGCATGACCCTTTTAAATCCTCATGGCAAAAAATCTTAGATGAGAAACTAGCATTGTTGGGCTTCTCGCAGGATATGTTATCAGATCTTGGGAAAACTGAAGCTTTTGCCAGAATTAAAAAGCGCATTAAAGAGCTCGATTATAACAGCACTACTTTTCGTGTTCGTCGTGTCTGTTCATCCCAGTTCTTCGGAATACCCCCTCTACGTGGTCTGCCTGCCTATACATATTATCTAACAACTCCTCGTCTCTGTAGAGCTTTTTGCTTGGCTAGATTGAATGCTAACCCTTCTATGGTAATGCAGGGCAGAATTCTGAATATACCATACTCAGACAGGATCTGCCCTTGCTTTTCTGGCTTTATTGACTCATTAGCCCATGCCCTTTTGGAATGCCGCTTTTACGAGGAACTTCGATCACACTATATTTCCCCCCTTTTAATATACAAATCCAATGCCTCTGTGACTGACATAATGCCTTTTTTACTAAGTGATAGGGACCCCAAGGCTACATTGTCAGTGGCAAGATTTGTTTAAGTCCTTATATCCCTCCAACACTAGATATATGCTGCTCAAGATCAATTGATCAAGGAGCTTCTAAGGGATAAAAGGAAAGAACAGCCTCTTAGCGCAATTGACAGATGTGTTTCGGTTGTAATTTTCTTTTTAAGTGTTATAAGACTCAGACTGTAATTCTTTGCTTGTAAGAATTTATTCATGTTTCTTGTTTTATCTGGCTAAGGGCCGTAAATAAATTATCTGTCTGTCTGTCTGTCTGTCTGTCTGTCTGTCTGTCTGTCTGTCTGTCTGTCTGTCTGTCTATCTATCTATCTATCTATCTATCTATCTATCTATCTATCTATCTATCTATCTATCTAATCAGTGGAACCATGTAATCTGAAGGGATGAAGAAGAAGTGTTGGTTTTTTATATGCTGATTTTCTCTACCTTTTAAGGAGAATCAAACCGGTTAACACTTGCCTTTCCTTCCTCTCCCCACAAGAGGCACCCTGTGAGGTAGGACAGGCTGAGAGACTTCGGAGAGAACTATGACTAGCCCAAGGACACCCAGCAGACTTCATGTGGAAGAGTGGGGAATCAAACCTGGTTCTCCAGATTAGAGTCCACCGCTCATGTAGAGGAATGGGGAATCTAACCCTGTTCTCCAGATTAGAGTCCACCGCTCCTAACCACTACTCCATGCTTGCTCTCTGTAATGTATGTGAATAGCTAGGATCGTAGCAAAGGAAAACCTAGGAGCTTGAGTCCCGGGCGAAGGCTCCTAAAACCTGCTCGCGCTATTGGCCAAGCCAACGCATCCCATTGGCCCTAAGCCGGGTCATGCCATTGGTGACCTGGGGGTTGTTTTCCCCCTATCATGGATCGGGGGGGGGGAGCGGCGGCCAGGGGCCAGGGGAGCATTTAAGCAGGGCCTGGTTGTACAGCTCTCAGTTCTGTTCTGTACTACAATAAAGCGTTGTTGTTGGAACTCTGTCTCGACCTCGTGTGTCCTCCCCACGCGGACTTAACACTCTCCATTAAATGGATTCTGTTGCCCCCCATATTTTAAGCAAACTAGAGTTTGAGCTGGTATCAGGGCAATCCAGGTTCATGCCCCCAATCTGCTGTGGAAGCTTGCTGGGTGATTTTAGGCTGTTTATTTCCAATCAGCCTAAGCGGCCTTGCAGGGTGGTTGTGAGGGTACAGTGGGGAGAGGGGAGGAAGGGCAATATAAATATCCATTAGGGAGATTTATTTTTTACAAACTGGAATGGCTATGTAGCTCAAGGAAGCGCTTGAACCATCCAGGGCAGGTTCTCTGAACCTTCACCGTACCTTGGCCCTTCAGAAGGAAAACTGCTTGTCAGAAGTCGTTCTTGCCTACAGCTCTTCTAGGTGGACGTGAAAGTGATCGGTGGAGGTCGTAGTGGAAAGTGCCGGCAAATCACAGCCGACTTACGGTGACCTGGTAGAGTTTTCAAGGCAAGAGAGGTTTAGAGGTGGTTTGCCATCACCTGCCTCTTCATAGCAACCCTGGGCTTCCTTGGTGGTCGCCCATCCAAGTGCTAACCAGAGCTGACCCTGCTTGGCTTCCGATAGCTGACGAGATCGGGCTAGCTTGGGCCATCCAGGTCAGGCTATGAAAGTGAGTCATCTCGATGAAAAGCATGAAATTCCTTGACACTGAAGCCCCAGCAGAGCCTTCCATAGATTTTGTCTTGAAATTTTAGCCGGGTTGGGTGGACAAAGTGAGGTCGATAAGCAGACTCCACATTTGTCCTGAGATTATGTTTCCCTTGTCTGTCCCTCCCCCTGTGCAGCCTTGAACACACACACACACACACACACACACACACTCTTCTTAACTATATATAACTAGATATTTGGAGTATTGCTGGCTCTGTGTTTCCAGCAGAGGAATCCTTTTGTTTCTTCTCGCTCCCAGAATGCTAAAGGCGTGACCCGACACCAGCACCATTTTAAACCTGCATGCCGCTTCAGCGCTTTTGGTGAACTCCAAAGCTTCGTTGGTCCTAATTAAGAGTATTGTGTGGATTTTGCTCTCGTTCTAAATAGAGCACTTATCATTCCCCACCCCCTGTTTATTTCAGTCGCTCACTCACAAAGTCGCAGGGAGAAGCAGGGGCAATTGGTGGTGGAAAAGGCCATCGGGTGGCAACCAACTTATGGGAACCCCATAGGGTTTTCAAGGCAAGAGGTGTACAGACGTAAGAAGAAGAAGAAGAGTTGGTTTTTATATGCTGACTTTCTCTACCATATCCCTCCAACACTAGATATATGCTGCTCAAGATCAATTGATCAAGGAGCTTCTAAGGGATAAAAGGAAAGGACTTTCTCTACCACTTAAGGCAGAATCAAACTGACTTACAATCACCTTCCCTTCCCCTCCCCACAACAGACACCCTGTGAGGCAGGGGGGGCTGAGAGAGCTGTGACTAGTCCAAGGTCACCCAGCTGGCTTTGTGTGTAGGAGTGGGGAAACAAATCACCAGATTTGCCTCCGCCACTCGTGTGAAGGAGTGGGGAATCAAACCCAGTTCTCCAGATCTGGAGATACCCAACCCCAAACCACTGCTCTTAACCACTACACCACGCTGGTTTGGTTTGCCATTACCTTCCTCTGTGTGAGAGCCAACGTAGTGTAGTGGTTAAGAGTGGGAGGACTTGAATCTGGCGGACCGGGTTCAATTCCCCGCTCCTCTACATGAAGCCTGCTGGGTGACCTTGGGCCAGTCACAGTTCTCTCAGAACTCTCTCAGCCCATGCTGAGGCAGGCAATGACAAACCACATCTTAATGACTCTTGCCTTGAAAACCCTACGGGGTCACCATAAGTCAGCTGTGGTCTTTTATGCGCGGCTGCTTCCCTCACCGTCACCCCTCCGATTACTTTGGGTCTTTGTTTGGATTCTGCATGCCGTTTCTGACCGTCAGAGTTCGCCTCGCTCTGCATTTTGCCTGTGTTTTCAGGGACCTGTTTTATCTCAAATTTGAAAATGCGAACAAAACGTGGGGAAACGCAGGGGGGGAGAGCAAGGCGACCTCTGATGGTCAGAAACGGCATGCATAATCCAAACAAAGACCTGAACTCGTCGGAGGGGTGACTGCGAGGGTAACTGCCATGCATAAAAGTTCTGTGACGTGACCTCTGTGTAGTGACCCTGGAATTCCTTGGTGGTCTCCCATCCAAGTACTAACCAGGGTTGACGTCTCTTAGCTTCTGAGATCTGTCGAGATTGGGCTAGCCTGTCCCATCCAAGTCAGGGCAGGGATAATTTGCCACCACAATAATCTCCCCGCTGTCAGGCATAGGCCTGAGAATGGTATGCTGTGGTTATACCAGGTGCTGGTCAAGGCCGGCTTTCAGATTGTTTTGACGTTCTCCAGTGGGAACTTTCCAAAAGCTCCTGACAACTCCAGGGAGGGGGGTTGCCATGGTATCCAGACTTATCGTGCTTTTGCTCATCTATACATGCCATGTATTGACCCTATGATCTTTACTAGTGTCCTCTTGACTCCTGGCTACTGAAACCTGTAGACTTTTCCTAATAAATCAGCTTTCGTCGGACTCTGTCTGCTGAAGTCTGTTTATGGGATTTTCACGGGACTAGAGCTTACATTAGGACCCTAGTCCGTTTCTGTTCCTCACCGACCTCTGGCTGGAGCCCTAGAGGGTTCACCAAGGATTCCTTTCCCTCGGGTGGGAGTTCAGGACGAGCTCCCTGAGGACCCCGGCCTTCCACGTGCTATCCGTGAGGAGGCGCGTCGGACCCTTGCTGAGTCCACCTGGCTGGTTGGCTTGGTGGTAGACCAGTGGCATTGACTGGAAACAGCTGCCCCGTGGGAAACGAGGGAAGCTGACCTCCGTGCCCAAAACGAACTTTGGTGGCTGGAGACTTTGTTAAAGGAGACGCGGCTGGCTCAAGAGGATTCTGCCCTCCTGCAGCGACTGGGGACTGACTTCGGAGCGTTCCGGATTCCCGCTTCCCGTTCCCCCATGGCAGCCGGAGGAGGACCCCCGGATCGGGACCAATTCATCCCGGATGCTCAGGATTCAGCCGCTCGGACACTCCTGTGCCTCGTGGATCTACCGCCGGTGACAGCGACGGAGGAACCGAAAATTACTTGAGCCGGAGTATGGCCCTTCCTCCACGGAGCTCGCCCAGCGGGTCAGACCGATGCTCGCCAACTATCTGGAACTAAAGTTGTTGCTGCAGCAAGCGGCCGAGCCGATTGTTGCGGCCATCGCAGCGGCCCGGGCCGCCAAATTGGAGGCGGCACAAGCGCAGGCTGCCCAGCAACGGGCAGCAGAACAACTTTTGGCAGAGATGGCTTCCAGGGCTCGGGCTGCCCAGCAACAGGCGGTGGAGCAACTACTGGCGAAGACGGCAGCCAGGACTCGGGCCACGGCGGCCAGAGCATGACCGAAGGGCAGTGGGGCGGACTGGACCTCTCTCCCGTCCTTTCCTCCTTTCTCTCCGGACACCTACCCACCACGGATGGTGGCCCGCCCGCAACGGCTTGCCAGAGCCTCCCACTATACCTTTGTACCCGAGGAATGAGGTCACCCTCGACGCACTGGGGGGGGGGGGCTGAGGAGGAGATTCACACTTTAAAATACCAAAACAGAGAACTGTTGGAGCGAATGTCCCAGATGCAAGACCAGATGGATGTACTGGGGCGGGAGTACCAACACCTGCACCAGGCGGCAGCCACCGCGACGGTCCCAGGACAGCTTCCAATGGGACCAGCAGTGGCTCCGCCCGGGGTGCCAGACCAGCCCGCGGCACCTCCGCCGGGGGTGCCAGGCCAGCCAGCGGTCCCACTCCAACCCGGGGTGCCGGGCCAGCCTCCAATTCCGCTCCAACCCGGGGTGCCAGGCCAGCCAGCGGTGCCACTTTTACCAGCGGCACCAATTGTACCGTGGCAACAACCTCGCCTGCGAGTGACTTTTGACGGCTCCACAGAAGCGCTGCCCTGTTTTCTTCACCAAGTGGACAGCTATATGAGAGAACAGGGGAATACCTTCCCCACGGAAGATAGTCGGGTGAGATTCATTTCGTCCCTTTTGACCAGGAGGGCTGCAGAGTGGATGATCCTACAGTTTGATACCCGGGCCCAATCCATTCGCTCACTCAACAAGTTTATGCGAGCGTTGAAATGACGTTTCGAGGACCCGTTTCAGGGGGAGAAGGCCAAAACTGCCCTCCTACAACTCCGCCAAGGATCTTCCTCGGTCAGGGAATTCGCTGATGAATTCCAAAGACTTGCTAGTAAAATCGTCGATTGGTTTATGTACCATAAATTAAGGAATGTTTTTAATAAGGATAATAGGTTGGGTTTTAATCAAACCAAATCTAAATTGGAGATTATATTAATTAAGGGTAATAAAGGACTGATAGGTAGGATTTATAAAGAACTAATAGAAATGAACTTAGAACAGGAAAGAATTAAACCAGTGATGTTGAAATGGATGAAAGATTTAGGTTATAATATAGATTTGGAGATTTGGGGAAAATTGTGGGAAAAGGAGTTTAAATTTACTATTTCGAATGAAATAAGAGAAAATCTATATAAAATGTTTTATAGATGGTACATAACCCCAGTATTACTAAGTAAAATGAAAAAAGAAGATAAAGCTCTTTGTTGGAAGTGCGGTATGGATACAGGTACATTTATGCATGCTTGGTGGTTTTGTAAAAAAATTAAGAGATTTTGGCGATTAGTTTTGAATGAAACTAATTATTTGATTAAATCAAAAATTAAGAGAGATCCCGCCTTTTGCTTATTGGGTATTTCAAAAAAAGATTTAGAGAAAGGTGACAGAGTCATATGTCAATATAGTTTTGCAGCAGCAAGAATTATAATTGCTAAAAAATGGAAGCAAACAAATAAACCTTCAATTAAAGAGTGGAGAGAAAAACTATGGATGTATATGCGGATGGCCAAAATTACAGTTTCTTTACATGGTAAAGATATGCAAGAATTTAAATCTACATGGTCAAAGGCTGCCGCATATTGGGACAAATTGGTAAAAACGGATTTTAAAAGAGAGACTACAAAGCAAGCATAAAGCACAGCGGGGGAGTGGGGGAGGAATTCCGGCCAGGGCCTGACAGATATGGCGCCTGAACCCAGGAAATGCCAAACGGTGTGAACTGCTTTTACGAGTTCAAAGGGAAGGGAAGGGGGGAGCTGGGATCAGTAGACAGCAATATGCAAACCTTCACATCAGCCCTTTCCGAGTGGTGTATGGTAAAGATTTCGGTCCCGTCGGCCATGTTGATGTTTCAGGGGAGGAGGGTGACGCCGATGTGGTCAAATGGGTGCACACGATTCAAACGACCTGGCCGTGGCTGATTAAAAATCTGGAACGAGCCAAACGTAAATACAAAGCTCAGGCTGACAAACACCGATCACCGGGATGGGAGTGCAAAGTGGGGGATCTGGTATATCTGTCCACCAAGAATCTACGGTGTACCCGCCTGTGCGGGAAACTCAGTGCCGAGTACGTGGGTCCGTTTCCCATTTCCCGGATTATCAATCAGGTGACAGTAGAACTCTCCCTTCCCAAATCCCTCAGAAGAGTTCACCCCGTGTTTCATATCAGCCTCCTAAAACGGCACGTCCACTCCCTGAAATGGCATCCCGAACCACCTCCTGAGGTGCCCGAGATGGTGTGGGGGGGAGAACATTTTGAAGTGGCAAGGATCCTGGACTCACGCATTTACCACGGTGCCCTTCAATACTTAGTTCGCTGGAAACATTTCAGCTCTGCTCAGGATAAGTGGGTGTACTCCCACGATGTTTCCGCCCCCCGTTTGGTCCGTGAATTCCATGCTGCTTATCCTCACAAACCAGCATCGGGGAAGGGAGGGGGGCCTTGGGGGGGGCAGAATGTCAGGCATAGGCCTAAGAATGGTATGCTGTGGTTATACCAGGTGCTGGCCAAGGTCGGCTTTCAGATGGTTTCGACGTTCTCCAGTGGGAACTTTCCAAAAGCTCCTGACAACTCCAGGGAGGGGGGTTGCCATGGTATCCAGACTTATCGTGCTTTGCTCATCTATATATGCCATGTATTGACCCTATGATCTTTACTAGTGTCCTCTTGACTCCTGGCTACTGAAACCTGTAGACTTTTCCTAATAATTCAGCTTTCGTTGGACTCTCTGTCCGCTGAAGTCTGTTTATGGGATTATCACAGGACTAGAGTTTATACCCGCCCCCACATGCAAGGCTGTCTCTTATCCACTGTTTGGGGACTGAATATCCTGCTGTGGGTTTGCACGGTTTGAGACCCAGCAGTGCAAATACAGAAGCCCATGGTTTATTGGTTTTGGGTTTCTGCTTGGGGCTGCAACAAAACATCAACAACAACCTGGGTGTCTCATGAATTCTTGCAAGATACAGTACATGGCGGACAGGATGCATTCCGTTGAACCACAAGTTTTTTCCGGGCCTTTGGTAGAGACTCGCTTTGAAGTAATTTCAAGAAGCCCCAAATCTAACTACAGACATTCCTTGGAAGCAGCCAAGATCGGTTCCCTTTTGCTCTCATACTGCAGTTCAACTTAACACATCCCTTCGGAGGTCCGACTTCGCCCACAGTAAATACCAGACAGGAAACAGTTCCCAGACCAAGATTGGGGGGGGGGGTGGAGAGAGAAGGGGGGAGCACATCTCATTTTCTAAAGACAGCTAAGAAGAGCAGGGAATCTTAGATTACAGCTAACAAAACTCAGAATATAATTGTGCTTGTTTCCCCCCACCCCAAAGTTGGGGTGGTCGTCTTCTACCCTCCCAAGCCAATGGACCGGATGGGGCAAAGAGGCACGTTCCCTATCCTTCCTTTTCCTTCTCCCCTTTGGGAGTCTTTGTTGGACTCAAGCCCCTAGCTAAATGTGGTCAGAAACTTCCTCCTGCTACACGGCGGGTGCTGTAGCCAAAAGGAGGCAGCTGCTTCTTATCGCAAGCATGATCCACCTGATTCCCATCTGTATTGGAGAAGATAAATTACCTTGTTTCATAAATACCCCCCCCCCCAAGCATCCTGTATGGCAAGCCGCCTCCACTCGCCACCCACCGTGCTGAATGCAGCCTACTGGCTCAGTGCTGCAGCTTGCCAAAGGTTCAGTAATCCTTGCTGGTTACTCTGCACCGGATATGTCCCTGACAGTTGCCAAACACCTGGCCGGCTGTGTTGAGCTTTGTGGGTCATGGAGAGAATGCAGGCCTGCTTCAAAACACGCGATGAAGCATGGCCTCCTGTGCGGAGATGAGTCCCCAAGCTGTGTTTGGCTGGATGGGTCACAAACGGTGCAGATGTGTAACTGAGGCAATGGACATGTCACCAGAATTATTAAGATTATAAGAACATCAGAAAAGCATTGTTGGATCAGGCCAAGGCCCATTGTCCAGCAGTCTGTTCACACAGCGGCCAACCAGGTGCCTCCAGGAAGCCCACAAACAAGACGACTGCAGCAGCCTTATCCTGCCTGTGCTCCACAGCACCTAATGTAATAGGCATGCTCCTCTGATCCTGGAGAGGATAGGTATGCATTGTGGCTGGTAGCCATTTTTACTAGTAGCCATGGATAGCCCTCTCCTCCACTAACATGTCCACTCCCCTCTTAAAGCCTTCCAGTTTGGCAGCTATCACCACATCCTGGGGCAGGGAGTTCCACCATTGAACAGTGTGCATTGTGTGAAGAAATACGTCCTTTTATCTGTTTTGATTCTCTCATCCTCCAGCTTCAGCAGATGACCCTGCATTCTGGTATTATTTAGTAAATTACAATGGAAATTCAGGGGTACATGGGGAGGGGGGGGTCTACTTTCCCTGGAAAATCACCATTCATGGTATAACATGATATGGGCTGTAAGCCCCTCCTGTTTCCTAGTAAGTGCTGTCAAATCGCAACCAACTTATGGTGACCCCAGCCAAGGAGATTCAAACTAAGTGAAAAGCAGAGGTGATTTGCCACTGCCAACCTCTGAGGAGCCTTCTGTGATAGTCTCCCATCTAAGAATTGACCCTGCTTAGCTTCTGAGATCTGATGAGATCAAAGTTCCTCCAGTTAGGGCTTCATAAATGATTTGAAAGTTAGGGGACTGGGAAAACAAGGGTAAAACATCACATATTGTCCGCACCACAATCCTCTGTAGGGAAGAGGACAAAAATCTTATTGAAACCCCATGGCCAAATGAAGCTTCTTGGAATCCAGTATCCATTAGATATGCCCCCAAATTTAATAAAAACTCTCGTTCCTTTAAGTAGTTTAAGTTTCTGTTATCTCGGGGATGGGACCCAAGTCTAAAAACAAAATTCATTTATGTTTTATTTACACTTTATACACATACCCTGAAGGTAATTTAATACAATATTTTAAATAATTTTGTCCATGTGGGGCATCGTGGAGAACCCGCCATTGACGTGACCGGCTGGCACGCCGGCCATTTTGTTACCCTTTGTGGACACTGAAAAAGTTTTGGATATTGGATTTTTGGATAAGGGATACTCAACATGTATAAGTGCAGCATCAGGTTCGAATCCTCACACTGCCATTGAAGCTTGCTGGATGATCTTGGGCCCATCACACACTCTCAGCCTAACCTACTTCACAGGGTTGTTGCGAGGATAAAATGAAGGAGAGGAGAATTATGTAGGCTGCCTTGGATCCCCATTGGGAAGAAAGGTGGGGTATAAATGAAGTAAATACTACCAGTAATAACAATACAACAACAACAACAACAATAATAATAATAGCAGTAATACAACAATAATGAATGTATCTGATGGGTTCCAAACTGTCCAGAAAAAAAATCATAGTTATATCACCCAATGTTACGAGGTAAAGAACTCAGTTTTGGCACACATTATGTGTAAAACTGAACCAGATTTCTTCAGAAGAATAAAGAATCTACTATTAGGAGTCCCAAAATTTTGCCTGTTTCCAAGGTGTTCTGTCTTTTATTCCCTTCCCTCCTTTCCAAGGTTTATTTCAGAGTTATCTCAGGAGCCTTTTGTTGAAAATGCCAGCCATTTCTCTGACAAGCCAGAATGGGAAGAAGATACAAGGAACACTTTCAAGTATCCTCAGGTTTATTCTGAACTGCGTAGGAGTGTGTGTGTGTGTGTGGGGGGGAATCCTCTTTAAAGTAGCAAAATATGAAATATTGAACCTAACTATTTGCCAGACTGCAGAGGCCTTTTAAAGTGAGGGAAACTCAAGTACAGTTCTGAATTCAGACCTTGTGCACTTTGGCAGGCATTGAAAGCACACTGGGATTGAAATGTTGCCAGGGCTTCCTTAAAACCGGATGGTGACTCACTTCAGATGGTTCATATTAAGGTGGCAAAGACCAGCAGGTCCGAATCGTGCCATTCATCTCCTTCCAGACACCAGAGTTACTTTTGTAGGTGAACAGCATAGGAACTTTCTTCTTCTGCTTCTTCTGCTTCTTCTGGGTCCTTGACCAGTATTACAAAGTTAAAACATCATTAAAACAACAATAGTTTAATACAACAACAACATAATAGCTGCATAAACAACTGAGCTGGTCAAATGGGTTTAAAACTGCATCAGCTTTAATAATCGTTTCCCCGTGTCTTACATATCCCTAGACAGAATTTGGCCACTTGTCTGGATACCCAGTGGTTTCTATCAGACAACAGATAATCCAGTTTAGCCGCATTAGATTCATCAAGAAGCCCAACTAACACTGGCTGGAGATATTTTGATCTGGCCTCCTTGTAATGTGGACATCTCAGAAGCATGTGCTCTGTACTTTCCACCTCCCCCATCGCGAGTTAATTTTCAAGTTGGAGAAAACATGAGGGCAGGGAGCGTTTCAGCTACTTTTGAACTCGACGTTCTGTCCCTGTGGGGCGGTATGCCCATCTGCAGCCATGTTTACGTATGAGAAAAATTAAATGTTTAAACAGACAGAGCTCTGTGCTAATTAAAGCAACAATTCTGCTCTGGTTTCCAGCTTCATTTTCCTGTAAGGTAAACGAGCACCTCCAGTTGGTTTAAGCCGAAGGATCAAAGCGAAAGTTCTTTCCCTCTGAAATGTAATTTCGTGTGGCTGACCTGTCATTTTGACAGTTCTTTGGGTAGGTAATTCGTTGAGGAGGGCCTGCTAATTTCCTGAACAAGGCAGGGTGTGCAAAGCTGCCCATGAATCGGTCCCTTTTGGCACAATTTATTTTATTGCATTGCATTTGTATCCCCCCCTCCCCAGGAAAACCGGGCTCAGGGCAGCACACGACATATTTAAAAGCATCCTTCCATCATATTAAAACATTATTGAATAAAAATTTGCCCCATAAAGTCTCGTGTTGTTGCACTTATTGTGATCTAAAACTGCAGCAGAGGTAACCAATCAGCACACACACACACACTACAGTAATATACATAGGAAAGGGGGGAGGGTTGGAAGGTCAGCATTGATGGAAAAGACCATAGTTGACTTCAACCATAGGCCTAGCTCCGTCTTGCAGGCCCTGCAGAGTTCCCTAAGGTCCCGCAGGGCCCTGGGCTCATTAGAAAGCCTATTCCACAAGGCAGGGGGCAGGGCAGAGAAAGCCCTGTCCCCTGGTTGAGGCCAGCTGAGCACTCTTTGGGCCGAGAACCACCCGGAGGTTATTATGTATGCTAGTGGAGGGTGGAGGGTGCTGGAGACTCTCATAACCAGACAGGATACCTTGACTATGGGTTGCTCTAGCTCAGGGGTTCCCAACATGTGGGTGCTAGGGCTACCAGGTCCCTCTTCACCACTGGTGGGAGGTTTCTGGGGTGGAGGCTGAGGAGGGTGGGGTTTGGGGAGGGGAGGGACTTCAATGCCATCGAGTTCAATTGCCAAAGTAGCCATTTTCTCCAGGTGATCTCTATTGGCTGGAGATCAGTTGTAATAGCAGGAGATCTCCAGCTAGTACCTGGAGGATGGCAACCCTAGTGGGTGCCATGGTGCCTGTGGTCACCTTTCCTGGTACCCTTCAGGTGTTTTTAGAAAGTGGGTGAGACCAGGTGGGGATTTTGCCCAGCAAGGCTTCTGATTGGCCATTGGAGATTTGATTGGCTGTGCAGGTTTTTTTAAAAAATAACAACAACAACAACATTGCTTTGGCAGCAGCTGCCAGCAGAGCACAAGCATCTTCACCGTGGGAATGAAGGTAAGCCGTGGCAGCCTTTTTGTGGCTGGCTCCGCCTCCTGTGGCAGCCATTTTGTGGCTGCACCTACCACTCTGTGTCAGAATTCCAAAGGTGCCCACAGGCTCAAAAAGGTTGGGGTCTCCTGGTGTAGCTCTTTGTGAAAAGAAGAGGGAAATGTTGGCCTGCTGTTGGTAACACTGAGATACTCAATCCCGTACCTTCTGGCTCAGCAGTTAGCAGGTGATACCAGAGAGCCAGTTGTCCGCCACCCTGGTCCCTCGGTCAGAGCAACTTGTGACTGGGAACACTGATCCTGCTGCTTTCAGACTCTTGATTCTGGCTTCACTTCTGGACTGGTAGCCCTCACGTATTGTCTACTAGTAGGATTACCAGGTCCTCCTTTGCCACTGGTGGGAGGTTTTTGGGGTGGAGCATGAGAAGGGCAAGGAGCTAGAAAAGATTCTGAAGTGTAAGAATGTGTCACTGGCCACCAAGACTAGATTAATTCATGCCATCATACTCCCTGTTACTATGTATGGGTGTGAAAGCTGGACATCGAAGAAAGTTGATAGGAAGAAAGTAGATTCCTTTGAAATGTGGTGTTGGAGGAGAGGGTTACGGATTCCGTGAACAGCCAAAAAAAAAAATATCAGTGGGTTATAGATCAAATCAAGCCTGAACTGACCCTAGAAGCTAAAATGACTCAGCTGAGGCTATCGTATTTTGGTCACATGATGAGACGACAAGAGTCACTGGAAAAGACAGTCATGCTAGGAAAAGTTGAGGGCAGCAGGGAAAGAGGAAGACCCAACAAGAGATGGACGGACTCAATAAAGGAAGCCACAGCCCTCAATTTGCAAGATCTGAGCAAGGCTGTCAAAGACAGGACGTTTTGGAGGACACTGATTCATAGGGTCGCCATGAGTCGGAAGCAACTTGATGGCACTTAACACACACACACACACACACACACACATGAGGAGGGCGGGGTTTGGGGAGGGGAGGGGCTTCAATGCCACAGTGTCCAGTTGCCAAAGTGGCCGTTTTCTCCAGGGGAACTGATCTCTTATCTGCTGGAGATCAGTTGAAATAGCAGGAGATCTGCAGCT
The DNA here is from genome assembly GCF_029931775.1 of Euleptes europaea. Lineage (NCBI taxonomy): Eukaryota > Metazoa > Chordata > Lepidosauria > Squamata > Sphaerodactylidae > Euleptes > Euleptes europaea. Next base: position 109,871,369 of record NC_079316.1, read on the forward strand.
AATACCTGGAGGTTGGCAACTCTTATCTACTAGGGGGTGACCTTTTGCGGTAGAGATCTCCAGGAAAGGTCTACTGCAGGGATCCCCAACCTTTCTGAGCCTGGGGGCACCTCTGGAATTCTGACACAGTGCGGCGGGGACAGCCACAAAATGGCTTCCATAAAATGGCTGCCGCAGGAGGCGGAGCCAGCCGCAAAATGGCGGCTGCAGTTTACCTTCAGTCGGACAGTGAAGATTCTTTTTTAAAATATATATATATATATTATTATTTTTCAACAAATAATATATTCATTTGACAATACAACCCATATAGCATATTAAAAAAAATTATTAACAAATTCTTAGGCGTTTGTCTTTTACATTAAATCTAATAAAATATGATGAACTTCCCCACTGGCCACCTCTCTCCCAGCATTAAATTGGTATCTCCTTTGTACTTATAACTTATAATCCTGCTACATTATTATTTTAATATTATAATTCCCCCTTATATTATACCTCTTCAAAAATAATAATAACATAATAATATTAATAAGCAGGGGGGAAAATAAAGAACCAAAAAAACCATTAAGAAAGAAAAAAGAAACAGAGACTACACATAATATGTTAATACATTATTTTCCAAGCCTTCATCTCTGTCAATTATAATGGATTAGATCTTATAAAACTTTATTATCTAAGAAAAAAGCTAATTAATATTATAATGGTTCTACTCCCCCCTTCCCCTTATTAAGAAAAAAAACAACAAGTTGGTATTCTTCTGGTTTTCTTAGCCCTTCTTTTTAGACTTTTTCTTCTGACTGAAGTTCCTGCTGTTGTTTGTAGACTTTCTCAAGTTGATCTCTTGTCTGTGGCAATCTTCACCCTTTGCTCCTTGGGCTGTCTGTTCTTCTTTTTGTGGTCCTGTAGTAAGTTCCGTCAGCTCATTATTTCTTGTCAAAAGGTTTTTAGCATCTTCAGATGAGTTGATAGAATATTTAACCTGTTTGTAGGTGAAGGTAAGTCCTTGCGGCAACAACCAGGAATATTTTATTCCTTTTTTTCTCAGTATCTCAGTAAAATCTTTGTAGATGCTTCTCTTTTCAATCAAATGGCGTGGGATGTCTTTAAGAATTATTAACGGTATATCATCTACAGAGAACTGATTTTCCATATGGAGTTTCATGATGATATTTTTCAACCTGATGTCGTAAAAGGAGATCAGATCTCTCTGGCTTTTGCATTCTGTGCTCGAGTTGACAGGGGGATTCTGTATATTTTATTTATTGAATAGTCCAATTCTTGTTCATTTAGTTGAAATATATTAGCAAGTGACTTGATGATGGTCTGTATGATACCCCCTAATCTTTCAGGCATATTTCGTATGCATAGATTAGATTCTCTCAGTTGCAAGTCCAAAACTGCCAGTTGATCTTTCACTCGCTTTTCCTGGGATTGTAGATCTTCAATTTGTTGAGCCTGAAATTTCATATCCATTTTAGCTTCTTTCAATTCTTCAGTAATATTTTTGACTGTAAATTCCATCTTATTCATGCCATTTTTAATTGCTGGGATTTGGTCTTTTGTTTCCTTAATTTCATTTATCATACCATCTAATTTTTGAGAGATAAATAAAGTCATTTGTCTGGCTGATTGTTCCTGTTGCTTAGAGATCTGTTCAAAATGCTCCTTGATTAGTTGAGTCTGCTTAGCAAACATTTCTTGTGTTCCTTGGCAATTAGTCTCCATGATTATCATATCTATGGTGTTCTCCAGACTAATGAGTCAAGTGCAAGCAGGCAAAGTATAGAATAGCTACAGAGTAGTTGGAAGTCTCTGGTTTGGCTTTAAATCTTTTTCCAGGAAGCTTACAGGGAACTATAGAGCAGTGGCTTTTCTGTTGCTCCGTCTCTATGATCCAAAAGGGTAGGATTTGTTTTGATGCTACACTTAGTAAGGCACATCCGGTCCATCCACCCACTGCAACTTCCTGTGTTCCTAGATAGGTATCTTCCTGGTTAAAAGCATAACGGGAGGACTATCTTAAGGCGAATGCACGGAGAAACAAAAGTGAAAAATTCCTCCTCCCCTTCTACGCCGCAACCTCCGGTTCGTAGCTATTCATGTCAGTCAGTTCTTTAAGATTGTTTTGTTTGCCTGCTAATTCGATTTAAAAGTTAATTAAGTAACCGTTTCAGTCGGAAGACCAATTACAGTCCTGGGCGGAAAGGTGTAGAATCCTTAGTTGATTTTCCAAGTTGCCGTAGTTGTAAATAAGTTTGTAAACAAAGAGAGTTCTTGTAAGTTACACGGCTTTTGGAGGTCGGGGTTCTTTGTAATTATCTTGTTCGATATTCAGCATTAGATAGAAGAGATCGGAGCCTGGTTCCGCGAGGCGTTCATGGCGATGAAGTCCTCCTCAGCCGGCGGGGCTTCAACCAGCCCTCCCCCGTGCAAGCAGCTCTTGTGGGGGGAGGAGTGGGAGTCAACCGCTCTTCTTCGGCAGCAGGGGGTTGCCTGCTTTCCGATCCACTGTTTAGTATTGGGGCTTCCGAAAGGCACCCTGGCTCAAAACGCCTCTTGGTTCTCCCGAGAGATCTCGGGGGGCATCTTACTCGGATCAGCTTCTACCGAAAGTTCGGACAGTGAAGATTCTTGTACTGTGGTGGCCACTGCTGCCAAAGCAACGTTTTTTTTTAAAAATCTGCATGAGCAATCCTGTTCACTTTTTAAAGTACTTCAAATTCAATACCCTTATTGGCATCATCATAACAAATTCTACTTAACATTCACCAATCAAAAGACCACGGTATCTAGAATATCAGCAATTTTGCATCGTCAAATAAAGCCCACCGGTGGGAAGGTCAATTTAGTGCGAAGTTCCTAATGAAACTTCAAGGAATCTAGCTACAGACCAAGTCACATGAGTATTACAGTCATTCAGTAAGTAACATACAAGCCTCACATCAGTTTGAGCTCGACCGTCTTTTAGGAGGGGTTTTATATATTTTGCTCTTGTTAAAGAATGTAATTCACAATGCAGAAGGATGGGGGCTAAGGCTGTCGATTCGGTTCGTCCCGAACCGAAAAACCACCGAATTTCCCCCGATTCGGCGGTTTTTAGTTCGGGAGCAACCGAACTCAAAAAAAGGCAGGAAACGGGGGAGCCTAATTCGCCGACTTCGGGGGCTTGGCGAATAAATTTGGCAGATTCGGGGTTCCCCCCACACGCCTTCAGGGAAGCCCCCTGAAGGCACGGGGGTGGGGGGGAACAGATCTCCGCCTAACAGCTGTTAGGCGCAGATTTGTTTAAAGGGCCATCCACACGTCTTCATGGGGCTCCCCTGAAGATGCGCGGGGGGCCCTTTAAAGAGATTTGTGCCTCTGCCCTGGCTGGGCAGAGGGGTTTCCTGACCCCCGCACCTCCCGCCAGGACTCTGCGGAAGGGGGTGGGGGGTTGTCAAGCCCCTCTGCCCAGCCAACGCTGGCTGGGCGGAGGGGTTTCCAGACCCCCTGCCCCTCCTGCCGGGACTCTGGGGAAGGGGGTGGTGTGGTTGTCAAGCCCCTCTGCCCAGCCAAAGCTGGCTGGGCAGAGGGGTTTCCTGACCCCCCGCCCCTCCTGCCGGGACTCTGGGGAAGGGAGTGGGGGGGGTTGTCAGGCGCAGATCTGCCCCCCCGCGGGCCTTCACGGGGCTTCCATTTAGGCGCTCGGGGGGCCCTTTAAACAGATCTGCACCTTCCAGCTGGAAGGCGCAGATCTGTTTAAAGAGCCCCCCCCCGGGCGCCTTCATGGAAGCCCCGTGAAGGCCTGCAGGGGGCTCTTTAAAGACCCCCGCTCCTTCCCGGCTCTTTGAAGTGGTGGGCCCTGCCTGGGCAGGCGGCGCCCAGCACTTCAAAGACCTGGCCGAATTTCCCCCCGAACTCCGGATCTCGCCCGAATTTCAGGGATCCGAAGCGGGGGAGTTCGGACTTCGACACGTCCCGAATTAAAACGGGCCGAATTTTGCCAAAGCTGAACTTTACTGAATTTTTTTTTCAACAGTCCTAATGGGGGCTACCGATTCAGGTTGTTTTTTGGAACAGGAGCAGAGCCTCTCCTCATAAGGGGTATTGGTGTATCTGTGGCTTGTTACTGCCGACGGTAGGAGATTTAAATGCGCCAGCATAAACTGGTGTCTTTGAGTTGGAAGAATGAGGGAGGAGAAGTAGTTTGACAGTCCACCTCTTCCTGGGAGAATCCCAAAGTGCAGTGGAGAACATGTTCTCAGAGCCATAGATTGTAGCGTCTGTCTAAAAGTACTTAGTGGACACCAGGAAATGTGTCGACGGATGCCATGGTGCCCCCAGACACCACGTTGGGGACCCTGGTCTAGCGTGCATTCCAATTTCAGGGGGGGGGTCAACAGCAGAAGGAAGACTTTGGCTTCTGTGCCCCTCTTGTGGGCCTTCTGGAGCAGCTAGCTGGCCCTTAGGGGGCTCAGGTGGCTGGTCTAGATGGACCCATTGGTCTGAACCAGCAGGGCTGTTCTTAGATTCTTGTGAACATGGTCCAGTCCCACTGAAATGCACAATGTTTCAAAAAAGAAAAAGAAAGAAAGTCCCTTAATCCACACCTGCACATATAACGGGAAACTCATACCCATTCTGCTTCTTCCTTTGGTTATTTCCTGTTTTTTCCAGTTCCATCTCTCCCCGTTTTAGTTTGTAAGTCCCTTGGGGGCACAGTAATATCAGCAAGTTGTTCTATAAAGAACAACATAAAAATCTAAGAAAAGCCCTGCTGGATCAGACCAAGGTCCATCAAGTCCAGCAGTCTGTCCACACAGTGGTCAACCAGGTGCCTCTAAGAAGCTTACAAACAAGATGACTGCAGCAGCATTATCCTGCCTGTGTTCCACAGCAACTAATGTAATAGGCCTGCTCCTCTGATCTCTGGAGTGAATAGGTATGCATCATGACTAGCAGCCATTTTGACTAGTAGCCATGGATACCCCTCTCCTCCATGAACATGTCCACTCCTCTCTTCAAGCCTTCCAAGTTAGCAGCCATCACCATATTCTGGGGCAGGGAGTTCCACAATTGTGTGAAGATACATTGTTTATTATATCAGTGGTTCAATATGAAAGCATCTGCTTGCATGCAGAAGGTCCCAGGTTCAATCTCTGGTTAGGAGGACCAGGCAGTAGGTGATGTGAAAGACCTCCACCTGAGACCCTGGAGAGCCGCTGCCAGTTAGAGTAGACAATGCTGACCTTGATGGACCAAGAGTCTGATTCAATATAAGGCAGCATGTGTGTTCATGTGTAAAGGTAATGCTCATGGCCCAGTGGATATCACTTGGTGGTATAGTGTGTTTATTCTTGGCACCAAAGAGATCTTGTGTCTATTCACAGAGGATCCCCATTAAACCTGGAGACAGGAACACAGCAGATTTTGTTTTTGCTGCAAACCCCTCTGTCTGATGTGCAGTTTAAAGGAAGGCAGAAATATGTTTGGAGTTGGTCTGGTAAAATATGTAATGCTTCCTCTTGCTGTCTTTTTCATAACTAGGTAGTAGCAGGGATCCGATATATTCAGCCTTCTTAGGTGGAGAAATGGAGGACACGTTTGATCGAGGTCTATAAATGAAAGGAGTTCCTTCTCCCCCCTCCAGCTGAAAAATGCAGACTTTTAAAACCCTGAAATTGGTGGTGGGGAGGGAGAAGACCGCTCTCCGTTTTCCCTTTCGCCTTCCCCATTCTTTGGCATCCATCCAGGGATTTCGGTGGAGTCGTCTGGAGCATCTGGAAACCATCAGCATAAACAATAGAGTGCTAGGGATTGGAACCCCTACCTCAGCTCTCGTGGGACTCCACTCCAGAAAACATGAGAACACAAACCATTGGACACCATGTGGTCAATTACTTCAAACTAACAAATCTATGTGCCTTCCTATTTTGTGTTTGGCTTGGCACCGACAGGCCCTTTCACAATGAAACACAGCTGTTTTGAAAAAAGCCAGCCATTCGTTTTCTGTCTTCAACCTTTTGCATGATCTTAAGGACTTCCCTCTCCTTGCCGCTCAAACGAGGGGCATCTGCCCCTCTGTCAGACGCCCCCACTTATTCAGCTCTTTCTGTGTTTCCAAATTCCCTCCTTCCCTCCACATTCTATGGAATTGGCTCGATCAGCTCGCAAGTGCTTCTGGTCTAGCCAATTCCAGTGGTAAGTTTAATTTGGGTTTTTACTTTTCCAAGGGCAGAGACTAACCAGGGCTGCCCTGACCCAGGTGGCCCAGGCTAGCCTGATCTCATCAGATATTGGAAGTTGAGCGTGGTTGGCCCTGGTTAGTACTTGGATGGGAGACCACCCAGAAAGTCCAGGGCCTCTACGCAGAGGCAGGCAATGGCAAACCAACTCTGAACACCTGTTGCTTGAAACCCTACAGCAGGGGTGTCAAACATAAGGTCCACGGGCCAGATCCGGCCCCTTGAGAGCTCTTATCTGGCCCACGAGGCATCCACCAACCCCCACTCTATAATAATTTATTCATACAGTCACTGACCAGCAAATAAGACAACAACAAATAAACCTAAAAATTACACGTTACATGTATAAATAATTTTTTTATAAACATCACATAACTTAGTATATCACCCTTACTATTTTAAATAATAAAATATTTCAGTTACTTTTATCCTACCAGGGTACAGCCCATTTTGATGGCTGCAGCCCAAAATTTAGCGCTCGGGGTGAAAACTGGTTTTTCTTCTTTTAAGAGTGCCCGCATGATGTAGTGGTTAAAAGCGGTGGTTTGGAGTGGTGGACTCGGATCTGGAGAACCGGGTTTGATTCCCCACTGCTTCACATGAGCAGCGGGTGCTAATCTGGTGAACCAAGTTGGTTTCCCCACTGCTACACACGAAGCCAGCTGGGTGACCTTGGGCTAGTCACACTCTCTCAGCCCCACTTATCTCACAGGGTGTCTATTGTGGGGAGGGGAAAGGAAAGTGATTGTAAGCTGATTGGTTCTTGTAGATTATCCGGGCTGTGCAACCGTGGTCTTGGTATTTTCTTTCCTGACATTTCGCCAGCAGCTGTGGCAGGCATCTTCAGAGGAGGAACACTGAAGGACAGTGTCTCTTCAGTGTTACTCCTCTGAAGATGTCCTTCAGTGTTACTCCTCTGAAGATGCCTGCCACAGCTGCTGGCGAAACGTCAGGAAAGAAAATACCAACACCACGGTCACACAGCCCTGATAACCCACAAGAACCAATGAACTCTGACCGTGAAAGCCTTCGACAATATTTTGATTGTAAGCTGGTTTAATTCTTCCTTAAGTGGTAGAGAAAGTCGGCATATAAAAACCAACACTTCTTCTTCTTCTCTCCTCCTCCTCCAGAAACACAACAGGTTGGCCAGGGAAAATGTTAAACAAAGGGGAAAGAAACCTTGTGTGGACTTCTTGGTAGAACGAACAGCGGATCAAAACTCGTTCTGAGGTTTCAATCCCCTGACCCACAAGGACAAAGCCTTTCTGCCGTAGGTGGCAATCTCGTAGCTAATGAGGTTAAACCCAAGCACAATTATTGCTGAATGAAAACTCCCCTCCCCCCACTCTTGATCTGGGCTGGCGAGGCATGGCCCGCCCCGACCAAGTGACATTTATGTCATATCTGACCCTCACAACAATTGAGTTCAACACCCCTGCCCTATAGGGTTGCCATAAGTTGGCTGTGCCTTGGTATCACCATACACCACCAAGGGCAGACAGAGCAGATACATGGAGGTGTATCCACTCTTTCACATGTGCCAAGAAAACTTTTAACATGCTGGAGGCATTGGTCTGATGGAAGTGTGGGATCTAATGTACATATGCCACAACCAAATGCGCCCCCTTCTGCTTCATGGTAGCACCGGACATGCCTCTGGGAGCTGTCTTTGGCTTTCTTGGGTTACAGCTTCAAGCAACAATGTCTCTTCGACCAGAGACTGTGCAAGACATGTCAATGATGAATGGGGCGATGATATCTCGACAGTCTCTTGAGTCTCTGGAAAGCTGTCGTGAAATTCAATCCCTCCTGCAGAATCTCTCCCCTCTTCCTCCTACCCCCTTTAAAAAAAGAAAAGAAAGTGCCAACTTTGGGGATAGTGGAGAAAAACAGGCAAAAGACTCAGGGCAGCTTGAGGGGAAAATGAAACTTCAACAGGAATTTCTTTGGTTAGTATCTGTAATGTTTGGCCAATAAAGTATTTTTTTCTTGGTCATCCTACTCTGACTTCCTGCCCTTATAATCATGTGATCCACTTTCTGTATTTTTTTTCCTGTGAGAAGAATGCTTGCATTCTTAGTCTTGGAGGAAAATTTGCAGGCAAAATTATAGATTTTAGTACATGTACCCGATGTCCGGGGCATGGTAGTTAAGGTCCAGATCCATGAGGTTGTTTCTTTAGCTTGGAAAGAAGGCGGTTAAGGGGAGAAATGATAGAGGTCTATAAAATTATGCATGGTATGGAAAGGGTGAACAGGGAGAAGCTTTTCTCTCTCTCTCATAAAACCAGAATGTGGGGTCACCTGCTGAAGATGGAGGGTAAGAGACTCAAAACAGATAAAAGGAAGTATTTCTTCACACAACACATAGTTAAATGTTAAATGGTTAAATTGTGGAACTCCCTGCCCCAGGATGTGCTGGTGGCTGCCAACTTGGAAGGCTTTAAGAGGGGAGTGGACATGTTCATGGAGGAGAGGGCTATCCATGGCTACTAGTCAAAATGGATAGTAGTCATGATGCAAACCTATTCTCTTCATGCCCATTATATTAGGTGCTGTGGAACACAGGCAGGATGCTGCTGCAGTCGTCTTGCTTGTGGGCTTCCTAGAGGCAGCTGGTTGGCCGCTGCATGAACAGACTGCTAGACTCGATGGGCCTTTGTCTGATCCAGCATGGCTTTTCTTATGTTCTTATGCTAGCCCTAGTAACAATAGTTTGGATTTCTCAAGCAGTTTGGAAATCTAGGGATCCAAATCACTGGACAGCTAGCGTGGTGTAGTGGTTAAGAGTGGTGGACTCTAATTTGGTGAACCGGGTTTGATTCCCCTCTCCTCCACATGAAGCTTGCTTGGGCCAGTCACAGTTCTCTCAGAACTCTCTCAGCCCACATGGAGGCAGGCAATGGCAAAGCACTTCTGAAGGTCTCTTGCCTTGAAAACCCTATGGCAGGGGTGGGGAACCTCCAGCCTACAGGCCGTTTATGGCCCACGACATCATTGGCTGCGGCCTGCGGACTATCCTGCGGAAGCCGCTGCCATTGCTACTGCAGGGTCGCCTGCGTGTGTGTGTCTGTGTGGGGAGAAGCCGGGGTCAAGTGTGTGTATGGGGGTGGAGAAGCTGGGGTCTACCCAGCCACCCTGTGCTTGTGGGTGTGCGTCGGGGGGGGGGAGAAGCTGGGGTGCATGCGTGGGGGGGGAGCCAGGGAGGCTTTTCCCCGATCGCGCCTGGCCGCTCGCGCAGCTGGGTGCATGTTTGCTTGCGTGCATGTGTGTGTGTGTGGGGGGAGAAGCTGGGGTTGCGCCCAGCTGCTCGTGCAGCCAGGTGCTTGGGTGTGTGCGTGGGCGGGGGGAGAAGCCAGGGAGGCTTTCCCTGATTGCTACTGGCTGCATAAGTTCTTGAGTGTGTGTATGTGGGGGGGAGAAGCCAGGAACCTCTCTCTTTCACTCTTTCTTTCTCTCCCTCCCTCCCTCCCTCCCTCCCTCTCTTTCCTTCCTTCCTTTCCTTCCTTCCACTTCCTTCCTTCTCTGCATAGCCTCTTCTAGGGTTGCCAACCTCCAGGTGGTGGCTGGAGACCTGGCAACCCTAGCCTCCCCCCCCCCCCCGCCGAGAGGTCTATGCCTGGTATGGCCCCTGAATGATGTTATAAATATGCAAATGGCCCTTGGCAGGAAAAAGGTTCCCCACCCCTGCCCTACGGGGTCGCCATAAGTCAGCTGTGACTTGAGGGCATTTTCCACACACAGAAACAAATCAAGACTGGAACTCAAGGTAATGAGCAGATGGACATGATTCTGATATGTTGGCTGGCAGAGAAGCAGATCAGGAGAAGGAGAGATGGATAATCCAGCCCTCAGCTCGCAGCCCAGAAGTTGGGACTTGTGATGCCAGGTGTGTCCACATTTCTCAGGAGACTTGTTCAATAGTTTGGCCACTTTGCATGTGTCCAGTGGTCACCATGCAGCAGATTGGTGTTGAGTCACTAGAAGAAAAAGGGCCAAAAAGATCTGGTTGAGGATCTTGATTCTAACACCAGCTTTTCAAAATCGATGAATTGGTTTCCTGTTTTATCCATGGAAGCTGCAAAGAATTAGCCACCAAGGTTTTTGCCAAGTAGATTTTGCTCACAAGGAAGACACTTGCTAGCTGGAAGCCCGTTTCCCAAGAGGCACGTGACCCGATGAACAAAACCCCAACCCCCAGACTCGGGGTGTAGGGTGGGAAATATCTGACAAAGGAAGTTTTGTCTCTCGAAATCTCATACCCCAAAAATCTTGTCAGTTTTTAAGGTGCTACTGGACTCAGATCCAGCTGTTCACCTTTATTATGAATCTGTAAATAATAAAGGGCCTTTTTTGCTCGTTCAAACAGGGCCCAAACAGAGTGTTGGTGTGCGCATAACTTTTTATGAAACGCCAGATGTCTCGTGCTAGCACAAAAATATTGACAGTTCCAAAAAAATTTAACAAGCAGAACCCTCTGGTTGATTGGCATGATGATTTCAATTAATGGGGAACAGAAAAAGACGGGCCCGCTGGGGGGTTCTGTTTGCATGTATCTGTAAGCGAGCGAGTCCGATACAAATCTAAGAATAAAACTCCTGCTTCCCTACAGGAGATGGCAAAGTTCCCACTGACATTGGTAGGTCATGATATCATCGGTGGTGTCGGCTAACATCTGGCAACAGCTGGGTTGTGTTCCTCGTCGGAATGAAGTGTGATGCAGGCTTTGCATACTTTTTTTTTACAGCTTTTTGGGTATTTTTCTTGAAGAGAGCTGTTAGGTTGGACCTGTAAATGGGTGAGTTGGAGGGAAGACTTCTTCCAGGGGTCTAAGCTAAAAGCCCCCCCTCCCATTTGTGGACTTGTAACTGGCTATCTAAAATACAGGTTGTGGTGCAGTGGTAATTCTAATTTTTTAATTCTAATTAATTTTGTAGGCAATTCTAATTAATTTTGTAGGCAGACATAGTCTCTCTCACACACACACCACCTACCCCTGCCGAAGAATGTCGTACTCAAATGCCTGAGGAACTCATTTGTTAAATTTCATAGTTAAATTGTGGAACTCCCTGCCCCAGAATGTGGGGATGGCTGCCAACCTGGAAGGCTTTAAGAGGGGAGTGGACATGTTCATGGAGGATACTAGTAAAAATGGATACTAGTCATGATGCATACCTATTCTCTCTAGTATCACAGGAGCATGCCTATTATATCAGGTTCTGTGGAACACAGGCAAGACAATGCTGCAGCCATCTTGTTTGTGGGGCTTCCTAGAGGCACCTAGTTGACCACTGTGTGAACAGACTGCTGGACTTGATGGGCCTTGGTCTGATCCAGCAGGGCTTTTCTGATGTTCTTATTAGGATAAGAAGGAGGTTAAAGGGAGACATGATAGAGGTCTATAAAATTATTCATGGTATGGAGAAAGTGGAAGGAGAGAAGCTTTTCTTCCTCTCTCATAATACTAGAGAAATACAGGTATCCTGCATGTGTTTTACAGCACCTCATATATTCAGCATGCTCCTCTGATCCTGGAGAGAATAGGTATGCATCATGACTAGTATCCATTTTGACTAGTAGCCATGGATAGCCCTCTCCTCCATGAACATGTCCACTCCCCTCCCTCTTCAAGCCTTCCAAGTTGGCAGCCCTCACCACATCCTGGGGCAGGGAGTTCCACAATTTAACTATGCGTTGTGTGAAGAACGTGTAGTAGGTCAGTCCAAGGGTGACAGAATCTAGTGGTCCTAGATGATATAGATGGAGTTGAGAGGACTTGAGAAGAGTCTCATGCTTTTGACAGCAGTCTTGTGTCCAGCATAATATTGGGCCTTCAGGCAGCCTGGAATAAAGATACTGATTACCATCCAGGTTTTTAAAAAAGGATTTGGGGCCATGTGACATTTAGTATTTTGTACACTCTACCCTGACCTGGATGGCCCAGACTAGCCCGATCTCATCAGATTTCAGAAGCTAAGCAGGGTCAGCCCTGGTTAGTACTTGGATGGGAGACCACCAAGAAAATCCAGGGTTGCTATGCAGAGGCAGGCAATGGCAAACCACCTCTGTTCATCTCTGGCCTTAAACACCCTCCAAGATTGCCATAAGTTAGCTGCAACTTGACGGCACTTTCCACCACCAACACAAGATGGAATGATGTCTGTCAAGAACTTGAAACAGAGAACCCTTCATTCTTCGAGATGGTGTTTGTAAAGTAGTTTAGAAACGGCCCTGTATGTTCATTGGGCCTTGGTATCCTTAAGAGTTAAGCCAAGCATTGCCACAGCATTATCTGAAACCCTGAGCCGCCTTTAATCCAGTAAAGATTCCAAGACAAATGACAGCTCCTTTGGAGATTTTAATAAAACTCACGCATGCACATACACATGGGTGCTCACTCACACCCCTCCTCTGCCTTGTCCAGTGAATGTTCTCTTTGTCCCTGTCAACTTGACAAACACCAGTGGCACCGAATAATGGATGACATTTCTGTGTGGTACTTGGGTGAGGGAAGAGGTTGAAGTGGGGAGTTATTCTGGCCAGAGCCCACTAGGAGACAGTGCCGAAAGGGGGAGGGTCACATGATGAGACTCGGCTCGGACAAGGAGACCCTTGAACACTTAGCGTGCGTGCTCCCAGCCACAAACACTCCAGCATTGTCTGGGAGTGAGTTTCTCACTCCGCGGCACACCTGTTACTCTGGCAGTTTCCTTCTGAGACTTTTCGGGAGGGGGAGTTCCCCTTGCTATGGATGAGTGTAGAAAAGAGACAGCTGTGCTTGCCAGAGAGCGCAAATCCCCCCCCCCAAAAAAGAACCAAGTGCTGGCTCAGCAAGGGCGTCCGGAAGCAGGACAGGATTTGTGTTCATCGCAGCCTGAATATTTCACAGCACAATCTTAAAACGAGTAAACAAGGCATCAGCTGAACATCAGTCTGGCAGCGCCTTCCATCAAATCTGACACTTGAAAAAAAAAAGTAACCAGTGCTTGAAAACACACTAGGAAGAAGAAATGGACTGCCTCGTCCAAGGGCCCTCAACATGGGGCCTGTGGGTGCCACAGCACCCACCCACAGCTTTGCTGGTGCCCGCCAAGTGTTTTTAGGAAGTGGGCGGGGCCAGGTGGTGCTCTTGCCCACTGGGGCTGCTGATTGGCCCCTGAAGGTTTGATTGGCTCTGCAGAGCTTTAAAAACTTGCTCTGGCATCAGCTACCCCCCTCCCGTTACAAAAAAAAGTGCCAGAAAATTGCTTACCAAATACTTATCTGCCAAACCTCTCCTCAGATTAGTTGACAGAGAATTCTTCCTTGCCTGAGTAGTGTGGAAAGTAGTGAGCCAGCGTGGTGTACTAGCATGTTGGACTAGCATCTGGAAGGCCAAAATCTGAATCTCTACTTGTGCCATGAAAGTTTGCTGGGTGACTTTGGGCTCGTCACACTTTTAAAGCAGAGGCTAGATGGCCATTTGTCAGCAATGCTGATTCTGTGAACTTGGACAGATCGTAAGAGGGAGGGCAGGAAGGGTTACGTCAGTGTTTGGCTCTCGTGGCCCTTTCTTCTATGCCCAGGGTAGTGCTGATCGCCATTTTGGGGTCAGGAAGCAGTTTTCCTCCAGGCCAGATTGTCCAGGAATCCTGGAGGGTTCCCCCTTCCCCAACATCTTCTGGACATGGAGTAGAGGTCACTGGGAGTGTGTGGGGAGGCAGTTGTGAGTTTCCTGCATTGTGCAGGGGGTTGGACTAAATGACCCTGGTGGTCCCTTCCAACTCTATCATTCTCAGCCAGACCTACCTCACAGGGTTGTTGGGATAATAAAATGAAGGAGAGGAGAATGATGTAAACTACTTTCGGTCCCCATTGAGGGGATAGGCAGGGTATACATGAATTAAATGAATAATAATAATTCTGTTTTACCTGAAAGAATTACCAGATGAAAATTTGCAACATAGAAATCCAGGGTTCTTGCAAAATCAATCTTCTGGAATACATGCACTAAAATCAAATTAAAATCAAATTACATTAAGATCACCATACAAAATTCCTCCAAATTTAAAAAAATGTTGTTGTTTTTATAATGAGGAACACAATTATTAAGGATGGTTTTGTTTTTTGGAAGAAGAGACCAGTCTTGAAGCACAGGAGCACACCTGTGTTTTCTGGAATGGCAACAAAAATAACACCCGTTTCAGTCTGGCATGCCAATTGACTTAATACTCATACACAAAGGGATAATTTTATTCGCCTTGCAAAATATCCATTGTTAGAAGAACTGAGAGAATCAGCTCGTTCTTTGCATCATTTTAGAGTTCTGCAAAAGAAGGAGAAAGGATCCAAGACTTCTCGTGCATCAGTTCAAGAGAGTGAATCTACCGTTTTGTCATTTTCTGTATCAGTGTATTAGTACTAATTAGAGAAACAACTGGAACAATTATGAAAACGAGCGACAGACTGGAAGACGCACTCAGCGAGGTTCCACAGAGAACTGTTTAGAATTTGGAATCGTTCCGTGTGTTCTTGGTTGATGAGAGTATATTAAAACCCCGCGCCTTCCTCCAAAGAGAGGGTTGCTAGTTCCCCCCTCCAGTGAGAGATTTTTGGGGCGGGAATCACATGTGCAAGGCTGCGAGCAGCGACGCAATCCCATCTCTTCTGGCTTACTTCCGGAAGCGATGCAATGGGACGATTTTCCACTCAGACCCCCGTTTGAGCGGTAAATCGTCCCATCGAGCTGCTGTGCTTCTGGAGGTCAACCGGAAGTGAGGGGATTGAGTTGCTCTCAGCTACGCGCACTCACAATCCTTGCTGTGAACTGGCCGGTGGATTGGTGGGCAATCGCCCGCCATTCCAAGCCACCTGGTAACCCTATCCAAAGAGCACAGCATCGCTCTCGTAGACAACCCAGGTTGTCACTCATCCAGACAATTCGTAGAACCAACTTGTATTGTTTGAGGCCTAACTGCACAACACACTTTTTCTAGGTTTCTCCCCCCCCCCCCCAGGTCCAGTTGTTCAATGAGGTCTGGGAATTCGATTCTCAGCCCCGTGGGGGCCCTCTTTAAATCAGGACGAGCTTAAGCATCCCCCCTCCAATAATTTTACTGATCTGAAATGGCTTCATTGAAGAAGAAGAAGAAGAAGAAGAAGAAGAAGAAGAAGAAGAAGAAGAGTTCTTCCCTTCATCTCCCCACAACAGACACCCTGTGAGATAGGTGGGGCTGAGAGAGCTGTGACTAGCCCAAGGTCACCCAGCTGGCTTAATGTGTAAGAGTGGGGAAACAAATCCAGTTCACCAGATTAGCCTCCGCCACTCATGTGGAGGAGTGGGGAATCAAACCCGGTTCTCCAGATCAGAGTCCACCGCTCCTAACCATCACTCTTAACCACTACACCATGAGGGAAAACCTAGTATGTGCTGATAGGCTGCATGTCTACTGCACATGAGCATTCCCATTCCAGACCAGAGCCCCATGTGCCTGAGAACTGAGTTCCAAATACACGACTTCCAGCCCTCATCTTCCAGTATTGTCTACACAGTATTGTCTACTCAGACCGGCAGCTGCTCTCCAGGGTCTCAGGCAGGGGTCTTTCACATCACCTACTTGCCTGGTCCCTTTAACTGGAGATGCCAGGGATTGAACCTGGGATCTTCTGCATGCCAAGCAGATGCTCTACAAACTGAGCCACAGCCCCTCCAGAGCTACTGGGTAGCACGTGCAGCCAGGCATGCAGGTCGGGCAGAGTGGGTGGGGGAATGATGCTTCAATGTGGGAGTTGGTAGCAATGGCCCCCACCAGAAAGCCTGGGCCCTGCCAGCTGCCCAGAGCGGTATAGTGGTTAATAGTGTGGAGTAGTGGTTAAGAGAAGAGGACACTAATCTGAAGAACCAGGTTTGATTCCCCATTCTTCCACATGCCTCTAAATCTGGTGAATCGGGTTTGTTTCCCCTCTCCTCCGCACGAAGACTGCTGAATGACCTTGGGCTAATAATCACAGTTCTCTCCAAACTCTCTCAACCCCACCTACCTCACAAGGTGCCTGTTGTGGGGAGAGGCAGGGAAGGAGATTGTAAACCAGTTTCAGACTTCTTAAAGGTAAAGTGGGGTATAAAAATCAACACTTCTTCTTCCTCCTCCTCCTCTTCCAGGTGTTGGAACTATGACACATGCCTTGAAATGTTTGGGAGGAAGGAATGTAGTCCATTTAATAAGGATGAGGAAAAAAACTTTGGCAAGTGCCATGGAAATTTTGGGCCATCAAAAGATCAGAGGAGCTAGAAATTGGTCCCGTTGATTAGCTCCTTATCAAACCTCAAGCTCTTTGCTTTTTTTTTATTTTACTATGCCTAGATATCATCAGGTTATTACTCTAGCATGATGTAATGCCATACCATCAGCTTGTTTGTGGGAAGGTAGATTTCAGCAAATTCCTGTCTCTGTGGCAATAATGTCATACTGTTCTGCATATGTTATTATTTTGTAATCCTTATTCCAGACCTCTGATTTTTCTGTCATTTTTCTTGAATTTCTAAACTTTCTGCTAGATTTTCCAAATTTGTGGTTTCTTGATTTATCTTCAGTACAAATGAAAGGAATCATATTAGCAGTGGCAAAATTCCTATGTATTGGAGTGTGATTGTAAGAGGGTATTTTGCTAACATTCTAGGATTATCATGTTTGATATGTACACTTGGAACATTGGACTGGACCTGAAATAACCTGAATTGAAATGGAAATTTTGGACAGGCCTTCTGTGCCACAGTTGATGACAGGATATCCTGTTTTAGGCTCCGGAATCAGTGACTCATTGACCATCCCTTCAAGTCTATGTTTTAAAGGACAAAAAAAAAAAAAAAAAAAACCAAAC
Organism: Euleptes europaea; assembly: GCF_029931775.1. Taxonomy (NCBI): domain Eukaryota; kingdom Metazoa; phylum Chordata; class Lepidosauria; order Squamata; family Sphaerodactylidae; genus Euleptes; species Euleptes europaea. Next base: position 109,888,458 of record NC_079316.1, read on the forward strand.
CTGATCTAGACCCTAACCCATAAAGTTGATCTCACATGCCTAAACCAAGATATTTGACAACTACAATCTCTAACGTCATTAAAATAACCCAGATTACTACCCCTTAGTTTCTTAATGAACTGTAACCATATAACAATGTTATTAATTTATACCTATTGTGCAATCTTGAGCTACCTCTTATTTAAATTATCTTATTTGTAATATCTGAGCATTACACAAAACAAATAATCTTAATCTAAAAATTCATCTCTCCTGTTGCCTCTATCTCTCAGGTCGCATCTTCCCTCTCAGCCATTTTTGAGGGGAATATATGTAGCAGGGTTTTCATTTATCTTGAAATTCTTTAACTGGCCTCCTATTCACGAAATTTGTCAGTTTTGCCATCACCGCATATTCTGCTAGTTTACTTTTCCATATCTGGGCATTCGTCTGACTTCCATTTTGCCGCTGCTGTGACTCTAGCAGCATGATTTTATTTTTTGAGAGATGACATCCAAATTTAAGAGAGGAGAGTAAAGGAAAAAATCAAGTAGGAAGGTGTTGACTTTTCATCCCCCCTCCCCAATGTCCTTTTCTTCACCTCCATCCCTGGCATATTTCGCTTAGCTTTCAGTACAGTTGGCTTTCCAGATAGTTTGCATCTGAAGAACTGAGCTCTTTAAAAAAAAAAAAATTATTAGACATTTTTGGGTACAGAAGATAAAAATTTGGGAAGGGAAGGAAAGAGAAAAAAAAATAAGATAAGGTAAAATACATCACTACTTGCCCACCTCTAGCACAATCACGACCCTCACCCCCTTCTTAATTGAAGCCCGAAATTTTTTTCTAACATAAGGCCTTCATCCAATACTTCAAAAATATCTATCATAAAAGGATTGCCATCTTTGTTTGTGTTCATCAGTCATCTTGTGTTGTAACAGACCTGAGAGTCTTGACATAGATGCATATTCTTGCATTTTTGTAATCCACATTGTTAATTCAGGTATCTCTCTGTCCTTCCATTTCATTGCATACACCATTCTCTCCACCGCCATCGCATGTTGATATAGTTCCTTATATTTCGGTTGGATTTCAGTTGGAACTATTCCCAGCAAAAAGTACTTGGCCTCCCGTTCAAAGTTCGTTTGCGTCAGTTCTTGGATCTCTTTGTGTATTAACTTCCAATACTTTTGGGTTTTCTTACATGTCCACCATTGGTGAAAGAAAGATCCTTCCGTCTCTGAGCATTTCCAACAGTTGGCTTGGTTGGATTTGTACATCTTTTGTAAGTCTTTCAGAGCATAATACCAGCTGAAGAACATTTTGTACCAATTCTCCTTTACTGCTTAAGATCTCAAGAATTTAATTTCTACCTTCCACATTCTCGGCTCAGAGGGACAAAGGGCATCTCCAAGATGGGTGTTTCCTTTTCCTCTTAGCTCGGGAGGCAGGATTAAATATTTAATTTTTTTCTTGGATTCTGAGGGTAAACGCCCCCTATAGCCAGTTCTATTTCCTGCCTTGATCGGGAGAGCAGCCCTTTGCAGCTCTCAGCTATTAGGATTAGAAATTCCGAGCTTTAACAATAACCTTCTTATCTAACAAACTCTATTTCTTCTACTATTCTATCTCTTATTATTCTGTCTCCTATTCTTTCGTGAGGGAATAGGAGGGATAACATCACAATTAATAGGATCCTTCCCACCAAAACAAAATGGCGGACCGGCAGGACGATAACTTCATCGCCTCAGCTGATTTGGATCCAAGCCTCTTAACGGCTTTACCACAGCCATCCGAGGCTAATATGCCCTCCACCAGTCAACTTGTTGACTTGGGGGCTAAACCTAAAAAAAAGGGAATTCCAGCAGCGGAGGCAAGAGAAAGAGGGCCGTCTCGGCCAGCAACAATCGTGCAAAACGCCTCATCGCCACCGCTCGCTCTTCAGCCACGCCGTCTCGAGGCGGACAAATGCTCGCGACGGCAAGCGGCCCGGAGAACACAGCGGCATCAGTCGCTCCCTCCGGCAAATTTCTCCTGGGGCGCACCAAGGAGGCTGGCGGCTCGCCATTAGCCCATACTGCCCCAGTGTCTGACGCAGGGATTACAGCGGCGGCGCCCGCTCCTCCTGCACAACTTACACAGCAACAAACACAAGAGGCTAGCGGCTCGCATTTGCCTCATGGAGCTTCGTCCGTGGGCGTCTCGCCCTTTTTTCGCGGAGACACCGGCTACCGGTAGGACCTTCTCCCCCCCCTTGCAGGATGGCGGGCTAGCTCTTTTGAGGGCAGAGCTCTCCTCAATTATAAAGGACTCCTTTGCAGAAGTTTTAAGAGCTGTTCAACCTCCCCCCCCCCCGCTCCTTTGTACTCCCAGCAAATGCAGGGAATACAACAGTCCCAAATTTATCCCCACATGGGAGACCAGGTTAACCGGGCACCTATTAATAATGAGGCCAACACCCTTGGGAACGGTAGATGGCCAACCAAAGCGGCACTAAAGGACAGTTCTGGGCAGCAGACTGCGCAGGGAGAGAAGGGGGATGATTCTATGTCCTCTGCAGGGGACAAATATGAGAGAGAAGAAGGGGAGTTCAGCTCCGATGGGGAAGATATTGTGGAGCAGCCTAAACAATCCAGAGTTTTTAATGCAGAGGAATTTCCTCTATTGCTTACAAAAACCTTGGCTGCTCTTGATCTCTCAGATGACTCTGAAACATCAGACTCTCAAACCAAAAAAGGGTCAAGAGAATTTTTTCATATGCATGAGACACCAGACAAAGTATTACCAGTGCCTGAGTATTTTTTGTCCCTTATGAAATCAGAATGGGAGAAGCCCATGGCCTCCAAGCAATGGCCTATACACTCAAAGAAGTTTTATAATCTAGATCAAACCGCCTCAGAAATACTCAAAGTCCCTCTGGTGGAAACACCAGTCACTGCACTGCACACATCAGACATTGTTACAGAAGAGGGGCAGGCCTTGATCAGAGATCAGGCTGACAGAAAGGCAGAGCTGGCCTGCAAGAAATCTCACGAGGCCTCTGCCTTGGCATTCAAAGCCTCAGTGACCTCAGCACTGGTTTCCAGAGCAGCAATTATCTGGGCCAGAAAATTGACACAACTCATTCCCCAAGAGGAAAAACAGGCATGTGAAGGGGTTTCTCCTCTCTTAAGGGCGGTATCCTTCCTGGCCGATTCAACATTAGACACAATGACATATGCGGCTAGAGCCTTAGCTACCACAACAGCTGCTAGGAGAGCACTTTGGCTCCGCCCTTGGCAGGTAGAGCACCGCTGTAAATCAGTGTTAATGGGTTATCCCTATCAAGGGAAATGCCTATTTGGTGATAAACTGGACTCCATATTAGTGGAAACCAAAGACAAGAAAAAAGCCTTGCCTAAGTACTTGAACAAAGATAACAAAAGTTCTTCCAATACATCCACCTTTCGATCCTATCATACATTACAAAGATATAGACCAGATCACTGTTGGAACCAATGGAATCAGAGCCGTGGTTCCTTTCAGAGAGGGGGAAGATTCAGCAGAGGGTCAAAATTCCCAACCTTCCAAGGAGACAAAGGGAATAAACCCAACAGACAACCAAAACAGTGACGCCAACACGCTGCCTGTGGGAGGAAGGCTAACACTGTTTCACCCACAATGGTCTTCCTCCCAACCGGACCAGTGGGTGATGGACACAATAACACAAGGTTACAAGATAGAGTTTTCCCACATACCTCCACACAGGTTAATGATCTCGCCAGCATCCAAAAACAAGGACAAGCTGCTCAGAACCTCAACAGCGATCCAACACTTGTTAGACATCAATGCGATAGAGATAGTGCCTCTATTGGAACGCTCATTGGGAGTCTATTCAGTGTTCTTTACAGTTCCCAAGAGAGATGGAGGATGGAGAGGCATCCTAGACTTGAAGTTCCTGAACAGATTCATCCCTTTGAGGCGATTCAGAATGGAGACACTAAAGTCAGTCGCGGAGGCACTACGACCTATGGACTTTCTAACCTCCGTAGATCTAACAGAGGCATATTTACATATACTCATGCACCCACATCATCGACGCTTTCTGAGGTTCCTATACCAGGACATACACTACCAGTTCAGAGCCCTCACTTTCGGACTAACATCAGCCCCGAGGGTATTTACCAAAGTTCTAATCACCCTGGTGGCAAACTTACGCAAAAAAGGGATAAGGATATATCCTTATCTTGACGACATACTGATTTGTGCGAACTCAATCCAACAAAGCCTACTTCATACAAACATGGTCTTAGACACACTGACAACACACAGATTTGTAATAAATTACAAAAAGAGCAAACTGAACCCCTCTCAGAGATTGACACACCTAGGGGTGGAAATAGATACACAACAAAACAAACTCTTTCTCACAAAAGAAAAAATCCTACTCATCTCCACACTAGCAAGGAAGGCATACACTTCCCGGTCGTGCAAGCTAATGTCCCTCGCCAAATTACAGGGACACATGGTAGCATGCATACCAACTGTTCAGTGGGCGCGCCTACATGCGAGGCCTCTACAGTGGCTACTCAGACCGTACCAACGAGACATACAGAAGAAAAGAGACAAAAATGTCCTCTTTTCCAGGGTGGCCAAAAACAGTCTGATATGGTGGTCAAACCAACACAACCTGTCAAAGGGCCTCAGATTCATATATCCCGTTCCAGAACAACTGTACACAGATGCTTGCACGACGGGGTGGGGAGCGACCTTTCACGAACACATAGCACAGGGCACCTGGTCCCCCCAGGAACAAAAATTACACATAAACGCTCTAGAAATCAGAGCAATATTCAAAGCCCTACAGAGTTTCAAACAACTGGTCAAGGGAAAGGACATCTTAATCAGAACAGACAATGTGGCCGCAAAGGCACATTTAAACAAACAGGGGGATCCAGATCCTCAACACTACACAAGGAAGCACTATCGATTCTACAGTGGGCAGAGGTCAATCTAACATCTCTCTCTGCGGAACACATACAGGGAATCACAAATACACAAGCAGATTGGCTCAGCAGGGAGACACTACACGAGGCGGAATGGGCACTTCACCCAGATGTTTTCCGCAGCATCACACAAAGTTCGGGACACCATTGGTGGATCTGTTTGCCACCAAAGCGAACCACCAGATTCCGAGATACTACTCCAGACACACAGGTAGGAGCCGAGCAGACGGACACACTGACGACTCCCTGGCCCAAGGGCCTGTTATATGCATTCCCGCCACTGCCACTCATTCCAAGAGTACTGAGAAGAATACAGTCACTGAAGGCGCATGTACTCCTAATAGCGCCACATTGGCCCAGGCGGCCATGGTTCCCTACACTGATACAGCTCTCGAACAACAGGACCTGGAGATTACCAGTAAGACAAGACCTTCTCATTCAGGGTCCAGTTTGCCATCCCGATCCAGAATGGTACAAAATGACCGTTTGGGAATTGAACGCAGGAGATTGTCCAAGCTAGGTTACACGGAAGACATTATTAACACCATTCTGGCGGCACAGAGACCCTCAACGCAGAGGATCTATAATTCAACTTGGAAAGCATTCACTAGATGGTGGAGGCGCAAAAAAATTCAATCCCATCAAACCTCACACAATAGGCATCCGGTCATTTCTTCAGGAGGGTCACAAAATGGGTTTGGCTATCTCCACACTAAAAAGACAACTGGCAGCAATAGCCACTATAGTACCACGAGTAGCAGGCTACAGAGTTACAAAACATCCTCACATAGCATCATTCCTTAAAGGCATATCTCAAATCTCTCCACCGGTTAAACATAGATTTCCCACATAAAGCCTGCATACCGTGCTAACAACACTCACAAAGCCACCCTTTGAGCCTCTGACAAAGGTGAGCTTAAAATGGTTGAGAATGAAGGTCCTCTTTCTAACAGCCATAACATTGGCTCGCAGAGTCTCGGAGTTAGAAGCACTGTCAACTCGCCCTGGTCTTATAATTTTCCACAAGGACAAGGTGATTTTGAGACATGACCATTCTTTTATACCCAAGTGTAACACCAAATTTCATAGAGGGCAGGACATAGTCCTACCATCATTTTGCCCCAATCCAAAGACACCTGTAGAGAAGTCGTGGCATTCATTAGACCTGCGTAGAGCATTACATGTCTACATATCCAGAACAGAAACCATTAGATCTTCACAGTCACTATTTATAAACATTTCACAACCAAAAAAGGGTAAACCAATGTCCAGGGCTTCTATCAGCCGCTCTATCTCACAATGCATTAAAATGGCTTACACGAAAAGTAAACTGCCTATACCTTGGGGCATAACTTCTCATTCCTTTAGAAGCATGGCCACCTCGACGGCCTTCAACAGACAGGCGTCCATAGACGAAATCTGCAAGGCGGCCACTTGGTCGTCCGTGTCTACATTCGTAAGACACTACAAATTGAACATTTACTCGTCCGCTGAAGCAGACAAGTCCTGCAAAGTATATTAGAGGACGTCTAACCCTTATTGGGCGGGGACTGCTCTGGTATGTCCCATCTTGAAGATGCCCTTTGTCCCTCTGAGCCGAGAAAGAGCCTTGACTACTTACTGTGAAGGCTTCTTCTGCTCAGAGGGACGAAGGGCATCTTGCCCTCCCAGACGTCCATCACATGTTTGAGTTTTCAGTTTCATAACAGTTCACTACAGTCTCATGTTCAGCTACACAAACTGATAGTTCGTTAAGATAGATGTTTTTTAATTACTGTTATTAACATACACCAGAGAGATACTGGAGACAATAGAATGTTGTTTAACTTTTCTGTCAGCATTTATCTACTAATCTTATAAGGCTTGGAAAGTATTTACCTGGCTATAGGGGGCGTTTACCCTCAGAAGCCAAGAAAAAATGTAAATATTTAATCCTGCCTCCCGAGCTAAGAGGAAAAGGAAACACCCATCTTGAAGATGCCCTTCGTCCCTCTGAGCAGAAGAAGTCTTCACGGTAAGTAGCCAAGGCTCTTTCTTTCCCAGATCTGCATTGGAATCATCTCTCCGAAATTCTGCATCCACCATGCAGGTCTTCACTTGTTCTGGTGCAGTTTCTGAAGCTAACAACATTTTATATATTTTGGACAAAAGATGGTCTTGTGTTTTAGTAATCATAAGTTCAAATTTCGTGGGCTTTCTCTGCTTTGATCCTTGTAAATAGTTGGTTCTTAACGCATGTAGTATTTGATGTATGTATGAAGAACTGAACTCTGACTTACAAAAAGTTCATGCTAAATTAATGTTGTTTGGTCTTTAAGGTGACTTCTGTTTTATTTTGGTACAAGAGACGAACGCGGCTGCCCCTCTGGAATTTACAGAGGCTTTCAGCTGGGTCCCACATAATATTGCTGTGTTACAGGATGGCTTTCCGGTGCCTCTGTTGATGTTAAGACAGACATGGCATCTTGTGTTGACAGTTCCCACTGGCCTGCTCTCTGTCATGCATCACCTACTTTTGCTTAGGGGGGAAGCACCAAGATCCTTCCTCAGGTGCACATTTTTGTTTGTTTGTTTCAAGTGTAGAGTTAGTAGAATAAGGCCATTTATGCATGGCTGTTTCCTCACGGTCACCCCACCGACTTTTTTGGGGCTTTGCTTTGATTATGCATGTATTTTCCGACCGTCAGAAGTCGCCTTGCTTTCCCCTCGTGTTTCAAGATGTTTCCCCCCAGTTTTCTGGATGCTGGCTAAACACAAATCCAGAAAACGCAGGCAAAATGCATGGGTGGAGGAGGGTGGGGTTTGGAGAGGGGAAGGGACTTTAATGCCATAGAGTCCAATTACAGATGTGGATTCAGTTGCTCATATGGAAAGTTGCTTATACTGGCAATTGCTCTTGCCCCACTATTTTAAGAAAAGCAATTAAAATTATAGCAGCGGCGTTATCAGGATCCTTGCTGAGATCAGCCAACTAGGGTTGTCATCAGAAGAGAACGTAAACACTGACGCAAAAGCCACTCTTGTCTTGTGATTTTAGGACGTTACTGCATTCAGAAAGGAAATTTGGAGTGCCCCTTTTTATCACAGAGAATTCATGCTTGTATGAAGTGCCCACGTGACAAGCTGAAATAACAAAGCCCCCTCTTTATCCACAGCAAAAAAAGCATTGATTGCCACAAAAACTCTGAAACTGAGCCAGCTGCCCCCCACATAAGTACACATTTTCTCATTTTATAAAAACACAGAACCACACCTTGTAACTGAGGGTCAATCCCAATCCAGAAACCAATTATATTTATTATGGGGACTGCATCTTCCTTCAGAAGCAGTTACTGGAGTTGATAATTCCCATTTTTTTTCCACATTAGCTGGAAATTTGAGTCAACTGTAAGGGTTGCTTCCAAAAGCATGATAACTCGAAAGGTTCATGTAGCACTTTTCAGGTGTTCAGCCCCCTGTGGGATGTGACCCTTTTTTTGCATGTAAAAGGCCCCAAATTCAATCCCTGTTTTTTGCAGTTACACGGGATCTCAGGTATCTAATTTGGAAAAGACTTCTGCCAGAAACCTTGGCAAGCTGCTGCTAGATATAGTGGACAGTACTCGACAATTTAGTGAATTAAAAAATCTTTCTTTTCCTGAAGTTCCAAGTAGTCTTTCAAAAAAATATACGATTATCATAAAATATGTTATAGAAACAAGATGAAACCCAGTAACAGTAAAAATAGAAACAGAAAAATGTAACTTTATAGAATATGACTTTATAGAATACAAATATCACTCTGAACGAGTACAGAATAATTCAGCAAACTCTGTAACAGACAAACAACACTCCCTCTTGTATTTTCATCTGACCCTCGGAACTCCATCAAGAAAGGTGCCAGGAGGATTATAAGGGAACAGCGATCTGGAGCTGTGGTGCCACCACTGAGAAAGGCCTGATCGCCAGTCTCACTTTAAACCAGGGGTGTCGAACTCATTTGTTACAAGGGTTGGATGTGTCGTAAATGTCACTTGGTCAGGCCGGGCCATGCCTCGCCAGCCCAGATCGAGAGTGGGGGAGGGTGGCTGGCTCGCAGGCCAGATAAGAGCTATCAAGGGGCCGGATCCAGGCCCCGGGCTGTATGCTTGAAACCCCTGCTTTAAACAATCAGAAGAGCCACTCCAGAAGGGCTGAATAAATGGGCAGGTTCTTCTTGTACAAGAGATCTTGCCGTTCCCTGGATCCAGATCATGTTACCTATGAGATCTATGATCAGGTTACCCAGTGGTTATGTAAATTTTTAAAAGTTGTTGGGGGGCGAGGGTTAACCCTTCCCCCAGAAAATTGACATTGCTCCCCTCTCAGCTGCTCATGTAGCGGAGAAAGACCTGTAGCTCTCTTTCTTTAACTGTCCACTTCGAAGCCTTCTGTTGGAGAAGGGGTGCAAGGGGAAATGGTGAACCCCACCCTCAACTGCTGTCCCAAAGCTCCTGATCCAAGAATGGGGCACAGCTGCTTTTTTAATATTAAAAAAATGGAAAATTGAATCATGGATCTCCCAGCTAGCAATAAAGTTTGTTCCTCTGGTATGTTGCATGAAGAAAGTGAAACTGGTAGATAAGCATATCAAGCTGCGAATGGTGAGGGGGTCTGCTGGAGTATACTGAGGCTAAGCTTCTCCGTGACATTTTTCTTTTGAATCTCCAAGAGGACAGGGAAGCATTTCTGAATCAGCAAGAGGGCGAGACAGTCGTCATGGTGTAGTGGTGAAGAGCGGCAGACTCTAAGGGAGACAATCGGGCTTGATTCCCTGCTCCTCCACGTGAGCGGCGGACTCTGATCTGGTGAGCCGGGTTTGGTTTCCCCACTCCTCCACATGAAGCCAGCTGGGTGACCTTGGGACAGTCACAGCTCTGTTAGAGCTCTCTCAGCCCCACCTACCTGACAGGGTGTCTGCTGTGGGGAGGGGAAGGGAAGGTGATTGTAAGCCGGTTTGAGTCTCCCTTAAGTGGGAGAGAAAGTCAACATATAAAAACCCAACTCCAACTCCTCCTCCTCCTCCTCCTCCTCCTCCTCCTCCTCCTCTTCTTCTTCTTCTTCTTCTTCTTCTTCTTCTTCTTCTTCTTCTTCTTCTTCTTCTTCTCCTCTGTCCCACCGTTCGACGTCATACTGCCCAGCAAGAGACGCATCCAGTGAGACAACAGTTGGGTGTGTTTTGTCTCACAGTCCACTGGGGGCAGACCCAGTCATGTTTCCAACGTGGCAGCAAGCCGTTTCTTTCTTTTTAGCTTAAAAAAAACCCTCTTGTAATTTGAAGCAGGCTGACCAACTCAATTGGTATTTCCATGTATCATCTCAGGGAGAAAGGAAGAAAGAAAAGGGAGGCAGGAGAAAAATGGCTCATCTGGACTCCATTTCCTTTCTCTGTTTTTTAGCAGCTGCATCCAAAGTCTATTTCCAACTGGAAGCAGAAGCTCAGCAGATCGGCAACCAGAGCAGCCCCACCGCTTGCTGGTTTCCCCAGTTGGCTCAGCACAGTGCCGTGCCTGGCAACCAGTGGGAGCTTGGGAGGCAGGGACATGAGGGGATGGGCAGGGTTGCATTCACCATGATGTCACTTCCAGGAAAATCCAGAAGTGATGTTGGGTAGTTCTAGGAAATTCCAGAAACTGTGGTAAACCATAGAGTTAGTTGCCAGTGTTTCCTAGAGCTACCCAACATCACTTCCGGGCTTTCTCTGGAAGAGACATAATGGCGCCTCGATGCCAACTTTTTTGTGTTTTAAAAGTTTTTATTTTTTTTAAAAGAATAAAAGGAGTGAACATTAAAAAGGGGTAGGGGGATGGGGGATTACAATAATGCATCAAAAATCTTGTATCTACTGTTCAATTACATAAATAAATATATGATGCCAACTTTTTTGGTGGTAACGAGGGTTGTTGGTGGAGGCTTCCCACCATAGCAGGAGGCCTGATGAACCTAGCAACATGCTGTGATTCTGAAAGAGCACAAGGGAAGAGTACCAAGTATGATATTAGACCCAGAATTCCACTTTCTGAGAATCTCTGCAGTCTCCGGTAAATACATACATATTAGGTAAATACACCTAATATGTATGTAAGTGCCATCAAGTCGGAAGTGATTTATGGCGACCCCAGCCAAGGGGCTTTTGAGACAAGTGTGAAGCAGAGATGGTTTGACCTTTGCCTTCCTCTGCAGAATCTTCCTGTTTAGTTGTTTAGTCTGACCCTGTTTAGCTAACCATGAACTGGCTAGATCAGGTTATATCATGCCGCCTCCCCCTCTGTACGTCACTTACGACCTGACCCTTTTAACTGGAGATGCCAGGGATTGAACCTGGGACCGTCAGCATGCCAAGCAGAGTCTCTGCCTCTGAGCCACAGCCCCCTCCCTTACCAAGCATGTCAAATTAAACCACAGTTGGCCTACAGCTAGTGAACCATCACAAGACCAGCTCGTACCCGCATATCTTCCCTTCAGATTCATCCATGCTCCTTATCACGTTTCTTTGGTTTTCCTTTGCTTCCAAAAACTGCATGAGGACGAGAGGTTGCTTTGGGAAAAATCCAACAAGTTCTTAAGAGATAGCAAACGTCTCCACTGGACATGTTATAAAATGAGAATGAATTCTTTTGAATAACAAACGCATAGTTAAATTGTGGAACTCCCTGCCCCTGGCTGCCAACTTGAAAGGCTTTAAGAGGGGAGTGGACATGTTCATGGAGGAGAGGACTATCCATGGCTACTAGTCAAAATGGATACTAGTCATGATGCACACCTATTCTCTCCGGTTTCAGAGGAGCAGGCCTATTATTTTAGGTGCTGTGGAACACAGGCAGGAGAATGCTGCTGCAGTTGTCTTGCTTGTGAGTTCATAGAGGCACCTGGTTGCCCACAGTGTGAACAGACTGCTGGACTTGGTGGGCCTTGGTCTGATCCAGCAGGGCTTTTCTTATGTCCTTATGTTCTTACGAATACTAGTCATGATGCATACCTATTCTCTCCAGTCTCAGAGGAGCAGGCCTATTATATTAGGCTTTGTGTAACACAGGCAGGAGAATGCTGCTGCAGTTGTCTTGCTTGTGGGCTTCCTGGAGGCACCTGGTTGGCCACTGTGTGAACAGACTGCTGGACCTGATGGGCCTTGGTCTGATCCAGCAGGGCTTTTCTTATGTTCTTAAGTGCATTGAGAATATTAGATCTGACTTGTTCCACAAAAGGGTGACCTACCAATCTGAGATCCAAAGTGACAAATTAATAAATGACTCTTCACAATCTCCAAAACTCAAAGACTTTACCTTATTACTCAGGACCCTGGGGTGCACATTTCAAATCATGCACTGCCAGTGCATTTCCTGAGCTAACCTTGGCTGTGGTGGCATTTATCTCCAATTCCATGCGATTGGCTAACGTGCATGACATCTTGCACAGCACATCGCAACGGATCTGCAGTTCTTTGGAAATGTCTCTGTTTAAAAAAAAACCATCCAGGACAACTTTTCTTAGTCTCATCTACGAGATTTCACTTCAGGAATTACAAAAAAGAAAAAGCATGATTGGCATCCCCTTACATCTGAACAACCTTGAGCCAAAATACAATACATTGGTTTGCCAGGGACAATCTAAACGACCTGTTATTTTATATTTCATAGCTCCTGTGACGTTTGTTACTTCAGACATTGGAGGACAAGCCTATTTGACGATTCTGCTGGCAGGGTACATACAGCGCCCACTTGAGCTTGTGCGCATCTTTTACACGAACACATGAAGCTGCTTTCTACTGAATTCAGACCTTGGTCCATCACAGTTGGTATTGTCTACTCAGACCGGCAGCTGGTCTCCAGGGTCTCAGGGCAGAGGTCTTTCACATCACTTACTTGCCTGGTCCCTTTAACCGGAGATGCTGGGGATTGAACCTGGGACCTTCTGCATGCCAAGCTGAGGAGCCACGGCCCCTCCCCTGAAACACTACTAACTGTCAGCTCAATTAAGCGTTGTAGCTCCGCGCCAAAACATTATAGCTGAGATGTTTGTGAGATCTGCCGTGCACGGCTTAATTCGAATACTGCAGCATTCCCCAACTCTAGATTTATTGGCTGCAGCTCAGTTCGTCCTTCGCAACATGACTTTAATCAGCATCTGGAAATGCATGTAAGCATTTCCTGGCGAACTCTGCCAAACTGTAGCACCAGGTCACCGCTGTAGTAATCAAACACCCTTCTTTGTATTCCTGATGAAACCACAACGTTGGGGAGATAGTTCCAAATGCGGCACATGGCTCTAGAAGAAGTCCATTTCGATCCCATCGGATTAAAACCTCTGCTGTCCAGTGTATCTGAGGGAATGCCTTCTCCCTGTATTATCCTCCCCATAACCAAAGGACATCTGGGGGGATCTCTGCTTTGCGTTTCCTCCTTTTGGCAACTAAACTCATGGGGTGATTCAAGCCAAGCCTTCTCTACTGTGGTGCCAATGTTGTGGAATATTATCCAGGGAGGCTTCTGGAGCCAAAACCATGCTGGAGATTTGGGCAGCAAGTGAAAACTATTGCGGCGCATGTTCACTGTCTAGTTTAATTGACTTTCCTCCACTGTTTCAATCTCTGTTTTTAATATACTAGTTTATTCTGAGACTCAGAAAGGAAAAGCACGTGTACATCAAAAAGAGGCCTATGGTGCTACAAACATGCTTGGAGCACCCTTCCGAATGGGTGTCTATCAACAAATATTTGGAGGGTGAAGCTGCAGCAGCTTTGCATGCAGAAGTTACCAGGATCAATCTCTGGCATCTCTTTTTCTTCATTGAGTACATTTTTATCCTGTCCTTCCTCCGAAGTACTCAGAGTAGTGTATACTGTGGTGTAGTGATTAAGATTGGTGGTTTGGAGCAGCAGAGGCTAATCTGGTGAACCAGGTTGGTTTCCCCATGCCAACACATGAAGCCAGTTTGGATGACCTTGGGCTAGTCACAGTTCTCTTAGAGCTCTCTCAGCCCTACCTACCTAACAGGGTGTCTATTGTGAGGAGGGAAAGGGAAGGTGATTGTAAGCCGGTTTGATTCTTCCTTAAGTGGCAGAGAAAGTTGACATATAAAACCAATTCTTCTTCTTCTTCTAAATGTCAAAAGCAGGTAAAATGTCATTAATGTCATTAGCAGGCATGAGTGGATTAGGTGTGATATGCAGAGGGGTAGTAAGCTTGGAGAAATTAGCATTGGTAATGAGACAGGAATCCCTGATCTCTGTTCAATCCAGGAGAATGCATTGTCTTGAGCTTCACGTCCTCTGATCCTCACAGGGTATCTATTGTGGAAAGGGGAAGGGAAGGTGATTGTAAGCTGGTTTGATTCTTTCTTAAGTGGCAGAAAAAGTCGGCATATAAAAACCAACTCTTCCTCCTCCTCCTCGTCTTCTTCTTCCTCCTCCTCCTCCTCCTTGGTTTTATCATCACTGTCTCCCAATGAGATTTGTGGCAGAGTGAGAATTTCTCACCCCAGCCACTACACCCTGTTACAGGGATCCAGTGTGGTATAGTGGTTAAGACTGGTGGTTTGGAGTGGTGGACTCTGATTTGGAGAACCGGGCTCCCCACTCCTCCACATGAGCAGCGGTCGCTAATCTGGTGAACTGGGTTGGTTTCCCCACTCCTACACATGAAGCCAGCTGGGTAACCTTGGGCTAGTCACAGTTCTCTTAGAGCTCTCTCAGCCTCACCTTCCTCACAGGGTGTCTATTGTGGGGAGGGGAAAAGAAGGCAGTTGTAAGATGGTTTGATTCTTCTTTAAGTGGTAGAGAAAGTTGGACCGTCGAGGGAAAGTTCCTTTCCCAGGGAGATGAAATTCAGCAAGCCAGACGGCCGTTTCGATTCTTCAATTCTTCCTCAGTTTCTCATCCAATATCTTCCCAAAATAATAATGTCCACTCAAACTCTTTACGTGGTATATCCTCTCACAGAAAGGATCTGGACATACATATATTATTATACACAATACTAAAGCAACTTTAAGACTTACCTGAGTTATGGACTTGTATAGATATTGTTTTGAACCGGTTAACACAGTTTACTGCATGCTCACTTTGTGGCAAAGTGGTCACTGTATATTATTAGAAACTTTTATGTTGACTAAGGTTACTTTTTGACAATTTTGTTAAGCAAATAATAACACTTTTGAAAGACTGTGGTTGGAAACTGTCGGACTTTTGCTAATATCTAAGTGTACACAGTGGTGCTTATTTCCTACAGTACCTGGAGGTTGGCAATCCTACCTGCTAGGCAAATGCCTTCTTGGCCCCACCCACTTTCTAAAAACACTTTGCAGGTGCTGGGAAAGGTGTCAGAAGGCACCACAACACCCATGGACGCCATGTTGGAGACCCTTGACCGAGCAGTTCAAACCACCAGTCTATTATTTTTACTGTGCTTTTAATGGGATAAGCATTGACTCATGCACCATTCCCATGGATACAGATCTCTGGGTAGGGCACACCCAGTATCTTGCTGGCTACATGTTTGCATGTTCCAAACTCTTTGGAAACCGAATACGCCGGTTTATCCCTGGAGCATTTGGGAGGCAAAGAAAAGATACACACTCGATGGTCCATTTGCATTCCCATCAGAGGGAGACGGCTCACACACGTTGTTACTTTTTCAAAGCCCCCCCCCCCCAAGGCCAGGCATGATTGAGATTCTGCAGATGGATACTTGGGGAAGAATTGTCCTGGGGAAGGAAAAAGACCTTTCGTGATACTGATCGCTGCCAAGAAATTTGGCAAAATCGCCCACGAGACACCAATAGCTTGGCAACTGACCAACCGGAGAAAAGGGGAGGGCGGGGAGGGGATTAAACACTTCAGAAATCTCCTTATGGCCAATTTGTGGTTTTGGCAAGAAAAAGCGAAAGGTAGGGTGGGGGGGATGATGTATTGCTATTACTGGCGTTGCTTTCGCTACAGTTCCCAGAGCAGGAGGATTGTGTCTCATTGTGTGTCCGTCTTGGACTGTGCCATGAATAATGAGGGAAGGCCGTCTTTCTGTGTCTTAGAAGTGTTTGGGGAGAGACTCTGGGATGAAAGACGCGGTGGGTGATGCAGCAACAAAAAAAAAAAAAGCCAATGCGATCCTGGGGTGCATCAACAGATGCATAGCATCCAGATCGCAAGATGTCAGAGTCCCCCTGTACACCGCATTGGTCAGGCCGCATCTGGAGTAGTTGTGTGCAGCTCTGGAGGCCTCACTTCAAAGTGGATGTGGACAGAACGGAGGTGGGTGCAGAGGAGAGCGACAAGGATGATCCGGGGCCTGGAGACCACTGTGTGAACAGACTGCTGGACTTGATGGGCCCTGGTCTGATCCAGCAGGGCTTTTCTTATGTCCTTACGTTCTTGTTTTGAAAGGACTGAGTTTCTTCTTATTACTATTCAGTTTGGGACATTTTATCTGGTTTCTGTATTTTCATGTGGACCTCCAATACATAATGCTTAACAGAGCAGACTAAGAACGATTCCTAAAACACGGGTGATGATGCAACCCATTTATTAGCCATATGAGACTTCCCATCTGGTTGAAACCACGGCACAGCTGCGATGGTCTCCGTGACTCTCTCAGCTTCCCCCTGGGAGGATGGAGCCAAGCCAGATAAGATGCTGGCCATCCAATGCTGCAAGAGTGCTGTTGAATTTTACAGTCCTCAAGTGACTGTCAGCTAGAAAAGGAGGAGACCGCTGCTTGTTCAGCAAAGTTATCTAGATGGTGCTTCTCTGCTTGGTCTCACCTCATGGTCTCACTTGCCCGGCCACCAGTGGGAGGATTGTGGTGGGGGCAGAGTCCTGGGAGAAAAATGAAGATGGAAAATAAAGCCTTGTTAACATGCTGGAAGTCCTGACCATGGAGTTCCTTGCGATTCCTAGAGCTACCCCCGCCACTTCTGAGTAGATCTAGGAATCATCAGGAACTCTTTGGTCAGAACACGGGGTCATCTGCTGAAGCTGGAGGGTGAGAGATTCAAAACAGATAAAAGGAAGTATTTCTTCACACAACGCATAGTGAAACTGTGGAACTCCCTGCCCCAGGATGTGCTGATGGCTGCCAACTTGGAAGGCTTGAAGAGGGGAGTGGACATGTTTGGAGGACATCCATAGCTACTAGTAGAATGGATACTAGTGAAAGCAGAGCTGAGTATGCACAGCAGAATTCTAGTTTGGCTGCTTGAGGAATAAGTTCACACTCAGGCTTATTACTTTAGAAAAGAAATAGTTCTTTATTGTAGGTGAACTCCATACTGGATAGGAAAGACAGAGTAAAGGCTTCTAACTAATTAACTAAGCTAAGATGGAAAGAGATTGTAGAGCACATGTCCAGGCCTCATGGTGGACAAAAGGGAAAGAGAGAGAGAAGGAAGGGACCGGAAGGAAGTGAAACCCCTAAGAGTAGCATTCTGGGTAGCAAAGGGACAGCAGTGGGAGTGGTTAAAAGGAAACAAGGTCCTATCTACCCCTATATTAACTCTCTCCTGCCCTCCCCTGTAACTCCAAGGCCGGTGCTAGCATTAAGCGACATTGCACAGTCCATGCCTTCCAACAACTAGTCATGATGCATCCTTATTCTCTCCAGGATCAGAGGAGCAGGCCTATTCTATTAGGTGCTGTGGAACACAGGCAGGACAATGCTGCTGCAGCCGTCTTGCTTGTGGGCTTCCTAGAGGCACCTGGTTGGCCTCTGTGAGAACAGACTGCTGTACTTGATGGACCTTGGTCTGACGCGGCAGGGTTTTTCTTACGTTAACTTTCCATACATAGATGAGGCCTTGTTTTTCTTTGTAATTTTTCTCCCCAGGACGATCGCGCCCCCACCTACGGCCCTAGTTTCTTACAATTTACCAGCTGAGCAACAGCGGCCAAGGGTTGTAATAGGCTGGAGGTCTCCCGTCATAACTAGGCAAATGGGAGCCATAAGCTCGCCCCACCTCCCAGGACTGAATCCTGCTTTAGTCTCCCTGCATGTCTGGTCTGAGGTTTCCAGGACATAAGCCTGCCCAAAGTTCTTTTCCCTGGTTCAGCTACGCTGCCTGGGTCCCATCATGCCCTTTACAGATTGTACACTGAACAAAAACTGTTTATTTCCTTTTAAAAAAAGTTATAAGAACCTAAGAAAAGCCATACTGGATCAAACCAAGTCCATCAAGTCCAGCAGTCTGTTCGCACAGTGACCAACCAGCGCCTCTAGGAAGCCCATAAACAAGACAACTGCAGCAGCATTATTCTGCTTGCTTTCCATAGTACCTGAAATAATAGGCATGCTCCTGTGATCCTGGAGATAATAGGGATGCATCATGTCTAGTATTCATTTTGACTAGTAGCCATGGATAGCCCATAAACAAGACGACTGCAGCAGCATTATCCCGCCTGTGTTCCACAGCACATAATATAATAGGCATGCTCCTCTTATCCTGGAGAGAATAGGTATGCATCATGACTAGTATCCATTTGGACCAGTAGCCATGGATAGCCCTTTCCCCCGTGAACAAGTCCACGCCCCTTTTAAAGCCTTCCAAGTTGGCAGCCATCAGCACATCCTGGGGCAGGGAGTTCCACAATTTAACTGTTATATTTTATTTTATAGGCAACAGAAATGGTCTCTTTTTTGTTTTGTTTTTTGTTACCCATAGGTAGTAAAACACAGGAAATAACCCAGTGTATTCCATCTTCTGCTTTTAGCAGGACCAAGTGTGCCGAATGGATTTTTTTCTGACGTTCTCACATGCACAAAACAGCACGCGCTATCACCATCAACTATGGGATTTCAGAAGCCTGCCAGATTCAGGTTTTCGTGCCAAACACCTGCTTTTCCTTCTACTCAGTTCTGTTTGGACCATATACCAAGACACTGCAGAAATTCCCAAAGGAAGCCAGACATTTTCCTGAAGTTGTGAACTCCCTCAGCTTTTGAAAAGCTTACTTTCCTTCTGCGAGCTTTCTACCCCCTCCCCATAACGGAATGGTTGCCATATGAATGGGAAACAAAGAGGCCTTTGGCCTATTTAGGCTGCTGTGGGTTACCATCCGCCTTTGGGAAAAGACATTTATTCCCCACAGGCATCTAATGAACAGCAAATGTGTGATAATTTTAGAAACATTTCAACACACGCCTGAATCTTGTCTGAGAATCAGGCTAAGGTTTGTTGGGAGAATGGGGCATTTGTTCGTGTATCTACAGTCAGGAACGCCCCCTTTATATGGGGGTTGTAGCAAAACATCAGTTTGCAATTTTACCCTGGGTCTGAAGAAATGAAGCCGGAGCTTTTTAACATTTCATCTCCCGGCACTAAGTTAGTTGAATCGACAGAGCGCCAAGAGACCAAGCGGCCTGAACTTTAATTTAACCATCATGCATCTGCTGGGACTGGCAGAGAGCCGATTCTGCAGTGGTAAAGGAATCTCTTTGTGACACTGATATCCGGAAGGGGATTTCAACATTTTAATTTCAGAACATACTGGAACGAAACCCTTGTGTTCAAAACGTGAACGCTGACATGGACTGGGAAGGGGAGGGAGACGTACTGGAAGCAGGAGGGGAGTCAAGACAGAGAACATCTGTAACAGTTTATCTGTTTGCAATGCTCGAACTACATCCTTCATGAGCAATCCTAAGCAGGTCTATTAGAAATCTTACTTAGGTCTGTTCAAAGGGGCTTACTCCCCCTGAAAGAGACCAATAGTGGTTGCTGCATTAACAGTCTGGATTATAAATTTAAGGTGTAAAGTCAGAAAAAGCCAAAATGGGTAGTTTTATCTCAGGTTGCGGGGAAATTCTGGCCTGTTAGCCTAGCCTATCTTGCAGTGATATAGAGGCATAAATGCTGGTATAGCCTGTTCTTCATATTCCCAAATATTATGTTTGGTGGGGGGGGGGGTAGAAAGTGCTGTCAAGTCACAGCAACCCTTATGGGGACCATGTAGGGTTTTCAAGGCAAGAGGCTGTGAGCTGGTTTGTCATCGCCTTCCTCTGCGAAGCAACCCTGGGCTTCCTTGGTGGTCTCCCATCTAAGGGCCGACCCTGCTTAGCTTCTGAGATCTGAAGAGATTGAGCTGGCCTGGGCCCTCTAGCTCAAGGCATTCAAATGAATCCACAACATGCAACTTTGTTTTATGGCTAGGGGTTATGCCCCTCTCTATAAAACAAAACTGCAGCCTGTTGTGGATGCTTCTGATATCCCAACTGTGCAGCAATCGTGGTGTTACCCGTATAACCAACACTGCCCCAGCTCGCCAGCATTCAAAACCAAAGCAAAGAGCACCCTCTGGATCGCAGAAGTGTCCAAAAACAGTGGATGGATTTATTCCTTCCCCAGGAGAAACAGTGCTCAGCTGAGGGACACTCATCTGCTAGGTTTGCATACGGGAATGTTTAGCAACCTCAAAAGACAACAGCTTCACACAGTCAGCCCCACAAAGGGCCGTGATTCAGAATTTCCAGGAGTCGGATAATGGGATGACAACGCACAAAACAGAAACCATCTGGGCCTCAGGGTCCACATGAAAGTGAACATTTCCCTGTTTATTTGCTGCCCATTGTTGCATGTGAACAGGGTGGCCACGTTCCGGGTTGGAAATTCTGGATATTTGGGGGATAAACAAAAGGGTCCTTGATTATTATCAGCAAAATGGCTCTGTTGGGAATGGTGTTAAAAACATTGGCTCTTGTAGGTTATCCGGGCTGTGTAACCGTGGTCTTGGAATTTTGTTACACAGCCCGGATAACCTACAAGAACCAATGAACTCAGACCGTGAAAGCCTTCGACAATATGGTGGTAAAAACAGTCAGAGAAAATGCCAGGCTTGAAGCTATGCTGGATACATAGGGGGATTCCCCCCCCAAAAAAAAATGTCATGCCCTGCTACTGAATTCCGACCTTTCATTTTAAAAAGCCCCTTTGGTTGTGAAGATATAAAGGGAAATGTGCACATAGTTTTTGTCCTGGTTGCCTGGAAAGGAAGGCATTTAAGGGAGAATCAAACCGGCTTACAATCACCTTCCCTTCCCCTCCCCACAGCAGACACCTTGTGAGGTAGGTGGGGCTGAGACAGCTGTGACTAGCCCAAGGTCACCCAGCTGGCTTCATGTGTAAGAGTGGGGAAACAAATCCAGTTCACCAGATTAGTGTCCACCACTCATGTGGAGGAGTGGGGAAACAAACCCGGTTCTCCAGATCAGAGTCCACCACTCCAAACCACCGCTGTTAACCACTACACCATACTGTTCCAGAGTCTTGGTGCCACGACATAGAAAACCCTCTCCAGGTGGGGGGAAGGGGGCAACCAAAGCAGGGTAGGTGCAGGCTGCAGGAGTATTTTTGTGGGGAGTTGCCTCAATGTGTGGGAAAGGGAGTCACATTTTCCCTCATACCTGGGGATTTCCCTGTTTCATGCCCGGTCCCATTGCACGGAATTCAACACCATGATGCGTTGAGCGTGACTCAACTTCAGTATAACTTCAGAAAGATGGGTTATGAAAATACACGTATAATGCAAAACGCCTCTTTAAAATATCCAGGCCCAAATCCAGAGAGCTATTTTAAGCCCACCAAAGGACTTAGGCCCATACGTTGTCGTGGCTAGCTAGAGTGTTGAGCTATGATCTGGCTATGACCCAGGTTCGAATCCCCACTTCTGCCATGGAAGCTTACTTACCTTTGGCCAGTCACTCTCTCTCAGGCTATCCTACCTTCCAGGGTTCTTGCGAGGATAAAAGGGAGAAGTACCATATAAGCTGCTTTGGGGAGAAAGCTGGGCAGTGCCAGATTTACGTATAAGCTAAACAAGCTATAGCTTAGGGCCCCACTCTCTTGGGCCCCCCAAAAAAATTTAAAGGAAAAAAAAAACTGGATGTACATTGTGTTTCTAAAGGAATTTTTGTTTTTGCCAAATGCCAATGTGTTTGCATTATTAAGTTTGTTATGAATAAAAAATCATTTTAAGTTAGAGCGTAATAATTATTTCACTATTAATATACTTAATTGTTTTTCAGTTCAACAATTACTTTGATAAAATACATATTTTGTTATGTGCAAATGGCTTTAGATACCTATTAGGTCCATAAATTACCATATAGCATATATTCAACACAAAAAACAGCGACAATTTGTTGTTGCCAAAGGACAGCTGGACATATAAAGGGCCCCATTACCTTCAATAGCTTAGGGCCTCATCAAACCTAACTCCAGCCCTGAAGCTGGGTATCAATATCGAAATAAAACGAAATAAATGCTCAGTAGGATTTTTAATCGTTTTCCCTCCTTGAACTGGTAACCATCACCATCCCATGCCATAGCAGAAATTGCTGTTAAAAAACCCTTTCCGTTTCTAAAGTGATTTGCCACATGAGAAGGAGGGAGACTGCCGTTTGGAAAGTAAATGACGTGGGGAATGTGGACCCAGATGTGAAGATCTTTAGATTATTTCTCTAGATTTAAAAGCCACTGGCTATCCATCTGCTATCTTTAGATCCACCTAGACTGTCTTATACTAATGGATGTATACATTTTTCACTTTCTTATTTTAGGCCCGTCCAAAAGGAGAAGGCCTGACACCATACCAGGGGAAAAAACGCTGCTTTGGGGAATACAAATGTCCCAAGTGCAAGAGAAAATGGATGAGCGGAAACTCCTGGGCCAACATGGGACAAGAATGTATCAAGTGCCACATTAACGTCTATCCTCACAAGCAGGTAGGGCTGTTGTAGCAGCGACTTTGAATGATTAAGCACATACATTGGAAGAAGTGGAAAGCTGAGCCGATATAGGAATCCAGAGTACCCAGGTGCTGATGGGCCAACGCTAAGGACTGCATATCAGTCTTGTGTGCAAATTGTGTGCATGTGTGTGTTAGGTTTCTATGCTGAACAAACACTTGTCAGGGATGCTCTAGGCTGATCCTGCATTAAGCAGGGGGTTGGATTAGATGGCCTCTATGGCCCCTTCCAACTCTATGATTCTATGTTCCAACAAGTCGCCTCTTACTTATGGCGACCCTCTGTATTAACGACCTGCAAAATGTCCTGTCTTTAACAGCCTTGCAAACTGAGGGCCGTGGCTTCCTTTGTTGAGTCAATCCATCTCATGTTGGGACTTCCTCTTTTCCTGCTGCCTTCAACTTTTCCTAGCATGATTGTCTTTTCCAGTGACTCTTGTCTTCTCATGATATGACCAAAGTACGACAGCCTCAGTTGAGTTGTTTTAGCTTCTCGGGAGAGTTCTGGCTCGATTTGATCTAGTACCCACCGATTTGTCTTTTGGGCAGTCCACGGAATCCATAAAACTCTCCTCCAACGCCACCTTTCAAAGGAACCAAGTCTCTTCCTGTCCGCTTTCCTCATTCTTGCCCAAGAAATCTTACCAGTGATTTCTGTAATATGCTCAAAGAATATGTACTGGAATTGCAAGCTTCTCTAAAGAAACAAAACAAAGCGAACTACTGGGTTGGATCCAGCAATCTGTCAGTGGAAGGCGCCGAGGGTGTGGATCTTGCCAGCGTTTCCCTCTGTCTAGGAGTCCCGCCTGACCCCAGGAAGGTTGATTCCCAGGACTGTGGGAGACATGCATGCCAATTGACACATGGGTGGAGGATGAAGTGTGCAGGCAGGAGGAGGTGAATTCTTTTTTCCTGGCTCTTCCACCAGCACAGCTACCCTGACAGGAAAGACCAGTTTTGCCCCCTCCTTCTGAGGAGGCCCTTGACCTGCACGGCTTTTAGTCCCCACGGGCCCCAAGACCCTGGGAATCAAGGGCCGCTTTGATCCTCGGGCCCAGGGATCATTGTACCCGACTCACCTTGGCGTAAAACACCATGCTGTCTCTTCTTGTGTAGAATTTCTAATATCATTGTGTGCGATTTGCACTCTACTATTCTACTAATTGCACTACCATTCTACTAATAGGGTGCTTGGGGGTAAAATAATCACCGTTTTTAACAAAATCAATACTTTTTTTAATGGGATTTTTTTAATCATTGTTCCAGTTTAAAAGACAGCCAGCGTGGTGTAGTGGTTAAGAGCAGTGGTTTGGAGCAGTGGACTCTGATTTGGAGAACCGGGTTTGATCCCCCACGCCTCCACATGAGCGGCGGACGCTAATCTGGAGAACCGGGTTGGTTTCCCTACTCTTACAGCTGAATCCTGCTGGGTGACCTTGGGTTAGTCACAGTTCTATCCAAACTCTCTCAGCCCCACCTACCTCACAGGGTGTCTGTTGTGGGGAGGGGAAGGGAAGGTGATTGTAAGCCAGATTGATGCTTCCTTAAGTGGTAGAGAAAAGGGTACAACTAGTCTGTAACGATCCCTCACTCCTACTCTGCCAGAACCTTTGCTAGTCTTTCAGGCGCTACTGGACTCTTGCTCTTTTCTACTGTAATGATCCCAGCGTTAATTCCTAAGGCAGGGGTCCTGTGAGAGATCCCCTCTCTCTGAGTTTACTTCTCCAAATCAAATGTTCAGACTTTGATAAAGAAACAAAGGATTTATTGAAGACATCAGGAGATGAGACAGGCACAGGTAGCAAGTTGCAAGTGAGGGGCTAATCGGGTTTACAGAATATATTGACTCCAGGGCACTGGGGCACTGGGGTTCACACTTATTGTTATGGGAAGTTACAAGCTTGGCATAATACAAAACATCAGACGAGTCCCAGGAAGTCTGGTGAAGCTATCACACTTCCAAGGCCGCATCGGCCTGAGGGAGTACTGACAGGAAGAACAGCGGGGGGGGGGTACTCGGGGCAATCAGGCCTGGCGCCTGAGACCAGAAGGTGTGAACTGCTTTTACGAGTTCACTGATAGCAGGTGATGGTAAGCAGAGACACATAAACAGAGACCCTCACATTCTGCCCCCCTTAAGGCCCCCCACCGGGGTCCTCGAGAGGGCGAGGCTTATCGGGATAAGCGAGGTGAAATTCTCGGATCAAGCGAGGGGCCGCCATGTGGGGTGCGGCCACCCACTCGTCGTGAGCGGACCCAAGGTTTTTCCAACGAACAAAGTAAAACAGTTTCCCCTTCTTCCATTTGGAATCTAAGACCTTGGATATTTCCAGATGGGTATCCCCTCCTACCACAGTAGGAATCTCATGGTCGGGAGGGGGGTGGAACTGGGGAGCGGCCACATGAGGTTTGAGGAGACTAATATGAAATACGGGATGGACTCCCTTGAGGGTCTTTGGGAGTTTCAGTTCCACGGTAACCTCATTGATCACTCTGGTAATGGGGAAAGGTCCCACATAACGGTCGCTCAGTTTTTTGCAGGGACGAAGAGAGCGGAGGTTTTTGGTGGACAGATACACTTGCTCCCCCACCTTTAGTTCCCATCCCGGGGATCGGTGTTTGTCCGCCTGTTCCTTGTACTTGCTTTTTGCCTTCTCAAGATTTTTGAGCAGCCATGGCCAGGTAGATTTAACTGCCTGAACCCACTCCTGAAGATCAGGGGTGGTTTGGAGCTCTGGCGTGACGGGGGCGGAACCGAAAGGACCGAATTCCGTCCCGTATATTACTTGGAAGGGACTAAAGCCGGTAGAGGAATGAGGCGCATTGTTGTACGCATATTCGGCGAATGGCAGCAGATCGACCCAGTCATCCTGGTGGAAATTTACATAGCAACGCAAATAACATTCTACCACCGCATTTACTCGTTCCGTTTGACCATCCGTCTGGGGGTGATAGGCGGAAGACAAACCTTGTTCCTCCACCCCCATGAGCTTTAGGAAGGCTCGCCAGAATTTGGCAACAAACTGGACCCCCCGGTCGGAGAGGACCTTCCTCGGGACCGAGTGTAGCCTGAGGACATGTGTAACAAATAGTTTAGCCAAACCCTGGGCTGAAGGAAGACCTGCACATGGAACAAAATGGACCTGTTTGGAAAAAAGGTCCGTGATTACCCAGAGAACCGTTTTTCCCCGACTAGGAGGTAGGTCGGTGATAAAATCCATGGCTATGACTTCCCAGGGGCGGGAGGGGTTCTCCAGCGGTTTGAGAAGCCCTGGGGGTTTTCCCATCCGTTTCTTAGCTGTGGCGCAAGTGGGGCAGCTGCGTACATATAGCTCCACATCGGCTCTCATACCGGGCCACCAGAACTGCCTCCGTACCAGGTGAAGTGTTTTTATGAAACCAAAATGACCTGCCATCCTGGCACCATGTACAAGTCCCAATACCTCTTTGCGAAGGGAGGACGGGACATACAGTTTTCCCCCTTGCACCCACCAAGTGTTGGTTCGTTCCAGGCCAGTAGGGAGGAGGTGGTGCTCCTCCTCCTGTAAGGAAGCGTCCCGGAGCCGCTGTTGGAAGGCTTCCGGGATACCTTTGAGCGTAGGGGGGGTCTCCGGTCGATGGGCTTGGGACCGGGTAGTGACTGCTAAGCTGGGGACCTCCCCACGCTGCTCGGGAGTGAACAGGGAGTCGACAGGACGATCGAAATCGTTGCGATACTGGGGGAGTCGTGACAAAGCGTCGGCTAGGGCATTTTCCTTGCCCGGGACATGTTTGAGAGTGAATCGGAATTTGGCGAAAAATTGGGCCCACCGAATTTGTTTGGCGTTGAGCTTTCTAGCTCCCTTGAGAGCCTCGAGATTCTTGTGATCGGTGCACACTTCAAACGGCAGTTCGGCACCTTCTAAGAAATGTCTCCATATGGTGAGGGCATGTTTGACCGCCGCCGCCTCCTTCTCCCAAATAGCCCAGTTGATTTCGGACTGGGAAAACTTTTTGGAGAAGTAGGCGCATGGTTTCAACCGCCCCCCTTCATCCCTCTGCAATAGGGCCCCGCCCATGGCCACATCCGAGGCATCCACCTGCACCACGAAAGGCTTGGTGCAATCCGGGTGAGCCAAAACGGGTTCGGATGAGAAAAGTAGCTTTAAACGTTCAAAAGCCTGCTGGCACTGGGGGGACCATTGCAAACGGGCTGAGGGAAGCGCGGCGCTAGCCCCCTTGTCCTTGGTACGCAACAGGGCAGTGAGAGGAAGCGCAACTTGGGCAAAGTTGGGAATGAAGTTTCGGTAAAAGTTAGCGAATCCCAAAAACTGCTGAAGCTGGCGGCGGGTAGTGGGGGGTTCCCAATCTAGCACCGCCTGGACCTTTGCGGGGTCCATTTCTAACCCTTGGTGGGAAATCACGTACCCAAGAAAGGAAGAAGGGGAAGCGTTAGACTGGGTGACCGCGTTTAGCCTACGAAAGTCAATACACAGTCTTAGATCTCCCGTTTTTTTCTTCACAAAGAAGGCTGGGGCCGAATACGGAGCTTTGGAGGGGCGGATGAAACCCCTCGCCAAGTTGGCATCCAGATAGTCCCGTAACACCGCCTTCTCACTAGGGCTCATGGGATAGACCTTCCCTTTAGACAGTTTGCCTTCCCCCACAATTTCGATGGCACAGTCCGTCTCTCTGTGGGGAGGTAGTTCGTCACATTCTCTAACATCAAAGACATCTGCAAACTGCGAGTATTCTGTGGGCAGTTGATGAGGAACGGAGGTTGGGGTGGGGGACCCTACCAATGCGGCGGCCGGAGTCCTGAGTACCCGTTCCTTGTCATGCAACCCACAGGGGCTTTCGGGAAACGAGAGCACCCGTTTAACCCAGTCGATGGAGGGGTTGTGCCCCCGTAGCCAGTTCATCCCTAACACCACTGGGGTTACAATAGGGGCGATGGTAAAATACAAGCGTTCCCAATGTTCTCCTACAGACATAATCACGGCTGCAGTTCGGTGGGTCACTGGGCCCCGTTTAAAATCGCTCCCGTCCATCTGGGAAAAGCGGAGGGGTCCCGGAAGCCGCTTGCGCCGGACTCCCAGTTTCTTGGCAGCTTCCTCACTAATCATGGTGCGGGCACACCCCGAATCAACCAAGGCGGGGAATTCTAAACTGGGACCCCCTTTGGGTAGGGACAGGTGAACACGCACATACACATTGTCCTCTTGGGCGCTTACCATCGGTGGAGCTCCTTGCACAACGACAGGGGCGGTCTGCTGCGGAGCCCCCTCTACAGCAGACCGACGGCGTTTTTTGCCGGCTGTTCCCACTCTTCCTCCTCGCTGGAAGAGGGGGACGGAGTGGTGGCGTTCGGGGATCCATCCGAATCAAAAGTAGTATTTGTAATCCGGGACCCCGTTGGGCCTGTAGAGGTGGAGATCACATCCTGGGGACGCGCATGGAGAGCGGAGGGTGCGCCGGAACGCCGGCCCGGTGGTCCGCTCCTGCGGCGGGGCTGGTCCTCAGCGGCCGCCTTCTGCGGTTCGGTCTGGGTTTGGCGAGGGGGATTGGGACGACCGGAACGAGAGGGGCATTGCGACGCAAAGTGTCCCTTTCCCCCGCAGGTCAGGCAGACACCGGTCTCAAAACGCTTGCGGCGTTCAGCGGCCGAGGGACCCCCGCTCCCTCCGGGTCGGAAGTCTCGGCCTCGATCACTCCGGGGTCTCGGGTCTCGTCCAACGCGTTGTTTGGACAAGGTCAGGAGTTGTTTGCGATTCTCGATGTCGGCAGCATGGCGAACCCAACCTTCCACGTCCGGGGGGTTCCCTTGCATAAAAGCCCAATGTTGGAGGTCCGGGTTGAGGCCCTCCCTGAAACACTGTACCAGAGTGGCCTCACTCCAGTCCAGGATTCGGCTGGCCAGTGACTGGAACTCACTTGCATACTGCGCCACCGACTTGGTTCCTTGGCGCAGTTGCATCAGGGAGGCTTTAGCCCGCTCACCCAGAGTTGGGTCCTCAAAGCGGTTTCGGAGTGCCACCATAAACTCGTCCAGGGTCCGCAGCACCGGCGAACGGAGTTCATACTGCAACACCATCCAGGCGGCCGCCTCCCCTTGCAGTAAGGAAGCCACGTACTGCACCCGGGACTCCTCGGAAGTGAAGGTTCGGCCTTGTTCTCGCATAAAAATGTCCACTTGGACCATGAAAAAGGTTAACTGGTCCCCTGAACCGTCATACGTGACCTTCAGGTCCCGACGGGACGGGAGGCTAGGAGGTGCGGGAGGGGCTGCCGGTGTTCCGTCCGGGGGGTTGCCGGCAGGCGGTTGCACTTTCAGCGCGTCTAGGGCCGTCGCCATCTCACCCATCACAAGCCGCATGGACTCCATCTGCTCCTGCATGGCTTGGCGATCCTCCAGCCACTGCCTGCGTTCCTCTTCCATCAGGGCCTCCTTGCGCGCCGGGTCCCCCTCAAGTCCCGTGCTAGGAAAGGCCAAACGGCGATCCTTCGCCGCGGTTCGGGAGAGAGACCAACCCTTGGGGGAGTCCAGCCAATTGTTAAAAAGTCCTCGGGGACGTCCGTCCCGGCCTTGGTCGGGGATGGGATCCCTCGGCTTCTTTGGCTTGGCACCCTCCTCCTTGGGGTCCGGTTTCTCCGGTACCACCGGTCCGTCCGGTGCGTCAGGGGTAGTAGGGGTATTTTCCTCGTCGCCTGACATTCTGTCCCAAAAGGTACAGCAGCAGTTCGAGAGGCAAAGACTTGCAACTTAATGTGAGAGATCCCCTCTCTCTGAGTTTACTTCTCCAAATCAAATGTTCAGACTTTGATAAAGAAACAAAGGATTTATTGAAGACATCAGGAGATGAGACAGGCACAGGTAGCAAGTTGCAAGTGAGGGGCTAATCGGGTTTACAGAATATATTGACTCCAGGGCACTGGGGCACTGGGGTTCACACTTATTGTTATGGGAAGTTACAAGCTTGGCATAATACAAAACATCAGACGAGTCCCAGGAAGTCTGGTGAAGCTATCACACTTCCAAGGCCGCATCGGCCTGAGGGAGTACTGACAGGAAGAACAGCGGGGGGGGGGGGTACTCGGGGCAATCAGGCCTGGCGCCTGAGACCAGAAGGTGTGAACTGCTTTTACGAGTTCACTGATAGCAGGTGATGGTAAGCAGAGACACATAAACAGAGACCCTCACAGGTCCCCAACGTGGTGCCCATGGCTGTCATGATGCTGGGGTCAGGTGGTGCTTTTGCTCAACAGGGATTCTGATTGGCCATTGGAGAGCAAGTTGGCTGAGCAGGGGTTTTTTTAACGTTGCTTTGGGAGCCGCTGCCACCACAGCACAAGGGTCTGCACTGTGTGACGGGAGGTAAACCGTGTATATATGTATATGCCAGGAAATGTTTTAAAACAGTATGTTCGTTTTAAAAGGCGCCCTGTTAAACAGAGCTTCTGCCCGAAATGTTGAGGAATTAGAAGGATGCATAACCTCATTCCCTGAGATTTTGTGGTTGGCTTCCCCTCCTGGGGTGGCCATTTTGGGGTTGCGTCCACCACCTTCTATCATCATTCCAAAGGCTCCCACAGGTTCAAAAAATGTGGGGACCCCACTCCTAAGGGCTCTCCTAAGTGTAGTCTCGTCAAAACACTGTTTCCTTCCATTTTATTTATTTTGTTCATTTACAAAATATATACCCTGCCTTTTTTGACCTCATAAGGGCCACCAAGGCTGGTAATCGATTACATGATAAAAAAAACACCGTGAAAACTATTCAAATCAAGCAAAATACATAATTAAAACAATGAAAACCAAGGTAAGTTACACATGCAGAAACTTAAAAGCAACAATTTAAACATGGAGCAGGAAACAGGGATCACTGAGGGAGTTCCAGATAAAACAAAAGAAGTCTTCACCCACTGGCGAAAGAGGGCAACAGGAGAGGACGGTGGAGTCTCTCTGGGGGGAGAGTTAAAATCTGTAATAGTTAAAATCTGTAATTCTTAAAGTGCTATGCAGTCCATTTAATAGTGCCCTCACTGGAACAAAATCATCAGTATTTATAACAATTTTTATATAGGCTTGGTTTTTTAAAATGAAACACGAAGGACTATATTCATGGATTTCCTGCTGGACTCCTTCCTAATACCTCTAGATCAAGTACAAGTCTCTTCCCGGCTTCATCCTGGGAAGGAAGCCAAATTCAATCAACATGCTGAGAGCCCTAGCAATTGCAAATGTGATTGGAGATGATATTTGTAGATGTTGTGCGGGGGGCGGGGGGAGGTAAACTGTTTTAGCCTCGATCCAGCTCCTATGAATTGCATTCAATCAACAGCAACTGGACGAGCATTGTAGAAAGCATTGATTTTAGTTGCACGCATGAATTTGCCTTGCTGTGTTGAGTCAGCTTCGCTGTGGATTCAACGGGTGTTATCGAACGAAGGCAAATTGTGCGTCCTCACCGCCCATATATTAATCTGTTTAGGAAATTCCTCCCCACACTTCCCCCTGCTGACGCTTTCAACACTGGCGTAACATAAGATGTAACATTGTCCCTACGCACCAGGTCTTGTATAATGTGTTTCGAAGGGAGAGGAGTGGGAGAGCGCCGCATCATTGAAACATTGCGGTGCTTTCCCGCCCCCCCTTTTTATTTTTCCCCCGCATGAGTGTTAACGTTGGAATGTGGTGATGTAGGGCCAAAGAGCTATTGGGCCAAAGAGCCATTGGGCCAAAGTGATTGGCTGGCTAACCTGTGTTTCTTAATTTTATCATCATACTGTACCATTTTTTTTTCATATTCTTGTGGGATGCGAAGAAAAAGAAATTGATTTATGGATCTGGACTGTTTGTACCAAAGGCCCTATGACCTTTTGTCCCAATGTTCCTTCCTCCCAACGCTAGACTCAAATAACCGGATTAAAAAAAAAAAAAGAGGAAGTGGAAAGAGGTGAAATGGCCAGGAAGCACGAACTGGGAAGGGGGGGTGGAGTCAGCGAGGGGTAACATGGGAAAAGTGGGTGTTGAGGTTGGGATTCGCAGCAAAGCTCTGAACCCTTCGCACCTACGGAGAAGATGTCAAGGAGTCGGAGAAAAAAATAATTCGCCGGGAAAAGGTTTCTGGAAAGTACGACTTTTTTGAGCTTTGGAAATGGCTGCACAACCAAATGGGGGGGAAAGGTGCATTGAGTCCTGAAAATACAGCTTTTATACAGCCCGGAAAACGTTTTGGACACTTGGTGCGTTAACCCCCAACATTAGAAAAATGTGACTGGAAGATGTACAAAGCTTGGGAAATCGTTCCAGGGTGGAAAATGTAGCAAGTGTCAAGCCATTTCCGGGGACGTTAGACTGGACGCTTAGGGCTGTTTTAAAACGCTTACGGGTGTTTAGCTTAGAAAGAAGGCGATGATGTGATAAAGGTCTATGAAATTATGCATGGTATGGAGAGAGTGGACAAAGAGAAGCTTTTCTCCCTCTCTCATAATACCAGAACACGGGGTCATCTGCTGAAGCTGGAGGGTGAGAGATTCAAAACAGATAAAGGGAAGTATTTCTTCACGCTATGCATAAATTGTGGAACTCCCTGCCCCAGGATGTGGTGATGGCTGCCAACTTGGAAGGCTTTAAGAGGGGAGTGGACATGTTCATGGAAGATAGGGCTATCCATGGCTGCTAGTCAAAATGGATAGTAGTCATGATGCATCCCTATTCTCTCCAGGATCAGAGGAGTAGGCCTATGATATGAGGTGCTGTGGCTTGTTCTTTCCTGTTGGAGTTTTCAATAGTTTCCAATGGAAGATGCGGGCACCCCCTTTGGGGCCCCATGAAATTGGACTCCTTGACCCAAACTTCACCAAACTTGGGAGTTCTTCCAAGGGGAGTCACCTGCAGCTGTGATGCAAATTTGGTCCCTCTACCTTGAAAAACAGCCCTCCCAGAGCCCCAACAACATACATCCAGTGAGCTCTCCTATTTGCCCCTTCAAGATGCCTCACCTGCTCCCTCCTGTTGCCCTGGAAACCAGCCAAGGGGCAGGAAAAGTACCACAGGAGGTTTATCCTTCCAGAGCAGTGGTTTTCAACCTGTGGGTCGCGACCCCCTTGGGGGTCGCGACGTGTTTTCTGGGGGGTCGCCGCCACTGTCCTGGGACAGCCCCCATCCCAGCAAGGAACCGGCCGACTGACAGCCGGAAGGAGAGAGGCGAGAAACCGGCTGACCGACAGAGAGGCAAGGCAAGGAACCGGAGAGAGAGAGGCTAGGAGAGAGGCGAGGAACCGGCCGACCAACAGCCGGAAGGAGCCGGGCTGCAGAGACGCGGCGGCATGCCGCCGCACACCAGCTGTAGCCCCGCCGCCCAGCTGAGAGGCGGGCGGGCCTGCCCTGGGCGGCGGGACTACAGCTGGTGTGCAGCGGCGCGGTGCGGCGTCTCTGCAGCCCGGCTCCTTCTGGCTGTTGGTCAGCCGGTTCCTCGCCTCTCGCCTCGCCTCTCTCTCTCTCCGGTTCCTCGCCTCGCCTTTCTGTCAGGCGGATGATGCGGCGGGATGTGTGGGAGGCTGAGGAAGCTCCCCTGGCTCGGCCCGTTCAGGTCTTGGAGGAGAAGATGGCGGTCCCCCTTGAGGCCACCCGAGGGTCCCCCCCAGCCCTCCCCGTGTACGTGTGTGTGTGTGTGCTCGAGATCCCCGGGCCGCTGGCGAGTGTGTGTGTGTGTGTGTGGGGAGCCTCCCTCTCTTTCCTTCCTTTCTTTTTTTCCTTCCCTTCCTTCCTTCCTTCCTTTCCTTCCTTCCTTTCCTTCTTTTCCTTTTTCTTTCTTCCTCTTTCTTCTTTCTCCTTTCTTCCTTTCTCCTTCCTTTCCTTTTTCTCCTTTCTTTTCTTTCTTTCTTCTTTCTCCTTTCTTCCTTTCTCCTTTCTCCTTCCTTTCCTTTTTTCCCTTTCCTTACTTCCTTTCTTCCTCCCTCCCTCCCTCCCTCCCTCCCTTCCTTCCCTTTCTTACTTTCTTTCCTTCCTTCTTTCCTTTCTTTCCTTCCTTCCTTTCCTTCTTTCCTTTTCCCCCTTCATTTCTTTCCTTCTTTTCTTTCCTTTCTTTCCTTCTTTCCTTCCTTTCCTTCCTTCCTTTCCTTCTTTCCTTCTCTCCCTCCCCTGCATAGCCTCTGCTAGGTTTGCAAACCTCCAGGTGGTGCCTGGAGACTGGCAACCCTAGCCTCTTCCAGGAAAAAAGTTCCCCACCCCTGCCCTAATGTAATCAGGTAAAACCAGCCCAAAGCATAAAAATGTCACCATGCTCACCTTTCGAGTTTTAATTCCATTTGTCTCTACATATCTCTGCGAGAGTGGATTTTCAATGCTTCTTCATATCAAAACAGTCTTCTATACCATCCCTGCCTGCTTCTCTCCTGCTCTGAGCTTGCCTTTTTCTTTCCATACCCTGATCCCTAGGGTTGCCAATCCAGGTTGAGGAATTCTTGCATATTTTGGGGGGTGGAGCCTAGGGAGGGCAGGGTTTGGGGAGGGGAAGGAGCCCAGTGGGGTATAATACCATACTCTCCAGGGGAGCTGATCTATGGCATCTGGAAATCAGTTGTAATTCTGAAAGATCTCCCCACCAGGAGGTTGGCAGTACTACATATTTATTTGCTCAAAGACAAGAAACAGACTAAATGTTGAGGATGACATGAGGTTGGCTTTAACAAACACTCAGCCACGAATTTTGAAGCTGGTTACCCAGATGCAAGCACAACAATCACATTAAATATTAATTAATTATTTAATGAAATTAGTTAATTAAATATTACGTTGGAATTTATGATCTGAAAAATCTTTGTATTGTGTTTTTTTTATCCTATTGAAAATGTCATTTATGGCTTTATTATGCAAATGTCCTTTATGACTTTATTATGAAAATGTGGCGGGGGTCGCAGGTTACTTGGCAATTGTAAAAGGGGGTCATGACTCGAAAAAGGTTGGGAACCACTGTTCCAGAGCAAAGCAGCAAAGGGGGGCACCTTTGCCAGCCCATGTGAGCTCCTGACCCTTCGAACCAGAAATCACCACAGAGTCATATAGAGTCCAAGCAGATGGCTTTTACTGGTCAAAAAGGCAATACAGTGCATACAGGGGACTATGGCAGCTATGAGAGTCTCACTAGCTGAACGATAATATAAGGCAGTAAATGGCGGGAGATTATACAGCATCAGCACACATAAACAGAGTACACTTTCCCAGGAGCAGCATTCCCAGGCCTTGGTATGTGTGGTCGACCTTGAGGCTAGACAGTACAGTACAGACACAGAAACAATACTGAAACCGAGATAGCAGCCTGACATCCTGCTCCCCTTAAGGCCCCCTCCCAGTCTGTAAGGGGGACGGTCTTTCCGGGTAGGCAGCATGAAAGGTATCAACGAGTTTGGGGGCGGAGACATCTCGTGCGCGAACCCATTCGTCGTAGGCAGGGGGGAAGTGTTTCCAACGGACTAAGTACTGTAGGTTTCCATGGTGAACACGAGAGTCAAGGATTTTGGAGACCTCGAAGTGCTCCTCCCCCCCCCACCATAATGGGCTGTTCGGGAGGCGGATCAGGATGCCATTGCGGAGAGGCAATATGGGGTTTCAGGAGGCTAATGTGGAAAACGGGATGTACACGCCTCAGGGTTTTGGGGAGAGCTAGTTCCACTGTGACAGGATTTATGACTCGTGTGATGGGGAATGGGCCAATGAACTTAGCATTGAGCTTAAGGCACGGACGGGTGGAACGTAGATTTTTGGTGGAAAGATAGACCAATTTACCCACTCGCAGCTCGCCCCCGGGGGAACGATGTTTATCAGCTTGTGCTTTGTATTTGCGCTTGGCTCGGTCGAGATTGCTAACGAGCCAAGGCCAGGTGGTACGGAGGGTGTGTGCCCAGGAAGCAACATCAGGATCTCCCTCCCCCTCCACATCATTTCTGGGAGTAACAGGACCGAAATCCTGTCCATACACTGCAAAGAATGGGCTAAAACCTGTAGATTGATGCACAGCATTATTGTAGGCATATTCAGCAAAAGGTAATAGTTCTACCCAGTTATCTTGGTGGTAGTTAACATAACAGCGTAAATAACATTCAAGTACAGCATTGACACGTTCAGTTTGTCCATCGGTTTGGGGATGGTATGCAGTAGACAATCCTTGTTCTACCCCCACCAACTTGAGAAATGCTTTCCAAAATTTGGAAACAAAGCCACTGCCGCGGTCACAGATTATTTTGCGCGGAAACGAATGTAATTTGAAGATATGTGATACGAAGAGGCGGGCCAGTTTCTGAGCAGAGGGGATCCCTGCGCATGGAACTAAATGGATTTGCTTGGAAAACAAATCAGTAACAACCCATAATACAGTTTTTCCCCCGCTGAGAGGGAGATCAGTCATAAAGTCCATAGCAATCACTTCCCAGGGTTTGTTGGGTGTTTCCAGGGGTTGCAGTAACCCCGGGGGTTTACCCTGTGATCGTTTCACTGTGGCGCAAACAGGACAGCTGCGAATAAAAGAGTCAACATCGGAACGCATTCCCCCCCACCAAAATTGTCTGCGCAACAAGTGGAGAGTCTTTAGAAATCCAAAGTGTCCAGCTGTTTTTGCTCCATGAGCTAAGTGTAAAACGTCTTTTCGGAGTGCTTTGGGTACATATAATTTTGAGTCCTTGTACCAAGAGCCCCCCTGTTCTATTACTCCAGGGGGTAGGGTGTGATTAGAGCGTTCTGAAAGGCAGTGGTCCCGAAGGGTATTTAAAAAGGATTCGGAGATGGGAACCTTGGCGGGTACCCCCCCCCCCCCGCTACAGTGGTTTTAGGACTTGCGATGGGGGTAGTGCTTACGTGCGGTGGTGCGGAGATTGCAGACGGCAGGGCAGCCGGTGGGGTTGGAGGGGTGGAATCGTCGGTTCGTTGTTGTTGCGGAGGCGGTTGGGTAGTTGATTGGGTTGGAGGAGTTGGAGAGCTGGGTCTGGGATGTTGTTGCTGAGATCGAGTTTGCACGGCTAGTACAGGCAGGGCTCCTCTTTGCGTAGGGGTGAACAGAGAGTCGGTTGGTCTCTCGAGTTTTACCGGGTACTGCGGCAAGCGGGAGAGGGCATCTGCGAGAACGTTTTGTTTTCCAGGAACATGTTTTAGGACGAAACGAAACTGAGCGAAGAATTCCGCCCAACGTTGTTGTTTCGCTGACAGTTTATGGGACCCTGTGAGGGCAGCTAGATTTTTGTGATCGGTCCAAACCTCGAAGGGGATTTTGGAACCCTCCAAGAATTGTCTCCATAGAGTCAGTGCATGGTGAACGGCCGCTGCCTCTTTCTCCCAAATGGGCCAGTTCAATTGTGCGTGCGCAAATTTTCTCGAAAAGTAAGCGCAAGGGTGAAGGAGACCATCCGGACCTTTCTGGAGGAGGGCCCCTCCCATAGCTACATCGGAGGCATCGACTTGCACAATAAACATTTGGTTTGGGTCTGGGTGCTGTAGTACGGGTTCGGATGTGAAGAGACGTTTGAGTGCTACAAACGCGGCTTGACATTGATCAGTCCACAGGATTTTTGCAGAGGGTAAGGTAGACGCGCTTGCTTTTCCTTTGGTTTTTAGGAGATCAGTGATGGGTAGAGCCACTTGGGCGAAGTTAGGGATGAACCCTCGATAAAAGTTCGCAAACCCCAGAAACTGTTGTACTTGCTTGCGGTTGGTGGGGGGAGTCCAATCGAGAACGGCTTGGACTTTGACAGGGTCCATGCGAAGACCTTGGTGGGAGATAATGTATCCTAAAAATGTGAGCTGGTTTTGATGGAACTCGCATTTAGCCAGTTTTGCGAAGAGTTGGTGATTGCGCAGGCGCTGCAGAACTTCTCGGACCAGAATTACATGCTCTTCTATGGTTTTTGAATAAATAAGAATGTCGTCCAAATAAACCACTACCCCGCGATACAGTAAATCATGAAGGATTTCGTTGATAAGTTGCATGAAGACCCCCGGGGCCCCTTTTAATCCGAACGGCATTACGAGGAATTCATACATCCCAAAACAGCTAGAGAAGGCAGTGAGGTGTTCATCTCCTTCTCGGATGCGGACTCGGTAGTAAGCTTCCACCAAGTCTAACTTGGAGAATACCCGGCCCTCCTGTAATTGTCCCAAAATATCAGAAATTAATGGGATAGGATAGGCGTTGGTTTGGGTGACTGCATTGAGCTTTCTGAAGTCAATGCACAGACGAAGGTCGCCCTCCTTCTTTCGGACGAAAAACGCAGGGGCCGAGTTCGGGGCATTCGATGGACGAATGAACCCTCTGGCGAGGTTTTTGTCTAGGAAGTCTCGGAGGACAGTACGCTCGGAGGCGCTCATGGGGTAAATCTTGCTTTTGGTTAATGTGCAGTCCTTGACCACCTCAATTGCACAGTCCGAGACCCGGTGGGGGGGCAAGGCATCACATTCTTTAAGGTCGAAAACATCCGCAAAGTCCTGATAGACGTTAGGTAGGATTGGAGGTGCTGGGACCTCGGAGGTTAAAGCTGGGACGGGCGGATATAACAGCGCAAAGTTTTGCCGGTGTTGGTCGCACATGGGACTAGCGAAGGAGATAGTGTTTGTTTCCCAGTTAATACTGGGACTGTGTCCTTTAATCCAGTTAATACCCAAGACCACTTCAAAACGGATAGGGGCTATAGTGAAGTCTATTTGTTCCCAGTGGGAGCCAATTCCCATTGCCACCCCTATGGTGCGGTGATCAACTGGACCCCCCTGGAAATGGCTCCCGTCCATTTGGGCAAATTGGACAGGGGTGGGTAAAGCCTCAGATTCGGCTCTGAGTGCAGCAAAAGTGGCTTCGCTTATGAGAGTGCGACAGCAACCGGAGTCGATGAGTGCTTTGACGGGTAGTTGGGGGCCACCGTTAAGGTGTTGTAAAACTGCATCCACGTAGACGGTGGAGTCCACTTCTTTGATTTTGGTAGGAGCATTTGGTTTAACAGGAGGATCTGGAGAGGTCTGTGGAGACGCTCCATTCACCACAGACCGGAGCCGTTTTTTGACAAGTCGAGGGGAGATTCCAGGTTTAAGGCTGGAGAATTCCATGGATTTTCCTCATCCGAAGAGGGAAAGTTGTCCCCCAATGGGGCACTTGTAATCCGAGACCCGGCGGGGTCGTTTGTAGTAGGCAGGGAGGCTGGGTCTCCAGCATGGAGTGCAGAGGGTGTGGGTCTTCCCGGAGCTGCGCTGCGGGTGGCCGCGGTGCCTCTGCGTGGTGGACGACCTCTGGCTCGGGTTATCGTGCTGGGACGAAATAATCCATGGCGGTGTGGGCAAACAGCTGCAAAGTGGCCCATTTCACCGCAATTAAGACAGGCACCTCTCTGAAATCGGGCTTCACGTTCCTGGGGTGGACGTGGAGGATTTCGTGGGACGGCGGTGGTGCCTTGGATTGGGGCTTTTGGGTGCCTTTTTCCTTGTGCTTTTGACGGACTAGAGAAATAAAGCGTCGGCGGCTTTCCACTTCCTCGGCCAATAGAATCCAGTCTTCAAGGGTATCGGGATCACCCCGCATATATGACCAGTTCAGAACGTCAGGGTGCAAGGCTTCCCTGAAATGGTGAATTAGGGTGGTTTCGGGCCAACCTACAATTTTACTTGCTAGCCGTTGAAATTCATCGGCAAATTCTCGAACTGTAGCAGAGCCTTGTTTTAGTTGTAAGAGTTCCGCTTTGGCTCTTTCCCCCAGGAAGGGGTCCTCAAACCTCCTTCTCAGAGCAGTCATGAAGTTGTTGAGGGAACGGATAGCACGAGAGCGGGTGTCGAACTGGAGGACCATCCAGTCAGCTGCTTTACCTGTCAGAAGGGAAGCTACATAACGCACCCGGCTATCCTCCGTGGGGAAAAGCTGTCCTTGTTCTCGCATATAACTGTCCACTTGATGCAAGAAACAAGGCAGAGTCTCGAGAGATCCGTCGTACGTAGTCTTCAATTTGAGTTGCTTCCAGGGGCCGGGCGCAGGCTGTCCCGGATGCACGGGTGGTCCGGGAGGAGGAACAACGGGAGCTCCGGGAGGCAGGGGTGGAGCAGGCACATTAGCGGGTGGCTGGGGTGGCTGGATGGGCACCCCCTGACCCGGTATCGGAACGGGCTGTGCCTGGGCTATCAGGGTTTGTTGTAATTGCCTGTTATCCTGAAGCATACGTTCCATTAGCTCTTGGAGTTGATCGACACGGTCGGAGAGCTCCCGGTTCTGGGCTCGTAAGAGGTGAACCTCCTCACTTGGGCCACCAGTAAGATGGGGTTTACTGGTCCGGAAGCTCGTGGCCCATTGAGAGCTGTCTCCATATAGATCCTCGTCTTCAGACTCTCCTGAGTCTCGACGTCGGTCAGCCAGACGGCGTGCGCGTTGGGTCGCGTGCGACGGGACAAACGCCGGGGAAAATGACAGACCTGATAGCCCTTGTACAGTGTCCTTGGGACGCGTATTCATTTTCGCCCGATCCCTAACCCTTGCTGTTGCCACCTTGGCTGCTTCAGCAGCTTCTCTCTCTCTTGCGACCTTAACCGCTTCGGCGGCTTCCTTATCCGCAAGAACTTTGGCGTTCTCAAGTCTTAAGGCAGCCTCCGCCGTAATGCGCGGTAAAAGTTCTGTTTCCAGGAGTGAGAGTATGGGGTCGGGTTCCCCGCCCAGCAAGGGTTGTATTCGAACCGCCAGTGCGGGTGCATCGGCTCCAAAAGTCGAGGTCAAAGCTTGAGCCAAGGTGGTTACCGGGGTGTCCTTTGTACATTCCACAAGGAGAAGAGCGGTGCGAATAGCGACCCGCTTGGCTTCAGCCTGACAGCTGGCCGCATCCGGTATTAGGGAAAAACCCTCTGGCGGGGCTCCTGCCATGGCAGAACTAGAGGAAAGAGTCTCTCGAGAAATAAGATTATCCAAAAGTCCAGTTAGTACTTGTAAATCCTCAGTTGCCAACCGGGCATCGTCCAGCAATTGATCCAAGTCTTGAAGATCTAAACGAGTATCAGTATCCTCCGACGTTAACATCCAGAGAATCCCTTTTAGAGATTGCCACTGTTCCTGTACCAGGTCCCTCAAGCGGCAAACCTCTAGGGTAGTCCTGAAGAGTTCAGCGACTATGTCCCGTAAGAGGGTGGGATCCTTCCGAGAGGAATCCAGGGTAGTAGGTCACTCGGAGAGCCTCGCAGCTCCCATCCAAGTGGCAGGCGAACCCCCCTGGGCTCCAGCCTGACAAGTAGTACAATGAAGAAGGTGAAGGATATAGCTGCCATAATGTGAGCTCCTGACCCTTCGAACCAGAAATCACCACAGAGTCATATAGAGTCCAAGCAGATGGCTTTTACTGGTCAAAAAGGCAATACAGTGCATACAGGGGACTATGGCAGCTATGAGAGTCTCACTAGCTGAACGATAATATAAGGCAGTAAATGGCGGGAGATTATACAGCATCAGCACACATAAACAGAGTACACTTTCCCAGGAGCAGCATTCCCAGGCCTTGGTATGTGTGGTCGACCTTGAGGCTAGACAGTACAGTACAGACACAGAAACAATACTGAAACCGAGATAGCAGCCTGACAGCCCAACAGAACTCATCTGAAACCCCAGTAGAGCACCAGCGAAGGTCAGTTTAAAGGTTTTTAAAAAATGGAAAGCCCAATCGCCAACCTTGCAAACGGGCTTTACTTTTGTTATTTTAGGATTGATTTCTTCATGTGCCCTTACAAAGGCCGTGGAAAAGCTGAAAAGTCAGGGAAAAGCCGAATTTTTTTAGGATTTTCAACTTCATCCAGATTGCCGCTTTTATTTTCGGTTTGGCATATCCGAATGCACGCACCTAGGGGGTATTACAGCCGAGATCACAGTCATAAGAGATAGAGGGTACGGTAGAGTTACATTAAAGCAATGCTTAAATAGGATGACTTGGATCCAGAGGTAGTTTTCACTGACAGAAGGTAATCCTATCAGCGGAGCTGGACTTTCTCGCCTCCCCATCATAGTTTCTGCCTGAAATTCTTCACCAAATGCTGTTCCTGGGGTGACTGGAGACCCCCCGAAAAAGTGGGAGAGGCAAATCTGAAGTCTGAAGTGGAAGGGGGGAATTGGCGAAAATCCCCTTTCCTCCATGTGCGGAAATGTCGCATTAGAGTCAGCCTAACAGATGTGTCCGCCTAGCTCTGGCAATGGTCAGGCACCTCAATGCGTGAAGAGAAAGAAAGATTCTGTGACTCTGACATCCCAGGCAATCTGATACTCTGCCTGTACATCTTACCCTCTTTTCCTCTTCTTATCCACTTCCTTTTCCCCGTAAGCCTTCACCACAAATGTCTGGTTTTGGTCTTTCTGTATCGTAGCCAGAAGATTAGCGTCCATCTAACTGTTTGCCTTATAGAGCAGGGGTCCCCAACATGTTGCTCATGGGAATGCCCACCAAAGTGTTTGTAGAAGGGGGGCAGGTCAGGCTTTTGCCCAGCAAGCCTTCTGATCAGCCACTGGAGGTTTGGTTGGCTGGGCAGATTTTTTTAAATGTTGCTTTGGCAGCAGTTGCCCCCACAGCCCAAGGACCAAATGTACCAGTTGTGCCCTCAGGTTCAAAAAGGTTGGGGACCCTGATAGATACAAATATTTCATCACAGCTTCTAGGGAGAGTTCTGGCTCAGTTTGATCTAGAACCCACTTCTTTGTCTTTTTGGCAGTCCACCTGCCTCCAACGCCGCCTTTCAAATGAATCAAGTTTCCTCCTGTCTGCTTTCCTCATTCTTGTTGCTCAAAGAATATATACTTGGAATTGCAAGCTTCTCAAAAACAAAACAAAAAGAGGACTGCTGGGTTGGATCCAGCAATCTGTCAATGGAAGGCCATTGTGTCTGTGCCAATTGTGCCCACAGGCTCAAAAGGTTGGGGACCCAGAGATATACAACTATTTCTCCACAGCCGTTGGAGACTTAATTTTTGTAATCTTCTGTTACTACACATTTCTTGTCATTCAATAATAACAAACCAATTCTGCTCCCAGGGGCGAGCGCCAGGATATGCCAATGTTTTGCTTATTATTAAAAACATAGAAATATTTGCATAACCATTACAGCGCATGAATAACTAGAATAGCAGACAAATGACTTTGTTACAAAGTTATTCACTCCCCCATTGGCCTTGTATTCATTTTGTTTTGTTGTTGTTGTTATAAATTATATACTTTAACAGTTTTACTTTTAGAAGACGTTTGACACACAGGTCAGAGCCAAAGAAAACATGGGTTTGGAATAGTAGCTGTGATATGAATATGGTTCTGTTTTTGAAGAAGAGAAATTATTTTACTTATTTGAACAACGATATATGAACATTTGAAGTCACTCCAGTTTGAGATGCTTCTCAGTGCAGTCCTGAGCAGAGTTGCACACTTTCAAGTCCGCTGAAGTCCGTGGGCTTAAAAGGGTGTAACTCTGCTCAGGATCACACTATGAATCGTTTAATTCAAGTTACGTGTGTAGAAATAGATCAATTCAGTCGACTGAAGCAGTGGTAGGATTGCTTGTTGATCGCCAGTTTTAACAGTTAAGGACATATGTTCGTGTGTGTGTGTGTGTGGTGTATTACTGGCAAAGAAAAAGAAAAAGAGAATATTATAAAAGATGACCCTTCTTGTATAAATGAGACAGGCATAAGTGCCATCAAATCACAACGGGCTTAGGGCGACCCCGGCAAGGGGAGTTCAAGACAAGTGATTAAGCAGAGGTGGTTTGCCATGGCCTTCCTTTTTACAGTAAGAGTTGTTCGACAGTGGAATTGGCTACCTAGGGAGGTGGTGAGCTCCCCCTCAATGGCAGTCTTTAAGCAGAGGCTGTACAAACCCTTGTCAGGGATGCTGTAGGCTGATCTTGCATTAAGCAGGGGGTTGGACTAGATGGCCTCTATGGACCCTTCCAACTCTATGATTCTAAGAACTCCAGGCCCTACGGTGAAGTTGGCAACCCTACTTTTTAGCTATTGTGAACATACATGAACACATGGAGCTGCCTTCTGCTGATCCGTGGGCCTTATGTTTGACATTCCTGTCCTAGTCCTTTGAGCCGTATTCTGTACACAATGTAAAAAATGGTTTACGGATGATTCCCATGTTAACGTTTACAGAAATGCCTCTCTGCTTTCTCCCCCTATTTAGAGACCCCTGGAAAAGCCCGACGGCCTGGATGTTTCTGATCAGAGTAAAGAACACCCTCAGCACCTGTGTGAGAAATGCAAAGTGTTGGGGTACTACTGCCGCCGTGTGCAATGAAACAACCGGGATCACCTCCGCTGGCCACCTTTTGAGATCCTCTTGCAGCACACAGAGAGAAAATGAGAACCCCAAACATCGCCAATATTGCCTATCAGTAAACTAATAATATGCCTTACCTGTAATAGAATGTAACCCTTTTCCTGTGTATGTGTATACATGCAAATTGTATTTATAGGACTATGTGGTGTTATTATATATATATATATGAAACAGATTTAGGGTGCACTTCTCCAAGCTCTTGCTAAGGAAGGGTTTCCAGTCTTTTCCATGGGGCTGGCATGGCACCTGGCAGAAGCCATGTTGAAACGAGTAGGGGTGGTATAGTAGTCGCTCTTGTGGGACTGAGCCCACAAGCGTTCACGATAGAACCCCTCGAGGTTTCTGTCGATTGTTTACACAGTTCCAGTATCCTGCCCAGAGAGAATATCGCAGTGTTAAAAGAGGTATAGAATTGCATGGGGTTATAGACAGATGGTATTAACACCTTCTGCAGGCATCAGCAAAATAGGTTCCGTGGATGCTCATGGCAATACCCCCATAGGGCAAA
Source organism: Euleptes europaea (assembly GCF_029931775.1). NCBI lineage: Eukaryota > Metazoa > Chordata > Lepidosauria > Squamata > Sphaerodactylidae > Euleptes > Euleptes europaea. The sequence goes on from NC_079316.1 coordinate 109,932,976, forward strand.
GGGAGGGAAGGAGAACGCAGTTAGATATGGTGGGAGGTGTCCATTAATTTTGACTTTAAGGTTGGTTTGAAAGTTCCGTGTGGTTGCATGCTTTCTAAGCCTTCCAGACCACTGAAGTGGGACTTTTATCGGGATTTAGACTAGCAGGGTGTGAGGGTTCAAAAGAAAAAAAAGTGTATGACTGTTTGAGGGAGTGGCTTGCATGGAAATAGAATGGTAGAGCAGGACATGTCAGGCGGCAGCCCATAAGCGCATTTGTTCAGAAGCATGCTCCACTTCAGAATCATAAGAGCCTACATCGGAGTAAGTGTGCTTTAATGTACACACATTTTTCAGGCTGTTGTTGACCAATAGCATCCCCTAATAATTAATCCTTTATATATGTACTTGCTATGCAAGAGGCAGCCCAAATTCATACATTTATTGAACCCAGTAGCAATTTTTAAGAAATATGGTCAGGAGAACAAATGCAGTCAACTAAAACTACTTCACACCCCTCGAACCAGGTCGTCCCTGTTAGTGTTTTCACTCAGATACCCATTTGGCTCGTCACTCTCCTAGAGCAGAGACCCCTTACCGTTTCCTGCAAGGGGAGGCCAGGCATCTAACCGCCCCTCAGTCCCTGTGCGCGCAGGCACACGCCCATATGGGGAGGGAGACGTACGGTCCTTTCCACACCTCAAGAAAACGATAACGAACTCACCGCATCAAAAGGGAACGCCTCAGCGTTCCATTCAGAGGCTTTGAAACAAAACCAGGACTCGTTATTTTATGCAAGAGACATACTTGAATCTCCCTTAAAGAGCTCCGGAAACAGACTTCCTCGACATCCGAAAGATGCTTCGCGCATTATGCCCTATTTCTCCCCACACGCACAAACTCACATGAAGGGCCCACTGAACTCTAATTAGGAAGAGGCCTTTGGGGTTTTAACCTGATAGTTTCCAGGTCAGCACCCGCAGCAGTGGCAACCATGCGCAACCGGCATGGAGAATCTCCGTTTGATTTGGTGGGAAAGAAGTGACTCAGGTGGTACAGCTACACACCTCTACAGTGGAGGGCTTTTCAGCGGCCCCCTTTTCTTGGTAAAGAGAAATAAAAGGGCCGCACCAGTAACAGGAGATAAAAATAAGGCAAAGCCAGTGGTGTGAAATAGGTTAAAAGATTTTTTATTACTCCGAATAGAAATGCCCTTCGCGTTTCGCCCAAGGGGCTTCTTCAGGGGAATCTGTAGTTCTTCAAATGAGCATAAATTCTGTAAGCCTATTTTGCACCATTGGTCATGGCCTCATTTTTATCTCCTGTTCTCGGTGCCATCTTAACAGGCCTCGAGCTTAGAGCACCAGAAATAACATGAGGAGGGAGGGGGCTGTGGGTCAGAGGCAGAGCATCTTCTCGGCATGCCGAAAGTCCCGAATTCAGCTCCCGGCATCTCCAGCTAAAAGGGTCAGGCAGTAGACGTGAAAGACTTCTGCCTGAGACCCCAGCGAGCCGCTGCCAGTCTGAGTAGACAGGACTGACTTCGGTGGAGCGATGGTCTGACTCAGTATAAGACAGCTTCGTATGTCCGTGGTAGAACTTGCTGGGGCAGAATGAAGCCATGCAGTTCTCTTACTTTCTTGGCCACCTTTTGCTAGATGGTAAACCACAAGCTGCACCGGTCAAGAATTGCTTGGGGTATAGAAGGTATCCATTCAATATCCCTGTGGGATGTGTAGGGTCGCCAGCTCTGGGTTGAGAAATACGTGGAGATTTTGGGGGTGGAGCTTGAAGAGGGCGGGGTTTGGGGAGGTCCAATTGCCAACGCCGCCATTTTCTCCAGGCGAACTGATCTCTGTCTCTTGGAGATCAGTTGTAATAGTGGGAGATCTCCAGCCACCACCTGGAGGTTGCTAAATCACCTTTGCAAACCAGCAGGCCAGTGAAGATGAAAATTAACTGTAAATATTGGTGGGGGGGCATTCCCCAAACCTTCCTTAAAACATACCTTAGCCCGCCTTACTAATTCTACCTCCGATTACTCTTGATGATAAAACTATCATGTCCTGCCTTTCGTAGCAAATATTGAATGGCATGTCTAAGGCAGCCATTGAGATTTCATACCAAAGCGTAAAGAAAATTTCTCTGCCTGTTTTTCCTGTCTTCCTTAAGTTTGACAGTTGCACCAAAATAATAAGAAAGATGCCTTAATGCAAAGCAAACGTATTCTTCAGGTTGCCTTGAAAAATAGTACATCCAGAGTTCCCCCCTCCCTTTGGTTATTATTTCTTTAAAAGCATAGTTTAAATCAGTAGGTTGGAGCCAGAGGACAATTTTCTGCAGATTGGGGAGGGTGCGGTTTTGAATTATTCCTCCTCCTGTGGCAGATTTCTGACTCCCACCTCTCACTGTGTCCCCCGTCCCTCGGGAGTAGCAATTTGTGGTTATTTTGGGCTGCAATGGGAAGACGAGGCAAAGAAGTTCCACTCCACTGATGGAAGATCCTTCCATCAGCAGAGGTTTTGGACAGGATCCAACCCAATTACATACAGCGCGAGTTTCCATAGAGAATTGCAGGTGGACTAGGATTTGTTTATGTTTTCATGTATTATTATCCCCACTGGGGGGGACATTTTAATTTCTAACAAGCTTAATTGTGTATTCTAGTGTCAAATCATCTCATGCCAGGTCACCTGGAGATAATGTCATGCTATGAACCACAAACTAAAAAATTTGAATTGGCTGTTTTTATCAGCAGTAATATGGCAGAACTTCACTGAATTGATTAATGCCAGTTTATATTTTCCACGTCGAGACATTAATATCGTAAAAAGGTGTCAGGCAGGGAGATCTAGCTTCGTACCTCTCTGTTCACTGGTCTCATTCCTTCTGGGAATATGTGTGGTTTTGACTCCCCTTGCAATTTGTAGCTGGATAGCGTAAATACAGCTTGATAACTGAGTCAAATCACTGGTCCAGCCGCTCTCGTTTTGGCCGCTGCAGTTAGCAGCAACTCTCCAGGGCCTCAGACAGAGGTCTTTCCCAGACCATTGAACCAGAAATGGTGGGGATTGACCCTTCCCCAAGCAAAATGTCTGTTCTCCCATAGAGCTAGGGTCCCTCCTGAGGCCTACCTTTGCACAGGAAGCAGACAACCATTTTTAAGAGGGCTGAAGGAAGTATGACGGAATCTTTTTCATACAGTTTACTCCCTTGTTTATTTCACCCCATTGTAACCTCTAGCCAAACTGATTTTGTAGGGCTTTCAGTAGTGGGATGACTCCCACCCCACCTTCAGCACTCTGGATGGGGGGGGGGGGAAGATATCATCTATCTTCAGCCCGAGCACTCTACCTCATCTGTTGGGGGGGTCAGAGGAGAGAGTTCATCCAGGCCCACCACACCCGTTGGCAGTAAAACTCTCAAAGGAACGGGTAACACCCTCCTTGTCTGTACCGTATTCCGATAATGTGCTTTGTTGTAAACATAACAAAACTTGGCCAACACCAGCATGTTGTAGTGGTTAAGAGCAGCGGACTCTAATCTGGAGAACTGCGTTCGATTGCCCAGTCCTCCACATGAGCGGCAGACTCTAATCTGGAGAACTGGGTTCAATTCCCCACTTCTCCACATGAAGCCTGCTGGGGGACAGTTCTCTCCGAACTCTCTGCCAGATTCAGAGATTTGATTCCTCTTCCATATCATTGCTGGAAACGTGATTGCAGTGCAGTCCTATCCACAGTTATTCCTGTCCAAGCCCTCTGGAGTAATTATGCACAGGATTGCCTTGTGAGTTAACCAGGGCATGGCAGTTATCTTGGGTGTGCAGAGATGAGAAGGGGCTCTTGAAAATGTTAACTTCAATTTTAATTCTGCTCTACTATTGAGAAGGGGGCAGCAACCATAAGAAATAAGCTTGCCAAGAGAGCCATATAATAATCTGTCTAAAGCATTTCTTATAACATGTTAGCAGAAAACTCTCCAACACTACAGATGTTGTAGGCAAGATGAAGAAATATTAACTAGCAAAAGCTGTAACTGAAGGAAGTGATTCCTGTATTTTCCCATCAAACAATGCATGCAGCAATTAATTGGCCTATATATGTATGTGTGTGTGTATATATACACACACACTTTTCTAGTGAAATTTTAGAGCTGTTACATCACATCCATTTATGGAGAATGCCAACAAAAATATGCTTTGCCAGCTTGAAAATCTGGGAGCGATTTGACAACATATGTTAAAAATAAGGGCTGGTTTGCAGGCTTTGTTTCTATGCACAAAACAGTTGTGCCGATAGCCTGCACACGAAGGACCCAAAAGCCCAATCACATACCTAATGCACTTCCTGCAAATCGAACCCAGAGACTTCCCCAATTTTTAGCCCAGAAGCGGTCTTTTAAATCCTCGCCATTATGCGTGAAGTGGTAACCCAAGCCTTTTGCTGATGAAATGATGGTGTCCGCTTATCTGTGTGGAGGTGGAGGCTGTCCTAAAACAGTCGACCATGACAGAACAAAACCCATCGCTCCATATGTCACACACGTAAGACCGTGAGGACTGGCCTTAAGAATTCAGTCTGCCTTTAACTGCCTTCCAATAAACCCCATTTGCTTTTCAATTGTTGAGCCAAATTCCTGTAAGTTCTGCTGAAGTTAAAATGTGATTTCTGGGGGAAAAGTTATGCTTAGGATTAAAGTATTAGGCCAAATCAGATGACTCGCCAAGTCAGTCAATCAATCAATTTAATTTATTACAAATATTAATTTATTAAGCAAATATTCAACAGAATTAACATGATTTAAAGAATAAACTATAGCAATACATCTGTTCATAAAATACTATTTAGGATAAAACGTTTACAATAAAGTTTACAATATTTACTTAATATTACCCATTCAGTGATATATTCCACTTCCCTTATCTAAATTAGACCAAGTGCTTCTATGCTTAATACCTAGCCTTGCGTATTTGGTGACTTTATAAGTTATCTCATTATTCCTATCTGAAAGGATTTTCATTAATTGGATGGATCTTTGACTAGTTGAAAGGCTAGCTAAAATGGGTAGCAACTCACCAGGTCAGAATTACCACAACAGGGACTGAATTAGGTTGGGAATACAGTGCCCGAAGAGAACCGGCCTCCATCCTTCTAACCAGTCTTTGCCCTTTGGGGAAAACATCCAGGTACCTGCAATGGTATCTGTATGCTTCCTCCCCTGGTGCAGGTGGCAGGTGGGAGGTTAGATTGGGCAAACAATACAAGGGAAGGGTTGACCACCACCAGCAATGACCCTGCTGCTTTCTTGACTTGATTTAGGGCCCCTTACGGCCACTTCAATCTGGGAGTGGATTAGGGTGGATGGGCCACTCCCATATAGGGCCGCTGGTGGCCAGGAGAAAGCACAGCTAAGTTCCAACAACTCCGTTCGTTCCTCAGGGGCCACAGAGCTCAGACATTTCCGTGGCAATGATCAGGGTCAACTTGCTGACTGTCTACACCCTCACTCATGCCAGTTTGCGGGGGGGGGGCAATGGGTTAACCAGTACCCATCGCTGGCACTGCCCCCAAGGTCCGATGTAAGCTGCCCCTGCACTGCTGAACCGTAGTGCCGTAGAAGCCAACCTACTTGGCCTACTTCCAGTTTACCCCCCTCTTTAACTTTTTTTTAAAAAGGGATCTTATCTGGTTTGTTTCAAAATAAGGCAAGAGGGACCGATAATGGACATGACCCTGCCAAGGCAAAGCACTTTTAAATTCTGCTCATTCCCAGGACAGAGTTAAGTGCATAAAGAGATGGCGCTCCGAACGTACAAGTCACATTCACTTGGTTCAAGACTAAATCCTTGGTGGCTGGCCCGGGGAAAGCTTTTACCTGAGATCTCAGAGGGCGGCTGCCAGTCAGAGTTAACAGGGTTGGTCTTGACAGACAGATGCCTGACTTTGTACAGAGCACCCCCTGTTATCTGTGGAAACGCATGAGACTTCAAAATGTTGACCTTTTGGCTGAGTCATGCCCAATAACGTCCCTTAATCAAAAAGGAACGTCTTTTTGTATGCATTAAGTCATCCGCGTGGAGGCCTTGTTACAATGACAGCTGACTGACACTGGGTTCCGAGTGACAGAGCGATCTGCACAGTGTCATTCTTCAAAACAGAAAAACAGAAAACAGAACCTTTATTGGCATTTACTAAAACAGTATTTCTGCAGTCGACGGAGTGTTCCGTGCCTGTCTGTTTTATTTCTACAAAAACCACTGCCTCTGGAGAGAGAGAGAAAAATATCAGGGGGCTGAAGTACTCAATAAAGCCTATCGAAATCGTAGCTATACAAATGAAGGTTTGCGTTTTTCTTAGGATGATTATCAAAGGGACAATCGTGTGCAGTTCATCGATGTAGTCAATTGATATTAATGTTTACCCTTGTTATGAAATATTTTACAGTTTTACTTGGAAATGTGTATTTATCTTGAGTTATACTTGACATAGAGTTCCTTTCTGTTGTTTTTTTTTAATACTGTGTGTGTATTTTGGAAAATCTTTTTAGATGTTTAAAATTTTTGAATGGTTACAAATATTTCTTTGTAATACTGAATTGTTATCTGGAAACTCTTTGCAGTAACCTTTTTTTGTATATATTTGAAGGCCTTTTTTAAAAAAATATTGTTTGTTCTGTTTGGGGTTTTTAAAAAAGTGTTTTTACAACTCTGAAGCTTTCAAAAAAGGGCCTTGGTTATCTACTAGAATACTAACAGAGCTAAGAGTTTTCTTAAGTATTATACAAAATTAAGGGTGTATCCTCAAGAAAATATTTATGGAAGGAATTTTCTTTTTTCTTTTTGTTTTTTTATAATGCTTTTCGTCTGTATAAAGTATGCAACAGAACTACATTAAGAAGGAAATATTGTCTACATAGAATATTATATGAAAGTTGGTACATAATTCTGACAAGAAGAAGAAGAAAAAAAACCCTTTTGATTCTGTAAGCCATATTATTGTCATTTGGTTGGATGAAAATATCAGTATTCAGTAACCAGTATGTTATTCAAGTGTTTAGAACTTATATTAATATGCTTATTTGGTTTATTTATAAGTGTATTTTGAAGAGGATTGCCTTTCTAGAGAAGCTATGACTGATTTGGTAGGAATCAGATGTTACATGCTATCACTTTATTACCTTGTGGAAATCACACTAATAGCCCCAAAGACATCCAACAACACCGTACTGCTTATAATGGGGCTAGAGATATTGCTATGTCCACACAGTATATTGGTATAGCAGAGACTCCAGTGCAAAGTGTTAGAATTAAGCTGTAGGTATTTCTAAGGTGCCGTTCCACACGTTACGGTTTTAGAGTATTCGCCTATCCTTTTGTTAAGTGGACACTAAAACGGTGAGGGGTGAAATGTGATCAACACAGGTGGGGCTTCCCAGAAAGCCAAGCTTGACCACAGAGTCCTGTCGAGTGCGCTCTGTAGCGACCAGGGATGTGTTCATCGTAACGTGTGAAACGACCGCGAGGAGCCTCTGTTTTGTTTTCAGAAATTCTCCCACAGGGTTCTATTATTTGTTCTTTTGTTTGTTTTACACTCTCTCCTTGGGGAAGGCGAGAAGAGCATTATTTGACAACGGAAAGCTCGCCGTAGTTTGCAAAAAGACCGTGCTGTAGATCCATAAGGCTGAATTATCCTTCAGACAGTTCTGTCAATCAGCATCCGTCACAAAGAAAGGGAGGGTTCGATTGATGTAGGCATTTAATGTGTTTTATTTTTTATCTTAGAGTCCATAGCATGGTAGAATATGCATGTGCACATATTATATGCATTTTACGCTTTATGGTTTCACATAGTGCCATTATATTTTTGATTGTTTTGTGTTGTTGTTTTTAAAAATGCTAAACCGGGAATCCTGTTCAATCCTGTTCCGGACTCACATTTCCCTTTGAAATGTTATTTAGAGCAGCGATCACTACATTGTATAAAACTAACCCTGTTATCATATTAATTTCTTCAGAGTTAGATTAGTTTAATGACTTACGAACTTAAAAAAAAAAAAATACCCTAGCTGTACCCGCTGACTTGTTTTCGATTTCAGTTGTATAATTTGTCTCTCCTGTAACTGGTAATTAACTTGTACAGCTTAAAAAAATTAACATTTCTATGGACGTAAACCTCAGAGGTGCCAGACGCCGCTCGACTGGGTTGCTTCAAAGAGTATCAAAACCTCTGCTGTGGATTGTCCATAAAATGGCATTCCGACACGTGCCTTATTTGCCAAATAGTATATGGCTTGCCTCTAGTATTATAGCCTTTTTAACGATGTATTAAAATGCTGCAGAAGGAATGGTGTGTTCTGATTGGTTTCTTTCTAGTGCCTCTTTCATAGTGGACATGTTGGGAGTGGGACCACAAGTGACTGTACCTGAACCATAAGAAGAACCCTGCTTAGGGCTACCAGTTCCAGGATGGGAAATACCTGGAGCTTTTGGAGGAGGAGTCTGAGGAAGGTGGGGTTTGGGGAGGGGAGGGACCTCAGCAGTGTATAATGCCATAGAGTCCACCTTCCAAGGCAGCCATTTTCTCCAGGTGCACTGATCATTGAAGATCAGCTGTAATCCCTGGAGATCTCCAGCCACCACCTGGAGGTTGGCAGCCCTAGTCCTGCTGGATCAGACCAGTGGTCCATCTAGAAGAAGAAGAGTTGGTTTTTATATGCTGACTTTCTCTACCACTTAAGGAAGAACATAAGAAAAGCCCTGCTGGATCAGACCAAGGCCCATCAAGTCCAGCAGTCTGTTCACACAGGGGCCAACCAGGTGCCTCTAGGATGCCCCCAAACAAGATGACTGCAGCAGCACCATCCTGCCTGTGTTCCACAGCACTTAATAGGCATGCTCCTCTGATCCTGGAGAGAATAGGCATGCATCATGACTAGCATACATTTTAACTAGTAGCTATGAATACCCCTCTCGTCCATGAACATGTCCACTCCCCTCTTAAAGCCTTCCAAGTTGGCAGCCGTCACCACATTTTGGGGCAGGGAGTTCCACAATTTAACTATGCTTTGTGTGAAAAAACACTTTTATGTGTTTTGAATTTCTCACCCTCCAGCTTCAGCAGATGACCCCGCATTCTAGTATTATGTTTGTCCCTGTCCACTCTCTCCAAACCATGCATACTTTTATAGACCTCTATCATAGAATCATAGAATAGAATCATAGAGTTGGAAGGGAACACCAGGATCATCAAGTCCAACCCCCTGCACAATGCAGGAAATTCACAACTACCTCCCCCCCTCACACACCCCTAGTGACCAGAAGATGGCCAAGATGCCCTCCCTCTCATCACCTGCCCAAGGCCACAGAATCAGTATTGCTGACAGATGGCCATCTAACCTCCTATTAAAAACCTACATGGAAGGAGAGCTTACCACCTCCTGAGGAAGCCTGTTCCACTGAGGAACCACTCTAACTGTTAGAAAATTCTTCCTAATGTCTAGACAGAAACTCTTTTGATTTAATTTCAACCCGTTGGTTCTGGTCCGGCATTCTTGGAATCATCAAACCAGTTTACAATCACCTTCCCTTTCCCCTCCACAACAGACACCCTGTGAGGTAGGTGGGGCTGAAAGAGCTCTAAGAGAGATGTGACTAGCCCAAGATCACTTAGCTGGCTTCATGTGGAGGAGTGGGGAAATCAACCCAGTTCTCCAGATAAGAGTCTGCCGCTCATGTGGAGGAGTGGGGAATCAAACCTGGTTTTCCAGATTAGAGTCCACCACCCCAAACCAACACTCCTGACCACTACACCACGCTGGCTCTCAGAATGGAAGACTTCTGGCATGGAGCAAGCCCCTCTGGAGAACTGTGAGAGGTTTACCACCATCTCTCTCACACATCTCTCATACAAAGACATGTGGATATACCCACTGTTCCAAAATGGCGCAGTTGAGGCAGGAGCAACTCAGAAGCAAAAAGGAGAAAAGGCTGGGATTTCATGTATATATTTGGTCAGTGTGTCGAGCAACATTTCATATTTAACCTATGGCCCTGCTCCTAGATCCCCATTTTTAAAAAAATTCTGTAATAAACAGAACACATCAGCTTTTAATCATAAAATTCTTGGCTGGCTTGCCTAAGCATCAGATAACAGTTTCATAGGCCGGTTTCTGGATTAGTCAAGCGTGAGCCTAAGAATGCAAATCAAGCTCTCGACTTGAATTTTTTTAAAAAATTAATGGGTCGGGGTTGTCCTTTTCATGTGACTCTCCCACAACGTTTACATTCCGACACAGACACTTGTGAAATCTCCATGAAGGTTGTGAGCAGTGTTCTCTCAAGGTTCACCATCAACTTATTGAAGATGTCGCTGGCACCCCTCAGAGTACACATATTTCAGTTTAAGCGTCTTGTTTGAATTTCTTGTATAAATTTCTCTTCTCAAATCATGAACTCTCCTCAAGATTGCCTGGGAAGACTTATGCTTTTATATGAAAAGGAGAGAGCATTCGTTTTTGACAGATTAAATACATCTTGATTTAAATATTTTTAAACAAAAACAGGATTTTTTAATTGGGTTTTTTTAAAACTCAGGATAAACTTTGCTGGCGTCTATTTTTAGTATTAATTGAAGAAGGGCAGTTTGGATTTGAGCCCAGGAAACAGACACACCCAGTTGGAAACAGAGATAGATCTTATGATCCTTATTCATATTACACATGAGCTAGTGGAGACCTGTGAGGACTTGCGAGGCATCTCATTTTCCCCTTCCTGACCCTTTCCTCTTTCTCTTCCCTGAAAGGCCCCATATGAAGCTCTAACCACTATACAACACTGACTTTATTGGGATGGCTGCTGTTGAACATTAGCAAGCAGTCATGCAGTCAAGTAAGATCAAGTCACCCAGTGGTTGCTGTGGAGGTTGCTGCCAGGCCTGGCCCCAATGAGTCCTTCCTCAAAAGCCAAAACAATCCTGGAAAGGGCTGTGCCATCTCCCCCTCACATTCACTGAGAGAAATCAATCCTAGAGTGCTGTGGTTGCCTAGCAAAAACCACTGAGGGAATCTGTTGTTTTTTTAAGCTACAGGCACTCCTTTTACAACTTTGGTTTTTAAAACCCCCCCCCCCCAAAATGTATTTTTTTGGATTTATTTTTTTCTGCAAATCTGGGGCATTTTTCAGGTTTGTAGAAAGATCTGTTTTGCCCATTCACCACTCCAATCTCTGGATTTAAGTATCCTCAGATTTGGCCAACTTCGCTAAACAAGTTGGAACCCACAAGAAACTTGCGAAAGCAGCTATCTTATTTCCCTTCCCATTGTTTCCTCCCCCGCCCCCCATTTCTCTCAGTCTCTCACTCTTTCTCCCTCATGCCAGTCCTTTTCTGAGGTCATTTATTCATGGCTGTTTGTCGTGGTTTCCATGCTTTGTTGCTGCGCAACAAAGTGAGCACTGCGAAGTAAGCTAATTACAAAGCAGCATTTAAAGGGGTGGGACTTGATTTGAGTTTGGAGACTGCAGGTGCAGAGATTCCCAACTGCAAAGTATGGGTCCAGCCAGCAACGAACCTCAGGTAAAACTCCCATGCATAAATGACCATTGTAGCCAAATCATGCTTTTCAAGGAAGGGTCACAGTGTAAGCTCTTGACCCATCGAACCAGAAATCACCACAGAGACAATCAGATTCCAAGCAGATGGCTTTACTGGTCAAATAGGCAATACAGTGCATTGAAGGCAAGATGACAGCTATGGTTTGTCTTGCCCGTTATTTGGAAATATAAGGCAGAGAAACTGCGGGAGATTACAAAGCATAAACAGAGCATTATTTCCCAGGAGTGGCGTTCCCAGGCTTTGGTATGTGTAGCCGTCCTTGAAGTCTGGACGGTTCAGCAGAGAAACGAAAGGAAACATCTAAACCGAGATAACAGCCTGACATCCTGCTCCCCTTAAGGCCCCCTCCCATCCGGCAAGGGGGCTGGTCTGTCCGGGTAGGTATTGTGAAAGGCGTTGACGAGTTTGGGGGCGGAGACATCCCGTGCGCGAACCCATTCGTCATAGGCAGGGGGAAGTGTTTCCAGCGGATCAGGTATTGCAAGGCCCCGTGGTGTATGCGGGAATCCAGGATTTTGGAGACTTCGAAATGTTCTTTCCCCCCCACCATTATGGGTTGTTCAGGAGGCGGCTCCGGGTGCCATTGTGGGGAAACAACATGGGGCTTTAGAAGGCTCATATGGAAAACGGGGTGCACACGCCTCAGAGTTTTGGGGAGAGACAGTTCCACCGTGACAGGATTTATGAGGCGGGTGATGGGAAATGGGCCAATGTATTTAGCACTGAGCTTATGGCACGGACGGGTGGAGCGCAGGTTCTTGGTGGAAAGGTATACCAAGTTACCCACTTGCAGGTCCCTACCGGGGGAACGATGCTTGTCAGCCTGCGCCTTGTATTTGCTCTTGGCTCGGTCTAGGTTGCTAACCAGCCAGGGCCATGTTGTACGGAGGGTGTGTGCCCAAGAGGCAATGTCGGCATCCCCCTCCCCCTCTGATCCTTCTATTGGGGTGATAGGACCGAAGTCCTGTCCATACACCGCATAAAACGGGCTGAAACCTGTGGACTGATGTACAGCATTATTGTAGGCATATTCTGCAAAAGGCAACAGTTCCACCCAGTCATCTTGGTGGTAATTGACATAACAGTGCAAATAGCATTCAAGTACAGCATTGACACATTCGGTTTGACCATCCGTTTGGGGATGGTATGCACTAGACAACCCCTGCTCCACCCCCACCAATTTGAGAAAAGCTTTCCAAAACTTAGCAATGAAACTACTTCCGCAGTCGCAGATTATCTTGCGCGGAAACGAATGTAGTCTAAAGACATGTGACACGAAGAGGCGGGCCAACTTCTGAGCGGAGGGGATCCCCGCACATGGAACCAAATGTATTTGCTTAGAAAATAAGTCAGTGATAACCCATAACACAGTTTTTCCCCCGCTGAGAGGGAGATCAGTCATAAAATCCATAGCAATCACTTCCCAGGGTTTGCTGGGTATTTCAAGTGGTTGCAGTAGTCCTGGGGGCTTGCCTTGAGATCGTTTGACTGTGGCGCAAACAGGACAGCTGCGAATAAAAGAGTCAATGTCAGAACGCATTCCCCCCCACCAAAATTGTCTGCGCAACAGGTGAAGGGTCTTTAGGAACCCAAAGTGTCCAGCGGTTTTTACTCCATGAGCCAAGTGTAAGACATCTTTTCGGAGCGCTTTGGGCACATATAATTTCGAGTCTTTGTACCAAGAGCCTCCTTGTTCGATTACACCAGGAGGCAGGATTTGAGCAGAGCGTTCCATAAGGCATTGTTCCCGAAGGGAATTTAAGAAAGACTCGGAGACGGGAACCCCCCCTTAATTACGGTGGTAGTAGGAGCAGTTATGGGGGTTGACGAGGGGGGAGCGCTTACATGCGGTGGTGTGCAGACTGCAGGCGGCTGGGTGGCTGGTTGGGTTGGAGGAGCTGGAGCTCCGGCTATCGTGTGCTTCTGTTGTGGGGGCAGCTGGGCGGCCGGTAGGGCTGGAGGAGCTTGCGCGCCGGCTGTCGTGTGTTTCCACTGGGGCAGCGTTTGGGATCGGGTTTGTACAGCCAGTACGGGCAGGGCTTCTCTTTGCGCGGGCGTAAATAAAGAGTCTGTTGGCCGATCGAGTTTCGCCGGGTATTGAGGCAACCGGGAGAGAGCATCTGCGAGAACGTTTTGTTTTCCAGGGACATGCTTCAGGACAAAACGAAACTGAACAAAGAATTCCGCCCAACGCTGCTGTTTCGCAGATAACTTATGGGTTCCTGTGAGGGCAGCTAGATTTTTGTGATCGGTCCAAACTTCGAAGGGGACTTTAGACCCTTCCAGGAATTGTCGCCATAGAGTAAGTGCATGGTGAACGGCTGAGGCTTCTTTCTCCCAAATGGGCCAGTTCAATTGGGAGTGCGCAAATTTCTTTGAGAAGTAAGCGCAGGGGTGAAGGAGACCATCTGGTCCTCTTTGGAGCAGGGCCCCTCCCATAGCTATGTTGGAGGCATCGACTTGTACAGTGAACATTCGATTTGGGTCTGGGTGCCGTAGCACAGGTTCCGACGTGAAAAGGCGTTTGAGGGCTACAAAGGCGGTCTGGCATTGATCAGTCCACAGTATCTTAGTGGAGGGTAACGTAGCAGAGCTTCCTTTACCTTTGGTTTTCAGAAGGTCGGTGATGGGCAGCGCTATTTGGGCGAAGTTAGGGATAAATCCGCGGTAGAAATTAGCAAAGCCCAGAAACTGTTGTACTTGCTTGCGGTTGGAGGGAGGAGTCCAATCGAGGACGGATTGGACCTTGGCCGGGTCCATGCTAAGGCCATGGTGGGAGATTATATATCCCAAGAAAGTTATTTTGCTCTGGTGAAATTCGCATTTAGCCAACTTTGCAAAGAGTTGGTGATTGCGCAGGCGGTGCAGAACTTCTCGGACCAAAGTGACGTGCTCCTCCATGGTTTTTGAATAAATAAGAATGTCATCCAAATAAACTACCACCCCGCGGTACAGTAAATCATGGAGGATTTCGTTGATGAGTTGCATGAAGACCCCCGGGGCACCTTTTAACCCGAAGGGCATCACAAGGAATTCAAACATTCCAAAACAGCTAGAGAAGGCAGTGAGGGGTTCGTCCCTCTCGCGGATACGGACGCGGTAGTAGGCTTCTACTAGGTCCAATTTGGAGAATATACGTCCCTCTTGTAGCTGCCCCAAAATATCTGAAATTAGCGGTATAGGATAGGCGTTGGCTTGAGTAACGGCATTGAGTTTTCGGAAGTCAATGCAGAGGCGCAGGTCGTCTTCCTTTTTTCGGACGAAAAACGCGGGGGCTGAGTTGGGAGCATTCGATGGGCGAATGAACCCTCTGGCAAGGTTTTTGTCCAAAAAGTCCCGTAGTACAGTGCGCTCGGAAGCGCTCATAGGGTAAATCTTACTCTTGGTTAATGTGCAGTCCTTCACCACCTCAATTGCACAGTCAGTGGCCCGGTGGGGGGGTAAGGCATCACATTCTTTAATGTTAAAGACATCCGCAAAGTCCTGGTATACATCAGGTAGGGACGGCGGTGATGGGACATCGGAGATTAATGCCGGAGCGGGTGGAGACAGTACCGCAACTTGCTGTCGGTGCTGGTCGCATTTGGGGTTGGAAAAGGAGATAGTGTTCGTCTCCCAGTCTATACTGGGACTATGACCTTTAATCCAGTTAATTCCCAGGACCACTTCAAATCGGATAGGGGCTATGGTAAAGTCTATTTGCTCCCAGTGGGAGCCAATACCCATCGCCACCCCTGTAGTGCGATGATCAACTGGGCCCCCCTTGAAATGGCTTCCGTCCATTTGGGCAAATTGGACGGGGGCTGGTAAAGCCTCGGATTTGACTTTTAGTGCTGCAAATGTGGCCTCATTGATTAGAGTGTGACCGCAACCGGAGTCAATGAGTGCCTTAACGGGTAGTTGGGGACCACCTTTATAGTGTTGTAAAACTGCGTCCACATAAACGGTGGTTTCCACTTCCTTCACTTTAGTGGGAGCTTTCGGTTTAGCAGGAGATACTGCAGAGGTCTGTGGAGACGCTCCACTCACCACAGACCGGAGCCGTTTTTTGACAAATCAAGGGGGGTTTCCAGGTTTAAAGCTGGAGGATTCCATGGGTTCTCTTCGTCAGAAGAAGGAGAGTTGTCCCCCAATGGGGCATTTGTAATCCAGGACCCGGCGGGGTCATTCGATGTAGGAAGGATAGATGAGTCCTCAACGTGAAGTGCAGAGGGTGTGGGTCTTCCCGGTGCTGCGCTGCGGGTGGCCGCGGTGCCTCTGCATTGAGGTCGTCCTCTAGCTCGGGCTGCCATGCTGGGACGAAAGAGTTGAGGGCGATGTGGGCAGACTGCCGCAAAGTGGCCCAGTTCCCCACAAGTGAGGCAAGCACCTCTTTGAAACCGGGTTTCGCGATCCTGGGGTGGACACGCGGGTTTCCGTGGATTGGGGGGCGGTGCCTTGGGCTGGGGTTTTTGGACGCTTTTCTCCTTGTTTCTTTGGCGGACAAGGGAAATAAAGCGCCGGCGGCTTTCCACCTCTTCGGCTAATAGAATCCAATCCTCGAGGGTGTCGGGATCACCCCGCATATACGACCAGTTCAGAATGTCAGGGTGTAAGGCTTCCCTGAAATGGTGAATTAGGGTGGCTTTGGGCCAGCCCACAATTCTGCTTGCTAGTCTCTGAAATTCATCGGCAAACTCTCGAACTGGAGTAGAGCCCTGTCTTAGTTGTAGAAGCTCCGCTTTGGCTCATTCCCCCAGAAAGGGGTCCTCAAACCTCCTCCGTAAGGCAGTCATGAAATTGTTGAGGGAACGGATAGAGCGGGATCGGGTGTCGAACTGGAGGACCATCCAGTCGTCTGCTTTACCTGTCAAAAGGGAAGCCACATAGCGAATCCGGCTGTCCTCTGTAGGGAAGAACTGTCCTTGTTCTCGCATATAGCTGTCTACCTGATGCAAGAAACAGGGCAGGGTTTCGAGAGATCCATCGTAAGTAGTTTTCAACTTGAGTTGTTTCCAAGGACCGGGCATGGGTTGGCCCGGTTGCACGGGTGCCCTGGGTGCAGGTAAAACGGGACCTCCGGGAACCGGGGGTTGAACAGGCACATTAGCGGGTGGCTGGGCTGGCACTCCCTGAACCGGTACTGCGGCCCCCTGTGGAACGGGTTGTGCCGGGGTTGTCAGGGCCTGCTGTAACTGCCTGTTGTCCTGAAGCAAGCGTTCCATTAGCTCCTGGAGTTGATCTACACGGTCAGATAGCTCTCGATTCTGAGCTCGTAACAGGTGAACATCCTCACCCGGGCCACCTGTACGATGAGGTTTGCTTGTCCGAAAACTTGTGGCCCATTGAGAACTGTCCCCATACAAGTCCTCTTCCTCAGACTCCTCGGAGTCTTGCCGTCGTTCCGCGAGGCGGCGTGCGCGTTGGGTCGTGCGCGACGGGGCAAATACCGGGGAAAACGACAGACCCAATGGAGGACCGCTCCTTCCGGAGTCTTTGGGGCGGCCGCCTGTCCGCGCCCGATCCGCAGCCAACTGCTGTTCTTTATCCCTTGCGGCTTGAGCCTCGGCTTCCACCTTAGCCGCTTCAGCAGCTTCCCTATCCGCAAGAGCTTGTGCGCTTTCAAGTCTCAGAGCGGCAGCTGCGGTAATGTGCGGTAAAAGTTCCGTTTCCAGGAGCGTGAGTAGGGGGTCAGGCTCCCCACCTAGCAATGGTTGCACTCGGACCGCGGGTGCATCGGCCCCGAACGTCGAGGTCAAACGTTGAGCCTAGGTGGCTATCGTGGTATCCTTTGTACAATCCGCAAAGAGGAGGGCCGTCTGGATAGCGACCCTCTTGGCTTCAGCTTGACAGTCAGCTGCATTGGGTGCCAAAGAAAAACCTGCCGGTGCGGCTCCCGCCATGGTACCTTCCCCCAAGGCGACAGGACGCGTTAGAGCCGTGGATGAGAGAGTCTCACGGACAATAAGCTTATCCAATAAACCGGTTAGTATTTGTAAGTCCTCAGTTGCCAGCCGGGCATCATCCAGCAACTGATCAAAATCCTGGAGGTCTAAACGAGCATTAGTATCCTCCGACGTTAACATCCAGAGAACCCTCACTAGAGATTGCCACTGTGTCTGGACCAGTCCACGCAAGCGGCAAACCTCTGAATTAGTCCTAAAGAGTTCAGCTACTATGTCACGTAGAAGGGTAGGATCCTCTGATGAGGACTCCAGGGTTCCAAGAAGCAGTAGTCACGGTTCACTCAGAGAGCGCCCTCCTAGCTCCCATCCGAGTGGCAGGCGAACCCTCCAGGGCTCCAGCCTGACTAAAGAATCGATGAAGAAGAGTGGGGGATAGCTGTCATAATGTAAGCTCTTGACCCATCGAACCAGAAATCACCACAGAGACAATCAGATTCCAAGCAAATGGCTTTACTGGTCAAATAGGCAATACAGTGCATTGAAGGCAAGATGACAGTTATGGTTTGTCTTGCCCGTTATTTGGAAATATAAGGCAGAGAAACGGCGGGAGATTACAAAGCATAAACAGAGCATTATTTCCCAGGAGTGGCGTTCCCAGGCTTTGGTATGTGTAGCCGTCCTTGAAGTCTGGACGGTTCAGCAGAGAAACGAAAGGAAACATCTAAACCGAGATAACAGCCTGACACACAAAATATTGTCGAAGGCTTTCACGGTCAGAGTTCATTGGTTCTTGTAGGTTATCCGGGCTGTGTAACCGTGGTCTTGGAATTTTCTTTCCTGACGTTTCGCCAGCAACTGTGGCAGGCATCTTCAGAGTAGTAACACTGAAGAGAGACACTGTCCTTCAGTGTTACTACTCTGAAGATGCCTGCCACAGTTGCTGGCGAAACGTCAGGAAAGAAAATTCCAAGACCACGGTTACACAGCCCGGATAACCTACAAGAGCCTGACACACAGTTGGAATATCAGCCAAAGCTGGTAAAAGGTGCTGTGTGCCACAGAGGAAAACTAGGCCAGCAGCCAGCGGCACCCCCAAACTATGAAACTATGCCTTCGGGGCAGGGTTGCCAGGCATATGTATGGATCCCCCAGGAACATGGAGAAAAGGATGTCAATGATGCATTGGCATCACTTCTGGTTGGAACCTGGAAGTGATATCACTGACACCCTAGGATTTTACCCAATCTCAGTGGTAAAAACTATAATGATTGGGAAGATTCCTAGAGTCCCACTGACTTCAATTCAGGTTCCAGCTTGAGGTGACATCAAGTCTCCAAAGTCCTCCCCCCCCATTCAATGAGCAACAGAGGAAACAGGAGTTTGCCACCCATAGCAGGCAAATTGAAAGCCTAAGGGTTACCAGCTCTGGCTGGAGAAATTCCTGAAGATTTGGGACTGTCGATGAGGACAGAGTTTGGAAAGGGGAGGAAACTCAGCAGGGATGTGTTACTGTAGAGTCCACCTTCCAAAGTTGCCATTTCTTCTTGATGAACTGTTCTCTATATTTTGGAGAGCAGTCGTAATTCCAGGAAATCTCCAAGCTCCACCTCATGGCTGGTAACCCCATTCATTGGGTATACATAGGGTTGTGCTAAAAAAAAAAAAAATCAGTAAATTTCGGGTTCAGGTTTATTGGGCTCAACTTTTTCGGTAAACCCAGAATAAGCCGAATTCCCATACCGGTAAAGTGGTATTTTGGGTGTATTTCCATCTTTACCAAAACATTCGGGTCCATTATAGTCTACCCATAACTTTGTGAGGGCACACTGCAAGCATTCAAGGGAAACTGAGTTTTCCCACATTCTTGTTTGAGGAAGGAGGCGGCCATTACAGACTATAAAAGTAAGTATATTTAAAATTCTCCTGGGGGGGCATTTTTAAAGGTAAAGCCACCAAATTTGCAGCATAGCTGCAAGGGGCTCTCTTTGCATGAACCCCAAAGTTTGGTAAAGTTTGGGACAGGGGGGCTGATTTTATGGGGTCCTGAAGGGGTCGACCCCTTCCATAGAAAAGCATTGTAAACTTTACCATGCTTCTCTATGGAGGAGGGGGAGGACCCCTTCAGGACTCCATAAATTGGACCCCCTGACCCAATCTTCACCAAACTTCGGGGTTCATGCAAGGAGAGTCCCTTGAAGCTACCCTGAAAAATTGGGAACTCTACCTCCAAAAATGCCTCCCCCAGAGCTCATAAAAAAAATTCCCATAGCGAAAAGCCTGGGGAAAGCCGAAAAAAGCTGAATACCTATTTGGCTGATCTGGCAATCCGGCTTCGGCTTTATTCCCAGGTTTTGGTATTCAGTAAAACCAAAAACCGAATGTTGCCATTTATTTTCAGTTCGGGACAACCCTAGTTATGCAGCCTTAGGAGATATGGAAGAATAAGGCACCTATGCTGTAAATCATGTAAGATTGGAGCTAAATAAAACAGCATGAAGGCTCACACTGAAAATACACTTAATTCATTATATTAATGACTATAATCTCTATATTCTAATCCAATGGACTCCAGTAGGCATAATAGCCTAATAGGCATAACAGCCATAATATATGAATTAGATCAAATGAGCATGGTAACATAAATAATCAAAGGAAACATATAATAATAAAGTCCTGTAAAGTCCATCAGCAGATGGTAAACATCTTCATCAAGTTGCTGTAAGGCAGACGAGACCAATGACGAAAAAATCCTCAAACAACGGCTTATGCACCCAAGCGCGCGGAGCGCTGGAGAATGGGGGCTGGGAAGTGCCCAGTTAGCGAGCAGGGAACGCTCCTTCCGGAATTGGGTCCGCGTTTTCGCTAATGATATAGCTTCATCAACCTAAATATTACAAACTGGTTTAAACAACCTCAGAGGCTTCAAGAATTCAAGCACTCACGTGAGTTGTACATAAATTCTAGTGTTGAGCACTTTCCTGTTTCTTCCATACATTCGGTTTCATCATAAAACCGAGCCCCCTTTACTGCAGTTCGTAACTTTTCAGTTTTAACAGCCCTGTTTTCCTAGCACTACTCAGAATGGTTCCTGTATATAAACGCACCTTGCTCACAGGAACAGGGCCTGCGCTTTCAGGTTATTTAATGTTTTCTATTGTAAAGCGCATAGGGGAACAGGTGCACAGACTGTATGACTCCACACTTCCAGTGTGGCTTAGTGGTTAAGAGCGGTGGTTTGGAGCGGTGGACTCTGATCTGGAGAACCGGGTTTGATTCCCCACTCCTCCACGTGAGCGGTGGACGCTAATCTAGTGAACTGGATTCCCCCCCCCCCCCGATAGCATACGGGCCTGCCTAAAACTCCTGGACTGGACCTGGCAACCCGCTATGCAGGCACTCGACTACTGTGCTGGCCGCGCACCCACCCCAAACGATACAGGACGGTTGCTGCGTTCTCTGTTGAAAAGGACGCGGTCGCTCCTGCGAGCGCCGTGCAGTTTGCAGCTAGGAAACCGATGCAAGGGCAGCCTCCAGCGAACCTGAAGGACTCCATGTTCCTGTGCATTCACTGTTCCAGCCGCAGTCATGTCATGGAAAGCAGACAGTCAAGTAGTCAAGTGCCAAAACACCCCCCCTTCCCCATTGCAACATCCGCAGCTTAATGGGGCAGTCAACAGAGATCCTGATAAGAGCGATGAGTCGTTCCTCCAGCTATGCAGCAGCGATCCCAGGACGTTTGCAGAGATCGCACCCATTGTTCCAGAATGCTAATCTCGTCAGCAGAGATCTCCAGGTTCCTCCCGGGATGCAAAAGCCATTGGAATTAGAATAGATTTCCAAATTCTCACTACCCCACCCCGTTAGACGCAGATTAATCCTTTTGTCACCTTTTGTCACCTGGAAACCTAGGAGGGGTGAAACCCCTCTCCCCGCCCCCAGAAAAACAGTATATCTGGGATGCCCCCAGCCCATTATGTCACCTTAGGTCTTTTCTGGCTCCTTCACCGTTACTCTGTTGGTTTGGTTTTGAGCAGCCTTACCACGCTCCCTCCCGCTTTGCTGGTCAAGTCCACGGGAACCCCTGCCCCCATCTCGGCTTTAACTTTCACTCTGTCTTAGTCTGCCTGAGCTTGGACAGCACCTCGTCTGGAAGGTAAATATACCCCCACCGATGACCTCCTGCCACGTTGGCATCTGTGCTATTACTCCTCTCTTGACTTTCCTAGTTTTCTCTCTGTGTGTGTATGCAACATTGAATTGAATGAAAAAGACATAAACACTATTTAATTTGAAATCCATTGTCTGTCTTTATTCAAGGTCTCATTAAATGGATTCTGGTATAGCTGAGTGCATCCCGCTTTATAAATACATAGTTACTGATTGCTTAAGCTAATTTCCCCATATTATAGAGCAATTCGGCTAACACCCCCACTCCTCCACATGAAGCCAGCTGGGTGACCCTACTTCACAGGGTGTCTGTTGTGGGGAGGGCAAGGGAAAGTGATTGTAAGCCGGTTTGATTCTGCCTTAAGTGGTAGAGAACGTTGGCATATAAATACCAACTCTTCTTCTTCATGCTGAAAAATGTTTTCAAACACACATTGGAGGAGGTGCAGAAAGAGAGGGGCTGCAACAAGAGACCCTCAGGGAGTTTTCCAACTCAAAATACACTGAGAAATATTGACATTCACTAAAAATATGATTCCAGGATGCGGTCACTGAGCGCTAAAAAGATAGAGCAGTGAATAGCTCCAAATTCTCATCAGTGGTGAGACTTCTCAAAACGCTTAAGTTTGACACTCCAGTTACACTTGGAGTAAAACAATAACCCAAGCACCTGGTTCATCTCCTTTAAGAAGATTATTACATGCTTTTCATTTCCCTGAGCAATGAGAAGTTCCAGGAGGCGTAGGCCATTTATGCATGGCTGTTTCCTCGCGGTCACCCCGCCGACTACTTCGGGGCATTGCTTTGATTATGCTTGCATTTTCTGACCATCAGAGGTCGCCTCGCTCTCCCCCCACATTTCCATGTGTTTTCTAGATGCTGGCTAAACACGAATCCAGGGATGGACCTAGCAACCCTACAATTTGCCTAGGCGGTGTTGGAAAACTGTGGAAAGCAGAACAAGAGGTCTCATTAATGCTTGCAACCAAGAGAGGACACTTGCAACCAAGAGAGGACACCTACTGAGAGATCATGGCCACATCAACAAATACAACACCAAAGAGGCCCTTTCCACACAGGTAGTATTGCCAATAGGGTTGCCAACCTCCAGGTGCTAGCTAGGGATTTCCTGCTATTACAACTGATCTCCAGACAATAGAGATCAGTTCACCTGGGGAAAATGGCCGCTTTGGTCATGGGACTCTATGGCATTGAAGTCCCTTCTCTCCCCAAACCCCACCCTCCTCAGGCTCCGTCCCAAAAATCTCCCGCTGGTGGTGAAGAGGGGCCTGGCAATCCTACACACAGGCCTTGAGGTGGAACCAGAAACTGGCTCTTGCAGGCTTACTTAAAGCATACACATGTACATCATCACAGTGTCTGAAGTCAGGAAAAAAAAAAAGACAACCTTGGAAGCAACAGTCATTTTTCTGGAAAATAAGCCAAAGGAAGCAGCATTGTAGAGGAAGCAACTGTCTAGAGTCAGGCAGCAGTCCCTTCCAAGAATTCTTTATCAGTGAACAAAAATAAGAAGCGGGCTGTTGGGGTTATGGAGACATTGCTGCCAATTTCCCTTTTCTTCAGACCTAGCCAGCGAATTAAAACTGGGCAACCAGTGAAGGTAGTTCCTCATATTACAATTTAAAAGCTGCCCAAGTCACTCCCCAAACCCGTACTCATATAACTGCCTGAGTGCCTATATTATTACCCTTGAGCAGATGTTCTGATCAGTTATTGGGCCTTCGTTTTTCCAAATCAATCCCAGTGCTAGTGTTGCCAGCCTCCAGGTGGTAGCTAGAGATCTCCTGCTATTACAACTGATCTCCAGCCAATAGAGATCAGTTCCCCAGGAGAAAATGGCCGCTTTGGCCATTGGACTCTATGGCATTGAAATCCCTCCCCTCTCTAAACCCTGCCCTTCTTAGGCTCTGCCCCAAAACTCTCCAGGTATTTCCCTACTCGCAGTTGGCAACCCTACCCAGTGTGCATAATTAAAAACGAAAATAAAATTAGTCACTTCCCAAAAGACCAGAAAGCAATCCTTCAATTTTGTTCTGTGACAGAAGAAGAAGAAAAAGAAGAGTTGGTTTTTATACATGCGGACTTTTTTTACTACTTAAGGAAAATAGGCAGTCCGAGGTCAGGGTCACTAGCAAGTCCGTTGGTCGTTGTCCTAAGTCAGTCCGGGGTCGAAAGCAGGCAAGAGAGTATCGGAGTGGCCGTTTCAATCTCTTTACATCTCAGCAATCTAGCCGAGCGCCATCTTTTGCTAAGCAGCTATCGCTGCTTCTTTCTCCGGAGATCTATGGGGTCGGTTTCTTGCTGTAACTCTTCAGCTGTCTTCCTCCCTTTGGCTTCCGAGGGGGGGCTGGAATCCATCAAGCTGTCTAGATGTTGACGCCTCTAATGGCCCCATCGGAAGGTGTTTCCAGGAAGAGCGGTCAGCTGTTCCAGCGCTTTTGCTGACCCCTCTGAGTCATACACAGGTGAGGCCATGACATCCCTCTTCACTACCGGCGGGAGGTTTTTGGACAGAACCTGAGGAGGGTGGGGGTTTGGGGAAAGGAGGAACTTCAGTGCCATACAGTCCAATTGCCAAAGCTGCCATTTTCTCCTGGTGAACTGATTTATATTGGCTGGAGATGAGTTGTAATAGCAGGAGATCGCCAGCCAGCACCTGGAGGTTTGGCCACCCTAGTTGCAGGTTTTCCTCTCTTCTCACACACGGGCTCTGTATTTATTTAGAAAATTTATATGCCACCTCTCCAGAGACTGGCTCAAAGTGGTTCCCAGGGTAAAAACAGTACAGTAAAATCATAGAAAGAACAACCATAAATATCAATATTAAAGTGAGCCATAAAAATAGCAGAAAAACTAAAAGTAATATCCATCAACCTGCCCTCCGCCTAGTGGAAGACCATAAAAACAGCTCTAAAAGATGGAGCTCTATAAACAGCCAAGAAAGTTGGCCACTGGAATTTAATTACCTCATCTGACTTATTACCAATATGTTATTCCTTTGGCAGTTAAAAAACAACCCACTAAAAGCGGGACATTTCTTTTGTGGCTTCCACACAGCTGGACTGACAGAACGAACGAACGTTTGCCAAGTGTCACCCACAACTATTTCCTATTTTAAGGAAAAAGGGAAGTTGTGGTGTCTCTCAAGCACCACTTTGTGGAAAGAACTGACAAATGTCAACTGTTATGGGGGCAACGAGAGGCTTAGCATATCCGGCTTCTAATTCGGGGCCTTGAACTACATTTCAGGTGCCATTTAGTCCAGCAAAATATATATTTATGACCTTGAGCAGGGTGTTTGAGGCATCTTTCCTAGATAAAATAAGCCACTCTAATCAAAATGGGAACCCACGCAGAGCAGATTTGGCAAACATCTGCAAGAACTGAAACCCAGAAGAAAAGTCTTGTTCAGGTGCAGTCAGTCATGATTTTGTAACCTCCAGGTAATAGCTGGAGATCTCCTGCTATGACAACTGATCTCCAGATGATAGAGATCAGTTCACCTGGAGAAAACGGCTGTTTTGGCAATTGGACTCTATGGCATTGAAGTCCCTCCCCTTCCAAACCCCTGACCTCCCCATGCTCCATCCCAAAAATCTCCAGGTATTTCCCAACCCGGAGGTGGCAATAACGTGGCTGGTTATTAGGGACCTCTTTGCCCACTTATAGTGGGAGATCTCCAGGTAATTGCAACCATTGCTCATTTGATTGGAGCAGGGAAACTGGCCAATGTATGATTTTGTTGTTTTGCATGTTAATATTATTATCTAAAGAATACCCAATGATACCATGTTGTAAATATATATTTTAATAAATTATAATAGAAGCAACGTGGGATAGCCATTGAGCAATGGCATTCTTCAACAATTCTTCAGTAAAGAATCTGAAAAGAAAGAAGAAAACAGAGGATTAATATTTATGGACTATGATACTCATCAACTGATGAAAATAATTATGAAACAGGATATTTATCGGAAGCCTGTCTGATTGATAGTCCGGGAATATTGTTATCTTGTGTTTATTTGTCTTTGTGAAGAAACAGAAGACTAATATATAAATTATTTATACAAAGATTTAGGGCTGTCGATTCGGTTCATCCTGAACTGAAAAACAGCTGAATTTCCCCTGATTCGGCAGTTTTTAGTTCAGATGGAACCGAACTCAAAAAAGGCTGGAAAACAGGGAGACTAATTCAGCTAGTTCGAGGTGTTCGGTGAATAAATTCAGCAAATTCGGGGTTCGGCGCAGCAGCATAACCATCAGTTAGTAAGCAGCATTCTCCCCCGGCCAATCGGTGGCCAAGCTGGGTCTTCTTCTGGCCAATCAGTCGCGATTGAGTGCATGAGCCCAGCTGCTGCGTGGCCCGGCCTGGGAGAGAAAGAGAGAGTATCTGTTTGTGTGAGAGAGAAATCCCCGTGGGGGGTGCTTGTGCACATTCGCTCCTTTCTGTGGCTGCTGGGGGCGCATTTTGGGGGGTACAGCCCCCCTTTGGGGGCCCCCCTTAATGTGCATTTTTATTCCATTTACAGCACACATTCGCTCCTTTCCGTGGCTGCAGGGGGCACATTTTTGGGGGTACAGCCCCAAAACTTTCAGCGTAGCTTCAGAGGAGCCTTCTTGAAAGAATCCCCAAGTTTTGTAAAAATTGGATCAGCGGGGCTGAGATATGGGCCCCCCTTTTCCCTATTGGGATGAATAGGATCAGCCGATCCTATGTGCATCTCAACAGCGGCAAATCCAAGGCAAAACCTCCCGTGCTTAAACGGAACCGTATTGGATTACCCAGTCCTCCAAGTCCCTCCTGATGGAACAGAAGATATCCACAGTAAGACCCCTTTTGGGGCTTTAATCTATAATTTTTCTCCTGTGCGTGTGTGTGGGGGAAGCAGAGTCTGTGTGTGTGTGGGGAGGGAGCAGTTTCTGTGTGTGTGGGGGAAGCCAAAGGGGGCTTTTGCCCATTTTGTCTGGGGTGTGTGTGCCCCCTCAAGTCTCTCTCTCCCTGGTTTGAGGGGGGGGGCTTCAGTTGTGTGTCCTCAGGTTTTCCCTCATTCATAAGATCGGTTAGGTCTATATTTTGATGCTTGCTCCAAAATTGTTTTCAAATTGTGACTTAAAGAATGCATTTTCCTGGTCCCGAGTCCAATGCAAAAGGGGAAATTCCATCCCCTCCTGCTCCTGATGCTTAGCTAGCATGCCTCTGTCCCTTTCCATGGTTTGCAAACTCCCAGGCGTCAGGTGTTGCTTTGCATGGTTGCAAATGTGTTGCTTTGCATGGTTGCATTGCTTTGCATGGTTTGCAAACTTCTTCTGTCCCTTTCCATGGTTTGCAAACTCCCAGGCGTCAGGTGTTGCTTTGCATGGTTGCAAACGTAATGGTTTGCATGGTTGTGTTGCTTTGCATGGTTTGCAAACTTCTTCGCAACCGTCCCGCCCTTGCTCCCCGCAGCTCAGCTGTTTGTCGGGGCTGGGAGCTTGAGTGGGCGGCAAGCTCTGCTAATTGCAATTCACATTAAGGAGGGGGGACCCCTTTTGGGGCCCATATCTCAGCCCCCGCTGATCCAATCTTTACAGAACTTGGGGGTTATTGCAAGAAGGGTCCTTTGAAGCTATGCTGAAAGTTTGGGGCCTCCACCCCCAAAAATGCCCCCCTGAGCCGCGGAAAGGTGCGGTTTTTATTTTAATGGCTTTATTCAGCTGAATTTTCCCCCGAACTCTGGACCTCATGCCGAATTGCACAGACCCGAAGCGGGGGAGTTCAGACTTCGGCATTTCCTCAATAAAAATGGGCCAAATTTTGCCGAATCTGAATTTTACCGAATTTTTTTTTCAACAGCCCTACAAAGATTGATAAAGGTTTTGCTTTAAGAAGCCATAGTGATTGCTTTGTGTTGAATAACTATATATTGCAATCCAAGTTTGTTTGTAAATTGTAACCACCTGGAGGTTGGCAACCCTAAGTCAAACCCTTCTCCCCTTAAACAAGGTTTTTAATCTTCTCCCAGTACAGCTTGGAAACATCTGCTAAGAGAAAAATGGCTCACAAGATGATCCAAAGTGAAAAAGAGTTCTTTTGTGTGAGTTCAGCCCTCTTCTTCTATAGGGAGCTGGCTGCTCTGGTCAAAGGTAAATCCACAGAGGTCTGGTTCACTGTCCTTTCCCACTAAGGTTGCCAACATCCAGGTACTTCCACTATTACAACTGATCTCCAGCCGATACAGATCAGTTCACCTGGATAAAATGGTCTCATTGGCAATTGGACTCTACGGCATTGAAGTCCCTCCCCTCCCCAGACCCCGCCCTCCTCAGGCTCCACCCTAGAAACCTCCCGCTGGTGGCAAAGAGGGCCCTGGCAACCGTATTTCCCACTGTTCCTACCTAGATGGCTTTCTCATCTCTCTCTCCTGCTCCCTTTTCTCTTAAAATTATTTTCCCACTCAAGTTTCCTTTGGGCTTCTTCGCTGTCTCCTCATACAGAATTTTTCCTTTAAATTCCTTTACAGGGGTATGCCAGAAGTAGGGCTGTTGATTCGGTTCGGCCCAAACTGAACAACAGCCGAATTTCCCCTAATTCAGTGGTTTTTAGTTCGGGACGAACCAAACTCAAAAATGGAGGGCAACCGGGGGAGCCGAATTCAGCGAGTTCGGGAGTTCACGAATATATCCGGCCAATTCGGGGCGGCAGTAAGCAGCACAACGGTCAGTAAGTAGCATCCTCCTTCCCCGGCCAATCGGTGGCCAAGCTGGGTCCTCTTCTGGCCAATCAGTCAGGATTGAGTACTGGAGGAATCAGCTGATGTGTGGCCCGGCCAGGGAGAGAGAGAGAGAGGGAAATCCTTGTGTGTGTGTGGGGGGGTGTGTGCTTGTGCACATTCGCTCCTTTCTGTGGCTGCAGGGGGTGTATTTTTGGGGTACAGACGCCAAACTTTCAGCAGAGATTCAGACAAGCCTTCTTAAGAGACCACCCAAGTTTTGTAAACATTGGGTCAGGGGGTCCCGAGATATGGGCTCCCCCTTTTTTCTTTCCATGGCTGCAGGGGGCGCATTTTTGGGGGTACAGACCCCAAACTTTCAGTGGAGCTTCAGATGAGCCTTCTTAAGATACCCCCCAAGTTTTGTAAACATTAGGTCAGGGGGTCTCGAGATATGGGCTCCACCCCTTTTCCCTTCCCCCTTTTCCATTTACGTGGCTGCAGGGGGCACTTTTTTTGGGATACAGCCTCCAAACCTTCAGAATAGCTTCAGACAATCCTTCTTAAGATACCACCCAAGTTTTGTAAAGATGGGTTCAGTGGGGGCAGAAATATCGGTTCCCCCCTTTTCTCTTTCCATGGCTGCAGGGGGCGCATTTTTTGGGGTGCAGATCCCAAACTTTGACCGGAGCTTCAGACAAGCCTTCTTAAGAGACCACCCAAGTTTTGTAAACATTGTGTCAGGGTGTCCCGAGATATGGGCTTTCCCCTTTCCCCTTTTCCCTATTGGGATGAATGGATCAGCTGATCCTGTATGCATCTCCAGAGCAAAACATCCCGTGCCTAATTGGAATTGTCTTGGATTACAAGTCCTCCCCAGCCCCTCCTGATGGAACAGAAGACAGCCACAGTAAGACCCCTTTGGGGGTTTTAATCTATAATTTTTCTCCTGTGTGTGTGTGTGGGGGGGGGAGCAGAGTCTGTGTGTGTGTGGGGAGGGAGCAGTTTCTGTGGGGGGGGGGAAGCCAAAGAGGGCTTTTGCCGGTTCTGCCTGGGGGTGTGTTCCCCGTCGAGTCTCTCTCTCCCTGGTTTGAGGGGGGTTTTCAGTTGTGTGTCTTCAGGTTTTTCCTCATTCATAAGAGCGGTTAGGTCTATTTGGATGCTTGCTCAAAACTGGTTTTCAAATGGTGACTTAAAGAATGCATTTGGAGTCCCATGTGAAAGGGGAAATTCCACCCCTCCTGCTCGTTATGCATAGCTAGCTGCCTCTGTTCCTTTCCATGGTTTGCAAACTCCCAGGTGTCAGGTGTTGCTTTGCACAGTTGCAAAGGTGTTGCTTACAAGGTTGTGTTGCTCTGCAGTCGTGTTGCAATGCTTTGCAAACTTCTCAGCTGTTTGTCGGGGCTGGGAGCTTTGTGTGTGGGCGGCAAGCTCTGCTCAGACATGCACATTAAGGGTGGGGGGACCCCTTTCGGGGCCCATATCTCAGCCCCCCCTGACCCAATCTTTACAAAACTTGGAGGGTCTTTCAAGAAACGTCCTTTGAAGCTCCGCTGAAAGTTTGGGACCTTTACCCCCAAAAATGCCCCCCCAGAGCCGCGGAAAGGCGCGGTTGTGTTTTTAATGGCTTTATTCGGCCGAATTTTTTTCCCGAACTTTGAATTCCCGCTGAATTGCACGGACCCGAAGCGGGGTAGTTCGGACTTCGGCATATCCTGAATCTAAACGGGCCGAATTCAGCCGAATCTGAACTATACCGAATTTATTTTAATTCAACAGCCCTAGCCAGAAGATCACAAGAGTTGCAAAAGTCACGCTATATAATAAAGAAAAGGGAGCCTGGCCATGTAGGGGCTTTTCCCTCTCTCACAGAGTATTTGTTTCCTGATCCCCCAGCAAGGTTCCCACACAAGCCTCTCTGCCGGCCCTTCTCTTTTAGGAAATTGAGTTCCGCCCTCACATCCCTCAACTGCACGTTGAAAAACTCAGTGCTTTTTCGCATCTTTCTTTTTTCTAAATGATGGTGGTTTTAACGTCCCCCAGTTAAACCTTATGCCAGTGTTCTGTTCGAACCCATAAGAACATAAGAAAAGCCCTACTGGATCAGACCCAGGCCCATCAAGTCCAGCAGTCTGTTCCCACAGGGGCCAACCAGGTGCCTCTAGGAAGCCCCCAAACAAGACGACTGCAGCAGCATTTATCCTACCCACTCGCACTGTAACCTGATGACAAAATTATCTTTCCCCACTTAAGCCACGACAATAACAGAAGTTGTTTAATAGCTCCGAACCTCTCCAGGGGATGATGGAAATAATCATTCATTCTGGACTTGACAGATTTCCTGTTGACCTTAACAGCATTTGGAGACAAGTAGTCTGGACAGCCGTTGTCAGGAGAGACTTCGTGCCGAAAATCTTTTAGTTGCCCCAAATACTTGTGTAACCCGTCTCTGCGTAGCTTCCATGAGGAAGACCAAGTCTGAAGAAGGATGGAGACAGTGGTCACGCCTTAGCTTGGGTGTACTCACTCGGTGAACAAAGCCCTGTCATCTGCCTATCCATATCTTTGTATCCCACTTTCCTCCTAGAAGAGTATCATGCCAATCATGAGGTTATCCCATTGGATTCTTGTGATGGCTTTGTGGGATCATTTCAGTTGCTTTGGATGGGTGCCTGCCAGCAAAGCACATGGAATGCTTACGGTGGATATATTACAGGCCATTTATGCAGGGTCAATTTTGATGATCACTCAAAGCCTTTTTTTAAAAATGGGACCTTTAAAATGCCTAGTCACTGTCCCGACGCAAAAAGAGAAATTCCACCCCCCCACACACTTGCCTGCTCCTTAGTTCCTTTGTTTGCATAGCCGTTAGCAATCACCGGTTGCATAGCTAACACGCAGCTGTCATTTTGAATGCTTCCTTGAGGGGATTCTTCAAGGCAGGGGCGGAGCAAACACAAAAGGTCGCGTTAAAGGGGCGCTAAGAAATGTGAAGCAGGTATGCCCGGCTTCGCAGTTACTTCCTGAATGATGGTTCAGCGTGAGAAACTCAAAAAAATATGCGGGGCACTTCGGCCTAGAACCCGCTGCTATTTACCAAGCATAAATGGCCACAGTCTTCACAGATTTCACACTATCCTGTATGTTCTCACTACTCCCACTTAATCTATTTGCTGTCTGGTAAAGATAAGGCTGTTACTCTATCCGTAGTTGATTATTTAACGTCCGCTTTGAAGAAACGCCGAAAGTTATAATAAAGTTACGCCTAAATGCACATTTGCATACAGGTGCTCATTTTGCACCAGAACTGGATAAGATCACTTGGTTAATTCATTCAGACACAGCATAAGATTAGTAAATCAGTGTCGCAATCCTATGAACGGCTGACTGTTGTGGTGGAAAGTGCCATCAAGTCACAGCTGACCTATGGCAACCCCACAGGGTTTTCAAGGCAAGAGAGGTTCAGAGGTGATTTGCCATTGCCTGCCTCTGGGTACTAACCCTGGACTTCTTGCAGGATTCCCCCTTTCCAGCCACTGGGTTGATCATAGAATCATAGAGTTGGAAGGGACCACCAGGGTCATCCAGTCCAACCCCCTTCACAATGCAGGTAATTCACAACTACCTCCCCCACACCCTCCATGCCCAGAAGATGGCCAAGATGCCCTCCCTCTCATGATCTGCCTAAGGTCATAGAATCAGCCTTGCTGACAGATGGCCTTCTAGCCTCTGCTTAAAAGCCTCCAGGGAAGGAGAGCCCACCACCTCCCGAGGAAGCCTATTCCACTGAGGAACTGCTCCATTAGAAAGTTCTTCCTAATGTTTAGACGTAAACTCTTAATTTCAACCCGAATGTGATGTCCATATTGAATGTTGTTATGCAGAGTTATACAGTGAAGTGTGGGGAATTGAACAACCTATTTATTTATTTATATACTTGCTTACTTATTTACTTACTTGTTTGAGTTTTAGGCCGTCATTTCCTGGCCAAGCCAGGCTCAAAGCAGCTCACAACGCTTTAAAACAACCTAAAAACCAATAAATAATTACATAAAGTACAACAATAAAACCAGTAGCACAGCAGCAAATACATCTATAATATAACCTAATAATTAGGGATGCCAGCCTCCAGGTACTTGCTGGAGATCTCCTGCTATTGCTACTGATCTCCAGCCGATAGAGATCAGTTCCCCTGGAGAAAATGGATGCTTTGGCAATTGGACTCTATGGCATTAAAGTCCTTCACTTCCCCATGCTCCACCCTCCTCAAGCTCCGCCCCAAAAACCTCCCGTGTGGCGAAGAGGGACCTGGCAATCCTAATAATAATACAGCAGCACTAACTATTTGTACTATTTGTGGGAAATTGTAGAGACGGAGAAGGAAGGGGAAGGAGAAGAGGGGCCAGCTAGATTTGCCTAGTGGGACAGCTCAGTTTTACAGGCCCTGCAGAATTGTTTTAGATCCCCTAGATGCATTGTGAATTTCACTGCCATTCATATTTTATTAATTCTTTTTTTTTCTCACCCAGCCCCATTCTTTATAAAGATGGGCTCATGACATTTCAGATTTACTGGCAACGCTGCATTATCTATGGATGTACCAAATGCAGTGGTGTAGTGTAGTGTAGTGGTTAAGAGCGGTGGTTTGGAGTGGTGGCCTCTAATCTGAAGAACCGGGTTCGATTCCCCACTCCTCCACATAAGTGGCGGACACTAATTTGGTGAACAGGGTTGGTTTCCCCACTCCTACACATGAAGCCAGCTGGATGACCTTGGGCTAGTCACAGCTCTCTCAGCCCCACCTACCTCACAGGGTGTCTGTTGTGGGGAGGGGAAGGGAAGGTGATGTAAGCTGGTTTGATGTTTCCTTAAGTGGCTGAGAAAGTCGGCATATAAAAACCAACTCCTTCTTCTTCTTCTTCTTCTTCTTCTTCTTCTTCTTCTTCCTCTTCTTCTTCTTCTTCTAGCATAGATTTGCAGGGCAGTCCTGAACAGAGTTAGCAACCTTCTAAGTCTGTTTGACATACATGGGCATAGAAACATGTAACACTGCTCAGAGTGGCACGGTGGTGGCTGAAAGTGTTGTCGAGTTGCAGCGAACTTATGGCTTGGGTTCCCAGCTCTGGGCTGGGAAATACCTGGAGATTTGGGGGGTGGACCTGAGGAGGGCAGAGTTTTGGGTGGGGAGGGACTTCAATGGGGTACAATGCCATAGAGTTGTCAGGCCTGTATGTCAGTTGCTTTCGTTTCCTAGTGTTTTCCCACTGAACTGACCCAAGAACCCAAGGATTGTTATGCATACCTAAATGCCTTTGAAGCTGTGTGAACCACAGCGCTGTTTGTGTTCTGTAATCTCTTGCGATTTTCCATGCTTTTATATTATCAAGTGCAAGCCAGCAAAAGCCGTTGCTGTCACCTTTTCCTTCATGCTCTGTTAACCTGTTTTGACCAGTAAAACCAGCTTCTTTGGACCTGACTGTCTCTGATGTGGTTTATGGTTCAAGTAGGCCAAGGGCTTACATTGTGACAGCAATCCCTTTCTTCCTGTCAGGCTGGAGCCCCGGAGGGTTCGCCTGCCACTCGGATGGGAGCGCGGAAAGCGCTCTCCGAGTGATTCGTGGCTGGAGCCCCGTGTGGTTCGCCCCAGACCCGTTGGATTAGGTCCCCGGGTTGCAGGTTCCGTCTAAGAACCCTGGAAGACAATCCCGACCTCGTACGGGATGTGGTAGCTGAGCTACGTAGGACTGGCGCAGAAGTTAATCGCCTGAATGGATTAATACAGATTCAGTGGCGTTCTCTAACGGCAACCCCCTGGATGTCCGACGTTGAGGATACCAACGCCCGTTTAGACCTCCATGCCCCTGGATCGGTTGGTGGAGGATGCTCAGTCGGCGGCTGAGGATTTACAACTGCTAACTAACTTGTTAGACGAACTTATTGCTCGCGGAGCCCTTCCTGATCTGTCCACGGACCCAATCCATCCTACTAACATGGCGATCCCGGTCGCACCAGCCCCCGAACTGTGTCTGGTTGAAGCGAGAGCGGTAGCCGCACGGGTGAATGCCCTTCTCCGGGGCCACACTGCGACAACCATCTCGGTGGCGGAACTTACTAGGCATCTCACCCCCGATTTTGGCTCCGATGCTGCGGCTTTGGCGGTACTGATCCAGCCGATGCTGGACCTGAACGATGACCGTGTGGAGCTACTCTACACTTTGGAAAAGGAGGCACTCCCCCTCATTACCGCGAAACTGACTGCCCAACTGGCAGCCGAACTGGAGCTAGCTGAACGTAAAAAAGCGGAAGACCAAGCACGAGCAGTGGCTGAAGCCGCAGCAAGGGCCCGGGCAGAGCAGGAGGAGAGGGAATGCCTTGCCCAGGAACAGGCGTGCGCCGGTACGCGCCCCCGACAGCCCAGGGGTTTTGACTTGCCTCTTTCGTTTATCCCATCCTATGTTCCGTCGCGTAGTGTTCAACGCACCCGCAGACTGATGGGAACCTTACCCGAGGACACTTCCGATGAGGAGGACTTGTATACCGAGGAACCTCGCTGGGCCAGCAGGTTGCGGTCCAGCCAATCCTGCCGGAGTGGTGCGGACAACGAGATATTTTTGTTACGTAACCAGAATATGGACCTTTTAGAACAGGTAGCACGTTTGCAAGACCAACTGACTTTACTACTCAAAAACAACGACCAGTTACAGCAGGCTCCCATTGTGCCCGTTGCTCCCGCTCCCGGGATACCGCCGCAACTACCGCAACAACCAGCTGCTCCGGTTGGAGGCGGGGGTCCAGCCGGAGTGTCAGGCCTGTATCTCAGTTGCTTTCGTTTTCTGCTCACTGTTCAAACTCAACAACTCAAGGATTGTTATTCATACCAATCTGACTTTGAAGCTGTGTGAACCACAGTACTGTTTGTGTTCTGTAATCTCTTACGTGTTTTCATGCTTTTATATTACCAAGTTCAAGCCAGCAAAAGCCATTGCTGTCACCTTTTCTTCATGCTCTGTAATCCTATTTAGACCAAGTAAAAACCAGCTTCTTTTGGACCTAACTGTCTCTGATGTGGTTTTTTGGTTCTGATTTGGACCAAGGGCTTACATTGTGACAGCAATCCTCTTTCTTTCATCTGTCAGGCTGGAGCCCCGGAGGGTTCGCCTGCCACTCGGATGGGAGCGAGGAGAACACTCTCCGGGTGATCCAACTGTTACCCGGGCCCTGGTGGGGTTTTTTTTTTAATTTTATTGGTTTTTATAATATAAATTTTCCATGTTAACAAACAACAATATACGTAATATTAAAAACTAAATCATAGGTAATGTTGTTATAATTGTTTAAGTGCTAAATAAAAATAAAAAATAAAGAAAAATTTATTGACTTCCCCATCACCTCCGTCCGCCTCTTAATAAAGTATTCTATCCCATCGTGATATGGTCTGACCTTAATTATTCTTATATCTCAATTAGGTTTCAATCACTTTATGCTATCAATATAATTGATTACGTTTCTTTATGTTAACAATGTCTTCTAGATCAGATTAAAAGGTACTCTTCCATTTTCCCCAGTCCTAGTTCATATTCACAATATTTCATCCAAGCCTCCCATTCACCCATAAATTGAACATTGTCTTTTTGATTTAAAATAAGTTTGTAAGTTTTGCCATTTCCACCAGTTCAAACATTTTCATAGTCCAGTCTTTTTTCCCAGGAGTGTCTGCCCCTTTCCATTTTGCTGCATAAAGCAGTCTTGAAGCTGTAGTCGCGTAAATCAAAAAAGTCCTTTGTTTTAACAAATCGTCAGGTATCATACTTAATAGCATCATTTCTGGTGTTTTGGGTATATTTTTTTGTACTATTAGTCTTTTCGTTATATATCATATCCCAAAAATCCTTAGCTTTGTCACAAGTCCACCACATATGATAAAAAGAACCAACTTCTTTATTACATTTCCAACATTTAGGGGATGTCACTTTGTAGATCTTTGCAATCTTCTTAGGCGTTAAATGCCATCTATACATCATTTTATAAATATTTTCTCGAATTGACTGCGCATTTATTCCTTTCAGGTCTTTCGCCCATAGTCTTTCCCATTTGTTTAGGGCAATATCATGTCCCACAGTTTGAGCCCAATTAATCATTGTTGGTTTCATTATTTCCTGCTCACAATAAATTGTTAAAAGAAGATTATACATTTTAGAAATCAGTTGAGTATTGTTATCTAATAGCATCCTATGAAAAGGCGATTTTTCTTTAGAGAATCCATTCTTCATATCTTGTATAAATACTGATTTAATTTGATGATATTGAAGCCATTGTAAATCGTTTTTAAGTAACTGAAAGTCTTTTAGTGAGCTTTTCTTTCCTTCCCAGTTAATTAACTCTTGATAAGTGATAAATTTGTCCAATCTAAGTGGGCGTAATGTCAACATTTCTTGAGGTGATATCCACATCGGTGTTACTGGTTCAAGAATATGTTTATACCTCATCCATATATGAAATAAGGAGGACCTGATTATATGGTTACGAAATGATGCTTGTATTTTAATTTTACCATACCATAAATAGCCATGCCATCCACTTATATTGTTAAATCCTTCAAGATCTAACAAACGCGAATTGGATAAGTTCATCCAGTCCTTTAGCCATACTAAAGCGGCAGCTTCAGCATAAAGTTGAAAATTAGGTAGTGCTAAACCTCCTCTAACTTTAGAGTCCACCAGATGTTTATAAGCAATCCTCGGTTTTTTCCCTTGCCAGATGAAATTTAATACGTCTTTCTTCCAGGTATCAAAGTATTTAACATGTGATATTATAGGCAAATTTTGGAATAAGAAAAGCATCCTTGGTAAAATGTTCATTTGGACTGTTGATATACGTCCCAAAAGTGACAATTTTTTATTTGACCAAATGATCATATCAGTTTTTATTTTGTCCCATAGTTTAAGATAGTTATTGGTTATCAAGTCTTTATTCTTTGCAGAGATCCAGATTCCCAAATATTTGATCTTATTAGCCTTCTCCCAACCTGTATATGATATAAATTCCTGTTCTGTTTCTGATAAATTCTTAAATATTGTCTTTGTTTTTTCTTGGTTAACTTTAAATCCCGATACATTTCCAAAATCGTCCAAAGTTTCCAACAATATCTTCATTGATTGTGTTGGGTTCTCCAAGATTAACAGAAGATCATCCGCGAATTCTCTCAATTTGAATTCATGTTTTTTAATTTTTAATCCGCTAATGTCCTCCATACTCCTTAACTTACAGCATAGTGATTCCAACACCAACAAAAATAATAATGGAGACAGAGGACATCCTTGTCTGGTTCCTTTCTTGATTGCGCAGTTGTCAGACATCGATTCATTCACCAGAATTTTTGCCTGTTGGGATGTATATATGGCCGATATACCTCTCAAGAAACGGTCTCCAAAATTTAATTTTTCCAATATCTTTTTCATAAAGTCCCAGGAGACCATATCAAAGGCTTTCTCTGCATCCAAAAATACAAAGGCTGCCATTTGTTGAATATTCTGATCATAATATTCCAATGAATCTAATAAAACTCTTATATTATCTTTAATTTGCCTTCCTGGAACAAAACCTGCTTTGTCTTCATGTATAAGGTCCTTAATAAAATGCTTTATCCTATTCGATAAGACCGAAGCATAAATCTTATAATCCACATTTAACAGCGAGATAGGTCTATAATTTGAAGTTTTTTCTGGATCTCTTCCTTCCTTAGGTATCAACGATATAAATGCATGTGACCAAGTCTCTGGGGATGCTCCCTTATCCAAAATTGTATTACAAAGTAATACAAAAAAATTCACTAAATTGTCACTAAATGTTTTATAAAATAGTGCAGTAATTCCATCTGGTCCTGGTGTCTTGTCCGTTTTTTGTTTCATTATTGCTTCATGTATTTCCTCCTTTGTAATTGGTGCATCTATCCATTCTTGTTGGGGCTTTGAAAGGACATTCATCTGTATTGAATTTAAAAACTTGTCTATTTTCTTTTTTGAGATATTTTCTTTCTGATATAACTTAGTATAGAATGAAACAAATTCTTTTTGTATATCCATAGTTGTATAAACAAGTGCTTTGAATTTTTGTTATAATCTTCTTTTGAAATGAATCTTTCAGTTGGGTCGCCAAAAATTTTCCAGGTTTATTAGCATGTTCAAAGTATTTTTGTTTAGCAGATTTTAAATTTTTGTTCATTTCCTCCATTATTATCAAATTTAGTTGGTGTTTAGATACAGAAATCTTCATTTGTATGTCATTTTTCTCTTCTTCATGTAAAGCCATAACCAGTTTTTGCTCCAAATTTTGTAAATCCCAAAGTATATTATTGGTAAATTGTAGTTGAGTTTTCTTCCAGGCCGTGTGTTTCTGTATCATAAATCCTCTTAGAACAGCTTTAAATGCATCCCAAACTGTATTCAGCGAAGTTTCCCCATTAAGATTAATTTCAAAAAAATCTTTAATTAAATCCTGTAGTTCTTTTTGAATCTTGTTATCCTTTAAAAGTTTATCATTTAATCGCCATCTAAATACTTGTTTATTGTTCCATTCAAATGTAACTGGATTATGATCAGAAAAAGTTCTTGGTACAATTTGGATTTTACGTAGTTGCGTGAAAATAGATTTACTAGCCCATATCATGTCTATTCTGGAGTGTGAGTCGTGTCTCGCTGAATAAAAAGTATATTCTTTAGCCGTTGTATTCATTGTTCTCCAGATGTCTTGTATTTCCAATTCTGTAGCCATGGTGAAGAACATTTTAGGTAAGCATCCTTCATTTTCGTCTTTTGCTTTTGATTTTTTATCCAAGATTGGGAGAGTAACCCCATTGAAATCGCCCATCAAAAGAATCTGATCATTTGCATACTGAGAAATCAGTTCATGTAGTTGTCCATAGAATTTAGCTTTTCCTTCGTTAGGTGCATATATTCCTACTACAATAGTCTTTTGCCCCAGTATTTTGGTCTTGATAATTACAATTCTCCCTTCATTGTCTTTGTACAGTAGTTCAGGACTAAGGCTAGGATGAGCATATTGTGAGGGTCTGTAAGCTATTGCTTTGTGTGCTGCCCCCCTGGGCTCGTAAAAGCAGTCCAGGCCTTTAGCCTTTATTTGGTTCAGGCGCTGCGTCTAGCAGGCCCCAGGTTGGAATGTCTCTTCCCCTCTTCCCACCATTCACCTCCCTTGCTCTCTCCGACTCCCTCCCACCAGCTATGGCCTTGGTGTGTAGATAGCAATAACGAGCTTCCTGAGATCTTTGATGTTCCTGTACCATGCACAATTATCTCGTAGATTCCCATAACATGGATTTGACATCTGCTTCCCTGTAGGGGTTATAATTCTGTCTTTGTGAAACTGTTAGCACTTGCAACTTTGCGTTTGTAAGGCCTATACTAACCTGAAGCTTCCAATAAAGTTCCTTGTTTCTACATGACCGTCTGAGCAAGTGATTTTATGGAGTTTGCACAGGGAGGTTGGGAACCCTCACACATATATCACAACTCCCTTTGTTTTTGTTTTAGCCGATGCAACAAATGCTTGTCCAAGCATTTGCCTATCCAGGTATTTTTTGTGTTTTGTTGCTGTATGAGTCTCTTGCAGACAAATTAGGGAGTATTTGTATTTCTGTAAATATTTAAAAATTCTAGCCCGTTTGGTTTTTTCATTCAAACCATTCACATTCCAAGAAATTACTTTTGCCATGATATAGTAGTTATTGAAGCAAAATATTCAGTCTATAACACAGTGCCTCCTTCTGCTCCCTGTGGTTCTTCTTCTTCTTCTTCCTCTTCCTTTTGTTCCAGGGTTAGTCCTTTAAGCTCTGTCTTGTATTTCCTCAGAAATTTTCCCACATCCGATGGAGATAAGATTGTCATTTTCATTTCTTTGTAGGTGAAAGCCAATCCTTGTGGCATAATCCAACGATATTTGATACCATTAGCTTTCAAGACAGACACAAATTCTTTGTAATTATTCCCCTGTGAGAGTAAATGTCTTGGTATGTCCTTTAATAATATTAGAGGAATATCTCCTGCTGAAACCGGACTGTCATAATGGATCTTCATGATCCTATCCTTGATCCTAGTGTCATAAAAAACAATCATGAGATCTCTTGGTTTAGATCTTTTCATTCTAGCAGGTAATGGTATTCTGTAAACTCTGTTGATGGCTTGGTTCAATTTTTGTTCTTCTATTTGAAATAAATAAGCCAGATTTGGGACTACAGTTTCTTTATTGTCTCCCATCATATCTGGAAAATTGCGCAGACGAAGGTTGGTTTCTCTAACTCTCATCTCCATCATTGCTATCTGATCTTTAACAGCTGTCTGATTAGTTTGTATTGTTTCAATCTGCTTCTCTTGGCTTGCTAATTTTTTCTTTGTATCTTTTTGTTCTTCCATCACTTTCTTAACTGATGAATCCATTGCTTGCATATCTGTCTTCATAGTATTCATTTGGGTCTTTACAACTTTAAGGTCTTCTGTAACCACATCTAGCTTTTGGTTAATAGCTTGAGATGCTTGGCCAAGATTTGTCATCATAGCAGTCAGCTGTGTCATTTGTGTAGACATCTGTTCAAACTGCTTAGTTGTTGCCTCTGTTTGCTTGGCTAAGATGTCTTGCAACTTCTTTTACATGGTTAAGGTTTGTGTCGCTTCTTTCAGTTTTGTATAGGCAGGGCTATGTAATAAGCCAGAACGGGGTCGGGATGCAGACATTTACATTGAAGTAAGGCTGGTAAAATACATGTCCTCAATCAGGACCCTCTGATTAGTTGTTGATAGAAAATGTTTCAATGATCAGCTTAATAATTTTTTCGCTTTGAAAAGACCCCTATTTCACTTTAAAACAGCTTTTTAAAGTTTTGAAATACCAGCGAGTTTTGCCGGCCGCTCTAGGTCGGGTCAATCAGGAAGTATTCCGGAAGTTGATTTCACTGTGGACCTTCTACCGCCTCTTCTCGATGGTTGTTCCCTTCAGGAACTATTTCTATGTTTCTCGAGTGCGACGTGTGTCCGGTCCTACGAGTTGCTTCCTGTTGTTGTAAGCCAGATGATAGAGAGGGTGGTATAGAGGGTCTTCCGGATTAAGGAGTTCCTTGCTGCAAACGTGGCTGTAGGACCCCTTTTTTCCTTTTCTTCTTCCACCGGAAGAAAGAAGTTCACCCTCCCCTTCCCTCAAAAGTATTTCTCATTGGTGGAGATTTTAGTCCATCTTATAGGCGTCTTTCTAGCTCTTTGTTTTGGTTTAAGCTGATCAATTTGATAAGGCTCCTGCCTCTAATCCTGATGGATTTTATAGGTCAAACTTATCCAGTTCGATTAAGGGAGGGACAAGGATGCTGGAAATGTCTTTAT
Organism: Euleptes europaea; assembly: GCF_029931775.1. NCBI lineage: Eukaryota > Metazoa > Chordata > Lepidosauria > Squamata > Sphaerodactylidae > Euleptes > Euleptes europaea. The sequence continues at coordinate 109,974,711 of NC_079316.1, forward strand.
CTACCCCCCGGTTATTCAGTAACATCAATAAAAGACGAAGGGTTCTTGCGTACTCACTTGAGCATCTAGAGGTGAGGTTCTTATCTTAAAGTAGTCCTTATGGTGGTTATAAGGTGGTGGAGGGTAGAGCCTTGTGCCGAAGTTGCGTTTTGGCGATTTCTTCCCTTGGTGCCCTCGCAGGACCGGCGTCCAAAACTCCGAGGGACTTAGAGAAGCTCCCTCAGAGTATTTGGGAGGTCAAACTGCTTTTGCGGGCTGCAGGGAGTTCCTGCTATCCGACCCACTTGCAAGGATCGGGTTGGGGTGCATGTAGCATCCCAGGATTAACGCAAACTTGGATTTCCCCCAGGACAACCTGGGGAAACGTGGCACTCACCCCAGCGGCACCACCGGAAGTCCCGGGCCCTGGTGGGTTTGATTCCTGGGTAACGGATTTCCTGCGGCAGACCCTGGATTCCTACCTTCTATGGGACATTGTAGCCGAGATAATTAGGACTAGCACCGAGGTTAGTCGCTTGAATGGACTAGTACAGACCCAGTGGTGATATCTGGCAACAACCCCCTGGATGTCCAATGTTGAGGATGCCAGTAACGACTTAGATCTCCAAGCCTTAGATCGGTTGGTGGACGATCCCCGACTGGTGGCTGAGGATTTACAATTATTAACCAGCTTATTGGATACACTTATTGCTCGTGAGACTTGCCCGAATCAGTCCACGGGTCCCAACCGTCTTGCCGCCTTGGCGACGGGAACCATGGCGGGAGCGGCCCCGGCAGGTGTTTCTCTGGCACCGAACGTAGCTGACTGCCAAGTGGAGGTGCGACGGATCGCTGTCCAAACAGCGCTACAGTTTGTGGGGCTACCAAAGGATACCACGGTAGCTGATTTATCACAATTGTTGACCCCACTGTTTGGGACTTATGCACCCGCTCTAGCGGTCCAAGTTCAACCGCTGCTGGGCGGGGAATCTGACCCGCTCCTCGACCTTTTAGAGAAGGAACTTCTACCGCTTGTTACCACAGAAGCTGCCCTGAAACTCGAGGCCGCCCAAGCTCTCGCGAACAGGGAGGCAGCTGCTGCGGCCGAGGCGGAGGCCAAGGCTCAGGCCAAACGAGAAAAGGAACAGCAGCTAGCTGCCGAACTGGCGCGGGTGGTTGTGCGTCCCAAAGACACTGGACCCTTGTGGGGGCCAACGTTTTCTCCAGTTTTTGGTCCGTCTCGCACCACCCAACGCGCACGTCGCCTTGCTGAACGACTTCGGGACTCCAACGATTCTGATGAGGAGGTCTTGTATGGAGATGGCTCCCATTGGGCCAAGGAATTGCAGACCAGCCGGGCACATCATACAGGTGGTTTTCTGAAGGAGAGGTGCACCTATTGTGCGCCCAGAACCGGGAATTATATGATCGTGTAGACCGTCTCCAAGATCAAATGAAACGCTTATTGCAGGAAAACGAGCGCTTGCAGCAAACTCAGACAATTCCAGCGCAACCCATTCTCCCTGGACCCGCAGCTCCAGTTCAACCACTAGGCCAGCCGGTTGTGCAGCCTCAAGTACCTGCTCACCCTCTAATTCCTGGAGCCCCGGCTGCGCCTATCCCCGGGGCACCCGTACAACCGATACAACCCGTGCCCGCCCAGTGGAAGCAACCTCGGTTGAAAACGACCTATGATGGTTCCCTCGAGACTTTGCCCTGTTTTCTGCATCAAGTGGACAGTTACATGAGAGAACAGGGACAGTTTTTTCCCACAGAGGACAGCCGAGTCCGATTTGTAGCTTCCTTATTGACGGGAAAAGCCGCTGACTGGATGGTCCTCCAATTTGACACTAGGTCCCGATCTATCCGCTCCCTCAACAATTTCATGCATGCCTTGCGGAGACGGTTTGAGGATCCCTTCATGGGTGAACGTGCCAAAGCCGAACTGTTACAACTCAGACAGGGCTCCTCTCCAGTCCGAGAGTTTGCAGATGAATTCCAGAGATTGGCAAGTAAAATTGTGGACTGGCCCGAAGCCACCCTTATCCATTACTTCAGGGAAGCTTTACACCCTGACATCTTAAACTGGTCGTATATGCGGGGTGATCCCGAAACCCTGGAAGATTAGATTTTGTTAGCTGAGGAGGTCGAGAGCCGCCGACGTTTCATTTCCCTGGTCCGACAGCGAAACAGGGATAAGAACGCCCAAAAGCCCACACCAAAAGCGCCGCTTTCCAGCCTCCGTAAACCTACACGGCCACCTCTGGATCGCGAAACGAGGTTCCAGAGGGGGGCTTGCCTTGTTTGCGGAGAACTGGGCCACTTCGCAGCAACTTGTCCGCAACGCCTGGAAACCACTCGGCCCAGCGTGACACCCCGGGGTTGAGGGAGACCTCAACGCAGAGGCACCACGGCCACCCGCAGCGCAGCGCCGGGACGACCCACACCCTCTGCACTTCACGTTGAGGAGTCGACTAACCTCTCTTCACCCAACGACCCCACTGGGTCGCGGATTACAAATGCCCCAATGGGGGATAACTCTCCTTCTTCTGACGAGGACAACCAATGGAACGCTCCAGCTCCAAACCTGGAAACCCCTTTGGATCTGTCAAAAAACGAATTCGGTCTGTGGTGAGTGGAGCGTCTCCACAGACCCACGCAGAACCTTCTGCCACACCCAAAGCTCCCGTTAAGGTACGTGAAGTGGAAACCACTGTTTATGTGGATGCAGTGCTGCAACACTATAAAGGGGGTCCCCAACTACCGGTCAAGGCACTTATTGACTCTGGCTGCGGCCGCACTTTAATCAGTGAGACCACGTTTGCAGCCCTCAAAGTCAAATCCGAAGCTTTACCAGCCCCCGTCCAATTCGCCCAGATGGATGGGAGTCATTTTAAGGGGGGGGGAGTCGATCATCGCACATGGGGAGTAGCGATGGGTATCGGTTACCATTGGGAACAAATAGACTTTACCATAGCCCCCATCCAATTCGAGGTTGTCCTAGGGATTAATTGGCTGAAAGGACATAGTCCCTATATAGACTGGGAAACGGACACTATTACCTTTGCCAATCCCAAATGCGAGCAGCACCGACAGGGAGTCACGGTGGTACCCCCACCCGCTCCAGCTTTAACCTCCAATGCTTCAACGCCACCGCCGTTGCCCGAAGCATACAGTGATTTTGCTGATGTCTTTGATGTTAAAGAATGTGATGCCTTGCCCCCCCCACTGTGCCACTGACTGTGCAATTGAAGTAGTCAAAGACTACACGCTAACTAAGAGCAAGATTTACCCCATGAGCATTTCCGAACGCGCTGTGTTACGGGACTTTCTGGATAAAAATCTCGCTTGAGGGTTCATTCGGCCATCAAACGCTCCCAACTCGGCCCCTGCGTTCTTCGTTCGAAAGAAGGAGGGTTATCTGCGTTTATGCATTGACTTCCGAAAGCTTAATGCAGTTACCCAAGCCAACGCCTACCCCATACCGTTGATTTCAGATATTTTGGGACAATTACAGGAGGGACGCGTGTTCTCCAAACTGGATTTAGTGGAAGCTTACTATCGTGTTCGTATCCGTGAGGGAGACGAGCCCCTCACCGCCTTCTCCAGCTGTTTTGGGATGTATGAATATCTTGTGATGCCTTTCGGATTAAAAGGGGCCCCGGGGGTCTTCATGCAACTCATTAATGAAATCCTCCATGATTTGCTATACCGCGGCGTGGTAGTTTATTTGGATGATATCCTAATTTATTCCAAAACCATGGAAGAGCATGTTGCTCTGGTCAGAGAAGTTTTGCAACGTCTGCGTAACCACCAGCTCTATGCAAAGCTGTCTAAATGTGAATTTCACCAAGAGAAAATAACTTTCTTGGGGTACATAATCTCTCATCGTGGTCTTAGCATGGACCCCGCTAAAGTCCAATCGGTACTGGACTGGACTCCGTCCTCCACCCGCAAACAAGTACAGCAATTCCTGGGCTTTGCTAACTTCTACCGCGGTTTCATTCCCAACTTCGCTCAAACGGCGCTCCCAATCACTGATCTCCTGAAAACGAAAGGTAAAGGGGTTTCTGCAACGTTGCCCTCTGCCAAAATACAGTGGACTGATCAGTGCCAATCCGCCTTTGTAGCCCTCAAACGACTTTTCACATCGGAACCTGTGTTACAGCACCCAGACCCGAACCAAATGTTCATTGTACAGGTCGATGCGTCCGACGTAGCCATGGGGGGGGGGGGCTTCTCCAGAGAGGACCGGACGGTCTGCTTCACCCCTGTGCCTACTTCTCCAAAAAGTTTGTCATGCCCAATTAAATTGGCCCATCTGGGAAAAGGAGGCATCAGCCGTCCACCATGCCCTTACTCTGTGGAGGCAATTCCTGAAAGGCTCCAGGGTCCCCTTTGAAGTCTGGACAGACCACAAAAATCTAGCTGCCCTCACGGGGACCCATAAATTATCCGCAAAACAACAGCGTTGGGCGGACTTCTTTGCTCAATTTTGTTTTGTTCTTAAACACGTGCCTGGTAAACAGAACGTGCTTGCTGATGCCCTATCCAGGTTGCCACAATACCCAGTAAAACTTGATCAGCCGTCTGACTCTTTGTTCACCCCAGCGCAACGAGGGGCCCTACCTGTGCTGGCCGTGCAAACCCGGTCCCAAACGCGACCTCTACCTGACGTCCGAGCAATAACCGACAAGGTAACCAACCCTGCCCAGCAAGCTCCCTTACCAGCCCCCCTTGCGCCGTCTGATACCGGTGCCCCACAGCAGCCAGTTTCTCCCCCCCTTCCAGCTCCTAGCTCTCCTTCTCCCACAAAGGGAGGGGGGTTGATCATCTTCCTGGACTCCCTTCGGGCTCAATGCTTAGCCGAACGCACTGCCCAAACCCTGCCCCCAGGTGTACTTGAGCAAGGTGATTGTTGGTACAATGACTCGAAATTGTATGTGCCTAAGACACTTCGAAAAGAAGTCCTGCAATTGGCTCATGGAACTAAAACTGCAGGACACTTTGGGTTCCTGAAAACCCTTCACTTGTTGCGCAGGCAGTTTTGGTGGAGGGGGATGCGTTCTGATGTGGACTCCTTCATTCGCAGTTTTTTTTAATCTTCACCATTCATCTGTTATGAACAACTTGCCGTTAATGTAAACTTGGCTTGTGCTATTCTTTAGAAAGTAGGCCCCTCAACAACAAAAAAGTACCTCAGCTTCATATCAGCCAGTCAACTGGGTTAGAATAATATTGCCACAGTATGCCCAGCTCCTGCACTTAGCAAGAATCATGACTCCTGTGCTTTGCAGGGCCCCAAGATGTTCCCATCTTGGTGAGGTCATTTGTTATCCCGAAAGTATGGGGCTTTTTTGTCTCGTTTGAGTGTTCTGACTTCTCTTTTCTCCAGCGGCTCAATTTGTGTGCATCTCTCAATGTCCACCGACCCCTCCAAAGCATGGAAAGCAAGTTTACCTGGATAGTAAATGAATAACGGCAAAATTTCAAACAATGCCTTCAGTTTATACCCATGGTAGATGTAAAAAAATTCCCCATAATCTAAGGCCATGTCCCTGTTCCATGGGTTCAGTAGAGGACCTCCAACATATTTTGTTTGGTTGCCCATTTTATGACTCCATTCATTTTAAATTAACCCAGCATATCCCAGATGTATTAGATACAGTTGAGGACCAAGTTAGATTTTTAATGGCAGAGGTTAATTCTAAAATCATGCTTAGTGTGGCTTTTTTTTTTTTTTAAATCATGTTAGCATCTAAGTTAAGGAAGAAATTTGTTGAAAATTAGGCTCCAAAGTTGCCATAGAAAGAATATTTTAGGGGAACTCTAATGTTTAAATCAGCAATAATATTATATGTGTGACCATTTGTAACATTTAAAATTTTTATTCATGTAATTCTGGGTGTTGTGGGTTATATATTGTATATGGTTTTAATCTGAATATTGTTAAGGTCTATGACTAAGACATTAATAAAATTGATTGATTGATTGATTGATTGATAGTAAATGAATATCTTTCAAAAAGGTTATTCCCTAGAAATAATATAGTGAAACGGAAAGTCTCTTGCTTAGTCTGTTGTGTAGGCCAGATAAGTAGGGTTGCCAACCTCCACGTGGTAGCTGGGAAACTCCTGCTATTACACCTGATCTCCAGGTGACAGAATTGAGTTCATGAGAAAATGGCTGCTTTGGAAGGTGGACTCTATGGCAATTATACCTCACTGAAGTCATTCTCCTCCCCAAACCCTGCCATCCTTAGATTCCACCTTCAAAATCTCCAGGTATTTCCCAGCCTAGAGCTGGCTACCCTATGGATAAGAAAACTGTCTTCCATGTTTGGATTGTGGTGATAACTATACATACTGGGATGTAAGCATGTGCTCTCCACACACTTGCATGTGTGGTGGTATTGCTACTCTCTGGAAGTTTGTGAACTTCTATTTAACTTTTAAAAATATCCTATGGAGGTTGTACATAAAATTGGACACCCTGTCCCAATGATCACCAAACTTCAGTGTCCATCTAAGGAGAGTCTTTTGCAGCTACGCTGCAAATTTGGTGACTCTAGATCAAAAAATGCTTCCACGGGGGCTGCGAAAAAAATCCCCATAGACTATAATGGACTTGAATTTCTTCGGTAAACCTGGAAATAAACCCGAAATACCCCTTCACTGGTATTCGGCTTATTCCGGACCCAATAAACCCAAACCCAAACTTGACCGAATTTTATTTTTGCACGACTCTATTTACCATTTATTTCCATCCTATACATGGAGAGCCAGCGTGGTGTAGTGGTTAAAAGCAGTGGTTAGGAGTGGTGGACTCTAATCTGGAAAACTGGGTTTGATTCCCTACTCCTCCAAATGAGCCGCAGACACTAACCTGGAGAACTGGATTTGATTCCCCACTCCTCCACATGAAGCAGGCTGGGTGATCTTGGGCTAGTCACAGCTCTCTTAGAGCTCTCTCAGCCCTGCCTACCTCACAAGGTGTCTGTTATGGGGAAGGGAAGGTGATTGTAAACTGGTTTGATTCTTCCTTAAGTGGTAGAGAAAGTTGGCCTATAAAAACCAACTTTTCTTCTTCTTCTGTAGAACAGATAGATTTGAGCCCAGTAGGACCTTGGAGACCAACAAGATTTTCGGGGTATGATCCAGGGATGTTGAACTCATTTGTCATGAGGGCTGGATACGACATTAATTGGTGGAAATAAATGCCTCGCCTGCCTCGCCAGCAGGGGTGGGGTGTGGGGGGCTGGTAAGCCCGCAGTGGGCTTGCCATCCCATATCAGGACTGGGGGGGGTGGCTATCTTGGCTGGCTTGTGGGCCAGATAAGAACTCTCAAGGGACTAGATCCATCCCAGAGGCTGTATGGAGAAAATGCCTGCTTTGGAGTGTGGGCTGTATGGCATGACATCCCTGTTGGTCTCCCTCCCCTCCTCAGTCTCCACCCCCAAATCTCCAGGAATATCTCAACCCAAAGATGGCACCCCTAAGTGGATTCCAACACACAGTAGCCCAGTTCAGAAGTTAACAGTGAATGATTTTTCTTTATACAAGCACTGAGTAATTCTCGTGCTAGATTCAACACGTGCAGCCAAAAGTGTGATTCAAATCTCACATTTAAGCAGATACGGGCCCTCAATTTCATTTGTAAAGCGAACATGCGTTGGCTGTTCCTTACCAACAGATCCTGCATGCATGTGCGTTCACTGTAACATGTGAACAAGGCTTTTATCCTTAGCTGAATGCACTGTTCAGTTGTTCACCTGGCAGCGATTTATGAGCGTTGTGCCGGTATGCACTTTGTAAAACCACTCAGTCATCTGCACTGCCCTGCCAAGCAATGAACGTGAACAACCCCTGGCTTCCCCAGATATTGGAGGAGATGTGATAGTGTGGTAAAATTCTTATTGCTTGATAGGACAATATAGATAACCAAGGGGTTCCCCGCACACCACGAAACAATGATATGAGGCACTTTGGGTTAAATTAAAGGCAATTGTATTATTAACTGCATGTCTAATCTGCAGCATACGAAGAAGAAGAGTTGGTTTTTATATCCTGCTTTTTTCTACTGAAAGGAGTTTCAAAGCATCTTACAATCTCCTTACCTTCCCCTTCCCACAACAGACACCTTGTGAGGTAGGCAGGGCTGAGAGAGTTCAGAGAGATTAAAGGTAAAGGTAAAGGTCCCCTGTGCAAGCACCGGGTCATTCCTGACCCATGGGGCGATGTCACATCCCGACATTTTCTAAGCAGACTTTGTTTTGCGGGGTGGTTTGCCAGTGCCTTCCCCAGTCATCTTCCCTTTACCCCCAGCGAGCTGGGTCCTCATTTTACCGACCTCGGAAGGATGGAAGGCTGAGTCAACCTTGAGCCGGCTACCTGAAACCAACTTCCGCTGGGATCGAACTCAGGTCGTGAGCAGAGCTTCGATTGCAGTACTGCAGCTTTACCACTCTGCGCCATGGGGCTCAGAGAGATTAGCTCAAGGATAATGCCATAGAGTCCATCCTCCAAAGCAGAGAGAGTTCAGAGAGATTAGCTCAAGGATTGCCAGATCCCTCTTCACCACCAGCGGGTGGTTTTGGGGGCAGAGCCTGAGGAGGGTGGGGTTTTGGGGGAGGGGAGGGACTTCAATGCCATAGAGTCCAATTGCCAAAGCGGTCATTTTCTCCAGGTGAACTGATCTCTATGGCTGGAGTGGGGAATCCAACCTGTGCAGGAGTGGGGGAATCCAACCTGGTTCTCCAGAAGAGTTCACTGCTCTTAACCACAAGACCATGCTGGCTCCATAATAAATAAATACTAGCAGGGTTCTTCTTACCTTAGGCTATATCCACACATCATCGAACGAACACTACATTATCACTAGGGTTGCCAGCCACAGGTGGTGTCTGGAGATCTCCCGTTGTTACAATTGATCTCCAGACAACAGAGATCAGTTCCCCTGGAGAAAATGGCCACTTTGGACTCTATGGTATTAGACCCCATTGAACCTGGAGAACTGTGTGGGCTCAATTGCATTATACTCCACTGAAGTCCCTCCCCTCCTCAAACCCCATTCCCCTCAGGCTCCACTCCCAACACCTTCAGGTATTTCCCAATCTGGAGCTGGCAACCCTAATTATAACAATGAAATTTTCACTTCTGGGTATTCCTGTGCGGGCCAGATGATCCCGTAATCTGTGGATAATAGGGTGGTCAACTCTGGTTTGGTAAATCCTGGAAATTTGGCAGTGGGGCTTGGGGAGAGCAGGGGTTGAGGGAAGGGAAGGGTCCTCCACTGGGTATAATGCCATAGAGTCCATCCTCCAAAGCAGCCATTTTCCCCCAAAGGATCTTCTGTGTGCCAAGCAGATGCTCTGTCACTGAGCTACAACCCCTCCCTCCCACCATGAAAGGAGGATTAGTTTGTATCCTTCATTCTTATGATCTGTATATATTTGACACATTCAATACATGTCATGCCATATTTTTTCTCGTTTTGAATATGTTTTTTTCCCCTTTCAGTATGGTGAACTGTATCTGAAACCCAAAAAGGGTTGGGTGGTGGGCAAGAAGAAAGCCTTCTTATTGTATTAAATCCATGTTCTAATCAAGCACAGATAAATCAATTTCTGTGAATTCTGGGGGAGAAAAGGGCTTATATAAACCTCCTGTTTTTCGCCAGGGGTGAGGTAACCATTCCAATTAAAGGAAACAGCTTGTTTTGCTCCATTTTGTCCCATTAACAACTGCATATGCATGCGTGAACAGTATTTTCCTACGCTCAGAATCATCCTGATTTCATAATGCTTGGAGAAGACACGGAATAAGATCCCATAAACTTAATTGTCTTTGACCACAGATGACGAAGACACGCTCAGTTTCTTAGACAAACAAACATGACACACATTATAAACCTTAAGTCCTAGATAGGGTTGCCAGCCTCCAATTGGGGCCTGGAGAGCTCCTGGAATTACAACTGATTCCCCAGACTGCATAGATCAGTTCCCCTGGAGAAAATGGCAGCTTTGCAAGGCAGAGTGTATGGCATTATACTCCATTGAGCTCCTCCCCTCCACAGACCCGCCCTCTCAGGCTCCGCCCCCCAATCTCCTGGAATTCCACAACCCAGGGTTAGCAACATGAGTCCTCTATGTGTGGGCTTGGCTTTGATTACCCAGTGGAAAGTGGAAACAACTCTGCACTAGGGTTGCCAACCTCCAGGTAGTAACAGAACAAAACAGACACCTGTGCTGCAACTGGGAAGTAATTTTAAACTTCACAAACATGAGCATATAACATTGCAACATTACAAAGATTTGAGTAGACCTCTAAATTTCCTCAACGGACTGGGATCTGCAAACTGTTCTAGGTCCCAATCCTACATGAATCCGTCAAGTGTGGCTGAGTCCGGCTACGTTCCTGTAAACTGACTGAGCGGTAAGCCAACTGAATGGCGTGCGCGCTGCTGCAGGCGCGGTGGAGGGACTCAGACTGTGTGCACAACAGCTGGGATGGCCGCTCAGATGGATGCGAAGGAAAACCCCAGCGGAGAGGTGATGCATCGGCAGGACAAGCACTGTCGGGAGGCACTGCAGGTAGAAAGGGAAAGGTCCCTTTGGCCGCTGCCGGGAGTCCGGGAGACCCGGAGTATAGGATGGTGGAAACTCTTTTTCCGGAATGAAATTGTGCGTTTTCACTAAAAAATTAGCTTCATCAGCTTATGTAAAGGGGAGAAGAAATGCAACACCATGTATCGATCTTTGTAATGTTGCAATGTTTATGCTCATGTTTGTGAAGTTTAAAATATAGTGATTGTGATCACTGGAGATATATGTTTGAGAGTCTTTTGACTGCATTATTGTGGAGCCTTGTGCTGTGTCTTTTGCCTAACCTCCAGGTAGTGGCTGAAGATCTCCCACTATTATACCTGATCTCCAGGGGACTGTCAGGCATGGCCTGAGAAAGGAATGTTGTGGTTTTCTAGCTCTGCAAACAACGTGATTAGACTGGACTCTGTGGGAATGCCGGTAGAATCCTACCTCCCTGACAGCTCCTGGGAGGGGGGTTGCCATGGCATCCAGATCTACCCCGATTTGCCCTATGCTTCCATATATGCCCTGTACTGTGCTTGTAGTTTTGATTAGTGTCCAAATGTAAGCTCTAGCCCCATGACAATCCCATATACAGACATCCACAGACAAGCAGTCCAAAGAGAGTTGATTTATTGGAAAATCCACAGGTTAGCAGAAGCTAAGAATCAAATGGATTCAAATCTGCCACATGACGTCAACCCAGTTGGAACTCAGAAGTACGTGCATACTGGGGAAAGTAAATAAATGCTTGTGATCAAAATGTAGCAATAGGCAGAGGGCCAGTTAGGCATTATGAAGGAAACACCATGTTCCCATCACCATAATTCCATCATAACGCTAAGTATGAGGGGATTGGGGGGGGCATTTGTGGAGGAGAAGGGGAGGGCAGAATTTCTTTACCATTTTGCTGCTGACCAGTTCTCCTCTGCAAACAACGCTTTGGCGCTCTCTAAGTCAGCAGGTTTTGAAACCAGAAATGAGCTCAGCTAGGAGAAGGGGCATTTGCAAGGGGCAGACATGAAAAGGGTTAAGCATCACTGCCACATGCAAATTCCCCACTGCTGATCCCCTTCCCTAGGGTTGACAACCTCCAGGTGGGCACTGGAGATCTCCTGCTATTACAGCTGATCTCCAGGTGACAGAGATCAGTTCCCCTGGGGAAAATGGCTGCTTTGGAAGGTGGACTCTATGGCATTGAAGTCCCTCCCCTCTCCAAACCACGCCCTCCCCTGGCTCCACCTGTCAGGCCTGCTTTCCACAGCTCTAAGCAGCCTGTCAGACTGTGGCTGTTTTAGTTTTGATTCCACCAGGTGCCTCTCAAGGCCGAACTTGCTAACTGCTGAATTCCTGTTCCAGTGTAACTGGGGGCCCCCTTTATGGCACTGTAATACTACATCCACATACACAGTCTCTTCAACCTCACTCACCTTCACCGGAGCTTTGGGTTTTGCAGGAACAGCTGCGAGGGTCGTTCCACTCACCGCAGACCCTGCCCGTTTTTTGACAGATCCAGAGGAGATTCGAGGTTCAAAGCAGGAGAGTCCCAGTCCCTGTCTTCATCGGAAGACAGCGAGTTGTCCCCAAGTAGGGCATTTATAATCCGGGACCCCGATTGGTTCGCTGGTGTAGGATCGTGGGGCGCTTCTCCGACATGGAGAGCTGATGGCACAGTCCGTCCAGGAGCAGCGCTACGGTTGGCCGCGGTGCCTCTGCGCTGAAGTCGCCCCCAATTCTGGGGCGGTCCATCCTGTCGAGAAGGGACCAACCGGTCTGGCCGAAGCAGGCAGACAGCTGCAAAGTGGCCCATGGTTCCACAAACGAGACAGGCTCCCCTCTGAAACCGAGATGTGCGGTCTTGCGAGGGTAGAGCAGGTCTCCGTGGTATAGGAGCTGCGGTTTTAGTCGGGGGCTTTTGGTTGCCCCCCTCCCTGGCTCGACGGCGGGCCAGTGAAATGAATTGGCTACGACTCTCCACTTCCTCGGCTAATAAAATCCATTCTTCAAGAGTGTCTGGGTCTCGTTGCATATAAGCCCAGTTCAATATCTCAGGATGTAAGGCTTCCTGGAAATAATGTATTCGGGTAGCCTGGGTCCAGTCCACTATTTTGCTGGCGAGCCTTTGGAATTCGTCTGCGAATTCCTGCACTGGTGTAGAGCCTTGTCGAAGTTGCAGGAGGGCTGCCTTGGTCTTTTCTCCCAGGAAAGGGTCCTCAAAACGGCGTTGTAACGCTCGCATGAACTCGTTGAGTGAATGTATGGATTGGGCCCGAGTGTCGAACTGGAGGACCATCCAGTCAGTGGCTTTTCCCATCAAGAGGGAGGCAGTGAAGCGCACCTGGCCGTCCTCGGTGAGGAAGATTGTCCCTATTCCCGCATATAACTGTCCACTTGGTGTAGGAAACAGGACAGGGCTTCCACTGAGCCGTCATAGGTCACTCTCAACCGAGGTTGTTTCCATTGTATGGGAAGGGGCGTGGTGGCTGCCCTGGAAGCGGCAAAACCGGTGCCCCTGGGGCTGGTAAAACCGGCGCTCCGGGAGCCGGCAAAACTGGTGCTCCGGGAGCCGGCAAAACTGGTGCTCCGGGAGCCGGCAAAACGGGTGCTCCGGGAGCCGGCAAAACGGGTGCTCCGGGAACCGGCTGAGTTGGAAGTCTCGGAGGGAGGAGAGTTGGTGCCCTCAGCGGGGGAACTTGTGGTCGCGGAGCCGGCAAAGTTGGCTGAGCTGGCACCAGTTGGACTGGGGTGGTTTGAGCTTGTTGTAAACGTTCATTTACTCGAAGCAATTGTTCGTCTTCGGTCTTCTGTGCAGTCCCACATTGGGACTGCGCACGCGCAGGCCAGCCATCGGAAGATTCCTATAGCTTCTATGTACACGATAGGGGGCACCGACTGCTCCGCGCATGCGCGCGCTTTCCCGCCAAAGCGACGCAACGTCGGAGGTCGGCGCCCCCTATCCCTCAGTTCTTTCTTTGCCGCCTGTAAGGAAGGTTCTTCAAAGCTTCGCTCTTCATAACTGCCAGTTGTATCATGAGTTTTTCATCCCCAAATAACTGTTTACCGCGGCTGCGGTGATGGCGCAAACCACCCTGTTTAAGAGATGCTCGCAATGCAACTCTAAGATGTCAAAAACTGATGACCATGCCCTTTGTGTCCTATGTCTGGGGGAAGGGCACAAGGTGGGCTCCTGCAAGATTTGTGTACAATTCACGCCAACAGCTCGCTCTAATAGGGCCGCGCGTCTGCAGGCTGCGTTGTATAAGAAAGCCCTCACCTGCTCTGATTTGCCGGCTTCGTCTCTATCGGCCACGCGAGAGCACACCCCCAGGGCCGAGTCTGTCGGTTCCGTCTGCTCGGTTCCGACCTCGAGTTCGAAGAGGAAGTCATCTCGGTCCCCTGAAACTAAGCAGAGGAGATCGGCTTCGGAACCGGCGCGTAAAAAGACGTCATCGGAACCGACGCATAAGAAATCAAAGGCTAAGACCAAGCACTTGGAAAGTCATAGCGTCGAGGGACGCGGTCCCAAGGTTTCTCAACCCTCGGCTCCGAAGCCATCGGTTTCGACCGCGGCTGAATCGGTATTGATGGAGGGACTCTCTACACCCCCTCCTCCTCGGACGCCCTCGCCCATCGTAGGGCTCGATTCCGAGTCGGAACTAGACCTCCCTGACCTCTCTATTGGGGACGCCCTACAGATCGAAGGGACAGATACCTTGGTTCCGACGCAAGTGGCATCTGCTTCGGCTCCGGGTCCTTCGGTTCCGACTCAGCAGCCTCAACCTGCACAACCCTGGTGGCCTCTGCAATGGCCGTCTCAACACCCCCAGTGGCCTCCTGTGGTATCACAACAGCAGTGGCCAGCTTATGGTATGTACCCGCAGTGGTTCCCTCCTCAGATTCCAGCGGGTCCATGGCCTCCAGCACCGACCCAGGCCCCAACTCAGCCCTCTGCTCCTCGGAGAGAGCCACATTTTTCGAATCAGGACAGCGACACCGACTCAGAACAAGGGTCTAGGTCGTATTATTCAGAGTTAGGCTCTGATACTTATTCTAGTCATTCCCCACTAGATGATATGGTGGGCGACGCTTCTACATCCTCACCCACAGATGATACCCGTTCATTCTCTGACCAGATGCTTAGAATGGCTAATGCGCTGGAGATCACCATTCGCCCCTCCAACCCCAAACCGAAGGAGAAGATCCTCTCTGCATTATATTCAGAGTCTCCTACCACGGTTGCTTTCCGTCTTGCACGGTCCATTAATGTTTTGATTATTCCTCTTTTCTGTCGGGGGTGGTGGTTGGAGTTTTTGTGTAAGTAGCGATCTGTGTGAGTTGGTTTCCAGTACAAACGTTCAGTTAGGTCACAAGGTCTACCGGAAACCAACTCACACAGATCGCTACTTACACAAAAACTCCAACCACCACCCCCGACAGAAAAGAGGAATAAGACGGATCTGTGAACCACAGTTTCTCAAGGAAGAAACTAATCATCTAAATCACGCACTGCTAGCAAACGGCTACTCCAAGAATGAAATCAGCAGGGCCATTAAACCAAACAAAAATAAGAAAACTCAGGAAAAACAGTCTCCCATAGGAAAGGTATTCTTGCCATTTATTAAAGGAGTCACTGATAGGATGGAGAAACTTTTGAAAAAACATAACCTACAGTGTTTAAACCCACCAAGAAAATACAACAAATGCTACGATCAGCAAAAGACAAAAGAGACCCCCTCACCTCTGCAGGAGTATATCGTATACCTTGCAGCTGTGGAGAAGTTTACATCGGGACCACAAAACGCAGCATACAAACAAGGATAAAAGAACATGAAAGATACTGCAGACTTGGCCAACCTGAGAAATCAGCAGTGGCTGAACATGGACTGACACAAACAGGACACAGGGTCTTATTCCAAGACACTGAAAGACTGGACAATTCTACCAACTATTTTGTCAGATTGCACAGAGAAGCCATTGAAATTCATAAACATCAGCACAACTTTAACAGAAAAGAGGAGAGTTTAAGAATGAATAAAGCTTGGCTTCCTGCTCTAAAAAACCTCCAGACTAACAAAGACAACATTCAACAATAGCCATGCAGATTAGCTTTGGATTTCACACATTACCAGATCATTTCAGGATACAATGCTTCCATATTAACATACCACACTCTCATTAGTACATTATCTTGATACTTACAGGACAATGATTAGCACATTACGTCTGCAGGACAGTACTCAGCTCAAACCCAACCCCTCTCTGACTCTTCTTACACACTTGACACTGAGAGACACTGTCCTTCAGTGTTACTACTCTGAAGATGCCTGCCACAGCTGCTGACGAAACGTCAGGAAAGAAAATTCCAAGACCACGGTTACACAGCCCGGATAACCTACAAGAACCAATGATGACATTACTTTTGGGGGAAACCCAGAAACTATGGTGGTTGCTCTAGGAATCACTGGAAACTCTATGGTGAAACCATGGAGTTTCCAGCGATTCCTAGAGCAACCACCAGTGCTTCCTGGTTTCCCTCAGAAGTGATGTTATAATGCTTATGGCACTGGTGACTTTGAATTCCCCCCATGCCAATTGGAGCAGTGGCAGGCAATGGGAGCTGGGTGTGGGGCATCCCCCAACTGGGGGCTTGGTAGCCTTTTGAGGGCCAGCTGCTGTTAACCTTTACATGCATGCCTTCTGCGCTGCCCACCATGACCCTTCCCCCATCTGCTCACTAGGGTTGCCAGGTCCAGGTTGAAAAATACTTGGAGATGTTGGGGGTGGAGCCTGAGGAGGCCGGGGTTTGGGGAGGGGAGGGACTTCAATGGGGTATAATGCTATAGCGCCCACCTGCCAATGCGGCCATTTTGTCCAGGTGGACTGATCTCCATTGCCTGGAGATTGGTTGCAAGAGCGGGTGATCTCCAGCCACCACCTGGAGGCTGGCAACCCTACACCTGAGCTACAGGCACAGGAGTTTTTTTTTTTATGTGGAGCATTTTTAAGAATGGGTTGTTTATGGTTTTAATACCATAATTTGCAAGCCACAAAAAGAAAGGTGGAAGAAGCACTGTTTTAATAACTAACTAAATCAATGTACCTATCTGCCTACCCCATAAAGATTGTTTTGACCATTAAACGCAGTCTGATTCTGCAGTCATTCATTCATCAGCCAGGTATTACTCTAAATGCAAATTAACTCAATTTAGAATCAAATTGATAAGTCAGGGGGCACTGAGGAATTATCTACTGCCCTCTGCTGGACATAGGAGAAAATTTAGGTCGATCAGAGTACCTTTCTAGATGATCTAGTTTGTAGAACAGCCCTCCGACCCCCAAAAGCATCTTTGTTGCTTGCAATCCAGATCCTTTTTGTCCTCAAATGTCCCGCAATGGTTATGGGGAGGGCACATTTTTCTAGGTCTGGTTGCACAGTTTTGATCTTTTTTGACAAAAAATAATAATAATCCGGGAACATTGTATTCTTCTTTCAAATTGCACAGCCAGGATTTGCTTATGCAACAGTTGGAGAGGCCATGTCCTTGTCTAACTGTCGCTGCCAACTTCTAGATCTGGCAATGAGGGATGCAGTTCCTCTCCCTCGACGGACATCAGCAAGAGTCGCTCACCCTTTGCGACAATGCCCTGCCGTAGGGAGAACTTTAGCCTCCCTTTTTCATATGTGTCCTTTGCAGACGAGGCACGCCCTCTTTCCAGCCCTGGAACACACACCTGGCCAGGCAGGTTGATGGCAATTCGCCCATCTTGCCCACCCAGGACCTGGACAACTGAATAGCATGTTGTTTTCTTTGAATGAGGCTTGGGGGCTATTCATAAAAGGCTAAAGTGCAGCGGGAAGAGAGGGAAGGGTAAGAACATAATGTTCTGATACGGAAATTGAGAATTATTGATAATCCCTATTGTGTCTATGGTTTTGTAATCTCAAATGAGATGGAGTTATCTCAAGTAAAATCACTGCAAAGTAATAAATAGAATTTTGAACTTGACTAGTTAATGCCAATAAAGGTTCTGTTTTCTGTTTTCTGTTTTCTGTTCTTTGAACTTGACTCATAGTAGAAATAAAATCAAAAAATTAATAAGCAATACTATAATTGCTTACTCAGACTACCTGAGAAACCATCTGCATACAGGGATGAATATATATATATATACAGTATGGTGATTTGTATCAGTTAATTACTTATCTTACCACATATTACCTAATCTTGTACTTACTATTCAATTTTTTTTTACAGTTTTCCAAGTAATTATGTTCTCTCTAAAGGAGACCTTGGCAGGAGTCCTTCTATTTCATTTGTGGTAATCTGAGTTCTTTTTGAAATTTGTTTCATGTTTTGTTTTTATTAATATTATATAATAATAATAAAGTTTAAAAAGGCTAAAGAGCAGCTTTGGACATGTATTCATTGATTGACTTAGGGTGGCCTGCTCCGAGTTGGGAAATACCTGGAGATTTTGGGGATGGAGTCTGAGGAGGGTTTGGAGAAGGGAGGGACTTCAATGCCATAGAGTCCAATTGCCAAAGCGGCCATTTTCTCCAGGGGAGATCAGTTATAATAGCGGGAGATCTCCAGCCACCACCTGGAGGTTCGCAACCCTAGATTGACTGCATAAGCCCCATCAGTTGAAACAACTTCCACTTGGCCAAGAGCAAAGGGCAATAAGGCATGATCTAGCGACTCTCTATTCCTGCCCCTCTCTTCTGAGCATAGTGTTGCCAACTCTGGGTTGGGAAATTCCAGGAGATTTGGGGGTTGAGGCCGGGGAAGGGCAGGGTTTGAGGAGGGGAAGGACCTCAACGGGGTATAATGCCATATAGCTCAACCTCTAAAGCAGCCATTTGCTTCAGGGGAACTGATCTCTGCAGTCTGAAGATCAGTTGTAATTCCGGGAGAACACCAGCCCCCACCTGGAGGTTGGCAACATAATCTGAGCACCAACACTCAGAACACAAGCTGGAGCAACTGTTGGGCAGGAGGTGCCAAGCCTCCCAGCACGGGCATCTCAAAAACGAGGCAGAGGAATATGGAGCATGAATAGATAACCTTCTCTTCTCAGACAGGGAACTCTTTTACAGGTACATATGAAACCTCCTTATACTAATAATTAAGGCCAATTTACACACTACAAAGCCCACAATACAACCATGAGGACTTTAGGTCAGATATGTGACTAGAATTCCGTGCTGGGGACTCGTTTCCAGGCAAGTGCAGGCCTGATTTGGATCAGGACCATAGTGCGTGGAGAGAAGGGGATTCAGCCTCTCCCCCACCCCCTGCCACCCAGTTGTTATTTTCCTCCACCTGAAAGAGTACTGGGAAGCTGCTAAGGAAACCTATATGTACCCATCAGTACTAGGGTTGCCAGCTCCAGGTTGGGAAATACCTGGAGATTTGGGGGGTGGAGCCTGAGAAAGGCGGGGTTTGGAGAGGAGAGGGACTTCAATGCCACAGAGTCCGATTGCCAAAGTGGCCATTTTTCCAGGGGAACTGATTTTTGTCACCTGGAGATCAGTTGTAATAACGGAAGATCTCCAGCCACCACCTGGAAGTTGGCAACCCTAATCAGTACACATAAGTTGCCCCCACTGGCAAACGGACTACCCGGAGCTGTTTCATGTTGGGATAAACAGTACAGTGGGCAGGTTAGAATGCTTTCTCCTCGTGTATTGTGATCCAGATCTAAATCAGGCATTGGACATTAGAAGCTGCCTTCTACTGAATCAGACCACTGGTCCATGAATGGATACTCAGATTTGCAGTGGCTCTCCAGGGTGTCAGGTAGAGATCTTCCACATCATCTACTATTCGAACTTTTTAAATGGGAGAAGCTGGGAATTGAACTCAAGTGATAGCATACAGGCCTGCCTAAATCTCCTGGACTGAACCTGGCAACCCGCTATGCAGGCACTTGACTACTGTTCTGGCCGCGCTCCCGCCCCAAACGCTACAGGGACAGTCGCTGCGCACTCCGTTGTAAGGGACTCGGCAGCTCCTGCAAGCGCCGTGCAGCTAGCAGCTAGGAAGCAGATGCAAGGGCAGCCTCCAGCGAACCTGAGAGAAGCCATGTTCCTGTGTAACCCCTGTTCCAGCCGCAGCCATGTCATGGAAAGCAGACAGTCACGTATTCAGTGCCAAACACCCGCCCCCATTGCGACATCCACAGCTAATGGGCAGTCAACAGCGATCCTGATAACAGCGATGACTCGTTCTTCCAGCTATGCAGCAATGCGTTCGCACCCATTGTTCCAGAACGTTAATCACTTCAGCAAGAGATCTCCCGGTTCCTCCCGGGATGCAAAAGCCATCAGAATCAGAATAGATTTCCAAATTCGCACTACCTCACCCCGGTAGCCACAGATTAATTCTTTTGTCACCTTTTGCCACCTGGGAACCTAGGAGGGGTAAACCCCCTCTCTCCACCCCCAGAAAAACAGTATAACTGGGGTGCCCCCATCCCATTATGGTACCTTAGGTCTTTCCTGGCATCTTTGCCGTTACTCTGTCGGTTTGGGTTTTGCGCAGCCCGACCACGCTCCCTCCCGCCTTGCTGGTCAAGTACACGGGAACCCCTGCCTCCATCTCGGCTTTAACTTTCACTGTGTCTTAGTCTACTTGAGCTTGGACACCACCTCGTCTAGAAGGTAAATATACCCCAACCAACGACCTCCTGCCACGTTGGCATCTGTGCTCTCTTTGATTTTCCTAGTTTCTATGTATGTGTGTATGCAACATTGATTTGAATGAAAAAGACATAAACACTTTTAATTGGAAATCTATTGCTTGTCTTTATTTAAAGGTCACAGTTATGGGCTCTGGTAGACAAAGGTTGCGATACCGCTATAAAAATAAATATTGTAATTTGCCATCTTGCTTGCTAATTCCCCAAGTTAAAGGGCAATTTGGCTAACACAAGACCTTCTGAATGCCAAACAAATGCTCTGCCCCAATTCACTCATTACATTGTGTGCCTGGCTGTTGAGTTCCCACTGAAGAACTCCAAAACTATGGCTGTAGAAAGTCCACATGGGGTTAATGTGGACTTTATTTTTTACATAATTTTTATTAAATATATACACATACAGAACAAACAAAAATCAACCACACCAATACAAAGAACCAAATGGTAACCTCATATCCCATATAAAAGATAATACCATCAAGTTATGGTTATGAAAAACAAAACACACACGCACACACACAAAAGGGGAAAAGATAAGGAGGGGGTGTTTCCCTCTAAGATGGTTGAGAATTTATATATTCATTTCTAAAAAAAAAAAAGAATTATCCTCTGATTTAACGATTCAATATCTTATTCAGAATTGTGAATTGCCTCCAACCCATCTACCCCAGTACTATTAGATTTGCAGCTTCTTTTCAAGATCTTGGAAATGTTACATCAACAAAGGGCCGTAGAAAATGCCCAGATAAGATCCCGATAATACCAAATGTACTTTGGTCCTCAAAATCTAATCATCACATTTATTATAAAAATCTATTGCTTTCCCCTGAAATCACAGAAGCTTACTGTTCCTTGAAAACATTCTGGTTATAATCAGTTTTAAAATGCAGTTCTTTTCATTTCGCAAGATCGCTTTCAACAACAGCCACAGTGTTTCGAATTCCCATCTCCAGGGTCGTCGCTAGCTGAGAAACCGCATCTGCTCTCCGGCAGCGGAGATGGGAACATTCTGTACTGCAGCGCTGAAAAGGTAAAAGGGTGCCAAACAGGTGCATGCCTTCTTGGTGCGCTGTTTTACAAGAGGAACTGTTTGCACAGAAAGACAGTTCTAGGAAAAAGCTGAGGTGTGAGGTTTGGCTACAAGCAAACGCTTTGCTGAACAACGGCGGCCGTCGGGGGAATGATCAGGCCTCTCTCCAACCAGGGCTAGTTCAAGGTATTTTGTCGTCTAAAGAACTGTACCTGTCAGGAGTCATGCTGTCCAGGCCTGCTTGGTTTTGCACCTGGGATTGCTTTGTGTTTAAAGTTATGCTTTGTAGTTTGGTTTGCCATTAGCAGCTTTGAACCTGTGGATTGCTTATGCTGTACCTGCGGCTCCTGAATAAACGTTTACCTGCTTTAGACCTGCTTGTCTGAGTGAGTGACTTTTTGGGATTGCTGCGGTTGGCTGGAGAACCTCACAGTACCACTATTGCCTGTTCTCATACCCTATTCAGCCACGTCTGAGCTGAGGCCCTACGCATGGCTAGGTTGCCAACCTCCAGATGACACATGAGTCTCTTTCCAAGAACTGCAAATGCTGCGGTCTGGTAAGGTTTCATTCATTTTTTTGTGGTTTTAAAAGGGCTTACTTTGAATTATAATTCCTTAGATGTATCACTATTAGTATATGCTATGCATTATCTGTTTCAGATGGATTATGAATGTTAATTAATGTTCTGAAGGAGGAATTAACCGAAACAAGCATTACTGGTAAGTACATACTGTGCTTACGGCTGCTGTGCATACGGCTGGAGATTACCAATCCTAATTTGAGCAGATTACTGCCTTCCATATTTTTCAACCTTTGGGTCTGTTCTAAGGATGGTGTTTACCACTTGATTACCATCAAGCGGAATGTATTTTGCTTTGTCTACAAGCTTTTTTTAAACGCAGGAGCGACGTTTAATTAACTTCAAAGTTCTCAGTGCGCATGCCCCGCACAGCACTTTCTCTTTTGGGACACGCTACTTTGAGACGCAAGTACGGCGTTTGATTCATCTTCAAAGTCCTCATTGTGCATGCCCTGCACAGCACTTTTTTCTTTTGGGACACGCTACTCTTTGCTGATACTTTCTGGCTTAGATTTATTGTACATCTCGGGACTTTCACCTTACATTGTACATTGGTTCTGAATTGTGTTGTGGAGATATTTGTACTTTATTATTTAAGCATATGCTGTAATATGCTTTTTGATGCATGGCTTGTGATGTTTTATGTTGCTTACATAATATAATTTAAATTGCCATAGACACTGCTAATTCTTATTATTTGTGGCTTGTGTGCTTGTTATATCAAAACCCTTTTTGCTCAACCTCCAGGTATTAGCTGGAGATCTCCCGCTATTACAACTGATCTCCAGCCAATAGAGATCAGTTCCCCTGGAGAAAATGGCTGCTTTGGCAGTTGGTATCTATGGCACTGAAGTCCCTCTCTTCCCCAAATCCTGCCCTCCTCAGGCTCCGCCCCAAAAACCTCTCGCTGGTAGCGAAGAGGGACCTGGCAACACTACTCCAGGTACTAGCTGGAGATCTCGTGCTAGTATAACTGATCTCCAGCCAATAGAGATCAGTTCACCTGGAGAAAATGGCTGCTTTGGCAATTGGCATTGAAGTCCCTCTTCTCCCCAAACCTGGCCCTCATCAGGCTCCACTCCGAAAACCTCCCACCAGTGGCAAAGAGGGACCTGGCAACCCTACCTTTTCAGACATGTCTGAGCTGAGCCTCTGTGCATGGCATGTGTCCAAGAGTCATGGGTTCTGTTGCTTATGATGCCACTGTTTGCCAGGAGCTTCATCATGCTTCTCCAAGCAATTGTTTGGGCATCCTGACCTTCTGTCACAACCCCTGCCTCTTACACCTTCATTGTATGTCAGCAACTCACCCCAGGGATGGAGCCTGAAGGCGGGGTTTGGGGAGGGGAGGGACTTTGGTGGGGTATAATGCTATAGAGTCTACCTTCCAGTTAATTTTCCTCTTCACTGGCCTGTCTGTTTACAGAGATGATTGGGTAACCCTTAGGGTTGCCAGGTCGTTCTTCACCACCGGTGGGAGGTTTTTGGGGTGGAGCCTGAGGAGGGTGGGGTTTGGGGAGGGACTTCAATGCCATAGAGTCCAATTGCCAAGGCAGCCATTTTCTCCAGGGGAACTGACATCTATTGGCTGGAGATCAGTTGTAATAGCAGATCTCCAGCTATTACCTGAAGGTTGAACTAAACCAAAAACACCTATGCTGCAACAGGAAGTTGTAGGAAAGAAAAAACAGCACGGAGCTCAAGAAAATCAAATCACAGCAAATCTCTATATTGAATCGCTATATTAAGCTTACAATTCAAATAAGTAATATACTTCAACAATAATTGTGCAATACATGGTAAGTGAATGAACAAACCCAATGGGTATCACTATCAACTATACAAACAAAGACGGGAACTGGATCCCAATCCAAATGAATGTAAGTGCGGGGGAAACCAGAGTTTATGTTCCCAGCTGAGCGGTGGACAGAAGCGTACTGCACAGCCATGGCAGCTGAACCGCGGGGCACAAGCTGCGTCTCAGCTGGAGAAACCTGATGACGGCGCTTGCAGGAATGCTGAGTCAGAGCTGCAGGAGGAGAAGGGGATCCTGGCAGGGAGACGGGAGACAGGGAGAGCCCAGGATGCAGAGGAAAGGCCTGGAAACAGCGCATATAGTGCTGAAGTGTAGAGCCCCGGCAGGGAACCAGGGGAGCCGGGGAGACCCAGACTGCAATTGCTGCGGAAATGCTTTTTCCGGAATAAATCTTGTGTGTTTTCACTAATATTTTAGCTTCATCAGCCAAAGGATAGTTGTGTTGACTTCATCAACGTATATGTTGAATAAATAATAATAAAAGTACAGCTGTCCTTGCAGATATATAAGTGGGTGACACATACATAAAAAGCAAATGTTCTAACTCTTATACATACCAAGATATAATCAAGTTCAATTGCCCTGCGTGAGGTCTTTCCAACGAATTCTATCACAATCACAATGTGATTGTTAATATAGGTTACACAGATGATGGTGGGAGGGGAAACTATGGTTCTTTAAAGATCCTTAGCCCATACAATGGATTCTTACTTCAATGTAAAGGCATCTCATCTCAATGTAAAGACATCTCATCTAGTATTTTATACAAACAATTGTTAAACATTAGTACAAAATTATACAAACTACTATGATCTGAATATATACATGGATCAAACAATTAGTATCAATCTTCTGAAGCTATAGTAATGTGAAGCCACAGCCTTCAGTTTGCAAGATCTGAGCAAGGCTGTCAAAGATAGGACATTTTGGAGGACTTTCATTCATAGGGTTGCCATGAGTCAGAAGCGACTTGACAGCACTTAACACACACACACACACAGTAATAAATAGTAATAAATATAGAAGACAGGTAGAACATCTATGGAGATATGTGTTGCTTACTAAATGAACCTGTTTGGATAAGAATTGTGGAAACTGGTTATAACTTGATAGGACAATGTGAAGGATGCCAACAACATGGTGTAAGGAACCAGAAAGGGGAGCATTGCAAAATTAGCAATAGAAATTGCGAATTTTGCAAATGGCAGGGACTAAGGTAAGTGATGAAAAACAGGTAAGTTATAAAAAACAGGAAAGATCAAAATCAGTGTTGAATCCGGAAGGAGATGGGGTCTTAAAAGGAAATATGAGATGCATTTCTTGTCTAAGAAGGATTTGTTGTGTGTCATTGTCATTGTATGGGTGGCTCTTATAAACCCATATAACAAAAAATCTGACGTCTTCTGCATTGTGGCCCACTGTAGTAAAATGGGCTACTAATGAAGCTTCCATCACCTTGGCCTTAATCAGGGATCTGTGCTCCCCTATTCTGATCCTAATTGGTCGCAAGGTGCTTCCTATGTATAATTTACCACAAGAACATACAATAGATGAAACGACCTTGCTGGTTCCACAATTAGAAAATTGTCTTAATTGAAATTTGAAACCAGTGTTAATAGAATTCATGTCTTTTACTGGGAGACATAACTTGCAAACAGAGCAAATCCCACAGCGATGATGGCCTACGACTGATATAGAGGAACCAAGAACAGTTGTTGTACCTGAGTCTGAATGAACTAAACGGTCTTTAAGGGATCTGGTTCTATGCAAGCCAAAAATTGGTGTGGTTCCACAGTCCGGAAGAGATTGAATGATATGCCAATGCTTACGAATGGTATTTTTAATTGCATCAGTGTATGCAGTGAAATCTAAAAAACAACATATCTTAGAATCAGATTGTTGTGTAGATTGTGTAGTTTTACATGATAGCAGTTCTCTACGATCACAAGCATCTGCAGAAATGATATTAGGTGGATAATCTTTTCTAACTAGGGTGGTTTCAAGTTGATGTGCAGCTATGGCGTAATCATCAATGAAAATAGAATTGCGACGTAAGTGTAATAGATTACTATATGGCAAGGTTTTTTTAAGATGATGAGGATGAAAGGATCCAAAGTGTAGACCTGCTTCTCTAGACATCGGTTTGCGGTATGGTTTGACCACCAAAGTCTGCTGTTCGGTGATTAATATTTCTACATCTAAGAAGAGTATGCAGTTCGCGTTATAAGAGCCTGAAAAAAATAAATGATTATCTAAAGTATTGATCCAATTATTGAATTCTTGAAAAATGGAAGAAGAATCAAAAATAAACAAAAGGTCATCAATGTAACGCCTGAAGAAAAGCATGTGGTCATGGAAAGGATTGTTGTTATACAAAAAGTTTTGTTCAAAATTAATCATATAAAGGTTGGCAATAGCTGGGGCACAGGCTGCACCCATTGCTACGCTCTTGACTTGAACATAAAAATAATCCTTGTATCTGAAAAAATTGTGTTCAAATAATATGTCGATGATATCCATGAGAAAATGGGTAGGTGGATGACTAGAAGGACGTGAGTCTAGTTTGTTTTCAATGATAATCCTGACTTCATCCAGGGGGATATTTGTGTACAAAGATGACACATCCAGGGTGGCCAAAATACCATCCATGGGTACATCAATACCTTCAATCTGCCTTATGAGATCTCTAGTGTCAGAGATATAGGACGAAGTATTAGTAGCAAAGGGTTGTAAGAAATGGTCAGTGTGTTTGGATAGAGGGTCGAGTTGGGAACCAGAAGATGATACAAAAGGGGGGCCAGGTAGAGAATGTAAGCCTTTATGAATCTTCGGGAGGGAATAAAAGATAGGTACCCTAGGATGAGGAGCAATAAGAAAGTTCTTTAATTTTGAATCTGTGTACCCCAACGAAATACCCTCATGAACCACAGTGCGAATAATTTTAGCAACAGCTTCAGAGAGATTATTGGGCAATGGTTTGTAAAAAGTACTGTTGCTTGGTGTTGTTTTCTTAATCGTAAGTGGCAGCAGCATCCAAAAGGACAATGGTCCCGCCCTTGTCAGCTGGTTTTATGACTAGATTTGTCATTAGCCAGGTTCTCAAGAATATTTGCTTGATGTAGCGTAAGATTTAAAGGAGCAGACCTTTTTCACTTCTCAATGGTATCTAGGTCTCTAAGGACAAGGTGCTGAAAAGTGTGGATGAGGGATTAGAAGAATTGGGGTTGAAGGTAGACTGGAGATCTCCTGCCATGTAAGATCAGTTGTAAACTGATCTTTAGGTGACAGAGATCAGTTCCCCTGGAGAAAATGGCCGCTTTGGCAATTGGACTCTAGGGCATTGAAGTCCTTTCCCTCTCCAAACCCTGCCCTCCTCAGGCTCCACCTCCAAAATCTCCAGATATTTCTTAACCCGGAGCTGGCAACCCTACACATCTTACAGGGACATTGAATGGATACCCACTATACCCCAAGCAATGCTCTACTGGTGCAGCTTGGGGTTTACCATTTAGCAAAATGGTGGCCAAACACGTGGCCAAGGAAGTAAGAGAACTTCATGGCTTTATTCTGCCCCAGCAAGTTCTATGAAACTACCTTATACTAAATGAGACCATTGGTCCACCAAGGACAGTCCTGTCTACTCAGACTGGCAGCGGCTCTCAGGCAGAAGTCTTTCACTTCAAGTACTGGCTGTCCCTTTTAGCTGGAGATGCTGGGAACTCAGGACTTTCTGCATGACAAGATCCTCTGTCCCTGAACCATGGCCCTTTCTCATGTTATTTCTGGTGCTCTAAGCTCAAGACCTGTTAAGGTGACACAGAGAACAGGAGGGCACTGAAAAGCCCTCCACTGTAGAGGTGTGTAGCTGTACCACCTGAGTCACTTCTTTCTGACCAAATCAAATGGAGATTCTCCATGCCGGTGGCGCATGGTCGCCACTGCTGCAGGTGCTGACCTGGAAACTATCAGGTTAAAACCCCAAAGGCCTCTTCCTAATTAGATTTCAGTGGGCCCCGCATGTGTTTGTGCGTGTGGGGAGAAATAGGGCATAATGCACGAAGCATCTTTCAGTCTCGGATGTCGGGGAAATCTGTTTCCGGAGCTCCTTAAGGGAGATTCAAGTATGTCTCTTGCATAAAATAACGACTCCTGGTTTTGTTTCAAAGCCTCTGAATGGAATGCTGAGGTGTTCCCTTTCGATGTGGAGAGCCCGTTATCATTTTCTTGAGGTGTGGAGAGGACTGTACATCTCCCTCCCCATATAGGCGTGTGCCTGCGCGCACAGGGACTGAGGGGCGGTTAGATGCCTGGCCTCCCCTTGCAGGAAACGGTAAGGGGTTGCTGCTCTAGGAAAGCGAAGGGCCAAATGGGTATCTGACTGAAAACGACCTGCTTTGAAGGGTGTGAAGTAGTTTTAGCCCTGCTGACTGAATATGTTCTCCTTATTTAATATTTCTTAAAAATGGCTACCCGGTTCAATAAATGTAAGAATTTGGGCCACCTCTTGCATAGCAGGTACATACGGAAAGGAGTAACTATGACCAGAAGAAGAAGAGTTGGTTTTTATAAGCCAACTTTCTCTACCACTTAAGGAAGAAACAAATCAGCTTACAATCACCTTCCCTTCCCCTCCCCACAACAGACACCCTGTGAGGTAGGTGGGGCTGAGAGAGCTCTAAGAGAGCTGTGACTAGCCCAAGGTCACCCCGCTAGCTTCATGTGTAGGAGTGGGGAAACCAATCTGGTTCACCAGATTAGCATCTGCCTATCATGTAGAGGAGTGGGGAACTGAACCCGGTTCTCCAGATTAGAGCCGGCCATTTATGTGGAGGAGTGGGGAGTCAAACCTGGTTCTCCAGATTAGAGTCCACCGCTCTTAACCACTACACCATGCTGGCTCACCACACACCAAGGGATGCTATTGGTCAACAACAGTCTGTACATTAAAACACACTTACTCTGAAGTAGGGTCCTATGATTCTGAAGCAGAACATGCTTCTGAACAAATGTGCTGAGGGGCTGCCGCCTGACATGTCCTGCTCTGCCATTCCATTTCCATGCAAGCCACTCCCTCAAACAGTCATTCATGTTTTTCTTTTGAAACCTCACGTCC
This sequence comes from Euleptes europaea, assembly GCF_029931775.1. NCBI lineage: Eukaryota > Metazoa > Chordata > Lepidosauria > Squamata > Sphaerodactylidae > Euleptes > Euleptes europaea. The sequence goes on from NC_079316.1 coordinate 110,003,520, forward strand.
TGCTAGTCTAAACCCCCCTAAAAGTCCCACTTCAGTGGTCTGGAAGGCTTAGAAAGCATGCAACCACACGGAACACTTTCACGGTACACTTTCAAACCAACCTTAAAGTCAAAATTAATGGATGCCCCCCCCCCGTATTTAGCTGAGTTCTCTTTCCTTCCAGGTGCCCTATGGGGGCGTTGCCATGAGCACCCACAGAACCTATTTTGCTGATGCCTGCAGAAGGCGTTAATACCATTTGTCATGGTATTATTATTATGGTATTATTATTACCCCATGCATGGTATTATTATTACCCCCATGCAATTCTATACCTCTTTTAACACTGCGATATTCTCTCTGGGCAGGATACTGGAATGGTGTAAACAATCGACAGAAACCATGAGGGGTTCTATCGAGAACACTTGTAGGCTCAGTCCCACAAGAGCGACTACTATACCACCCCTACTCGTTTCAACATGGCTTCCGCCAGGTGCCACACCAGCCCCATGGAAAGAACTGAAAACCCTTCCATAGCAAGAGCTTGGAGAAGTGCACCCTACATCTGTTTCATATATATATATATAATAACACCGCATAGTCTTATAAATACAATTTGAACATATACACATACACAGGAAAAGGGTTACATTCTATTACTGGTACGGCATATTATTAATTTATTGATTGGCAATATTGGCGACGTTTGGGGTTCCCATTTTCTCTCTGTGTCCTACAAGAGGATCTCGAAAGGTGGCCAGCGGAGGTGATCCCGGTTGGTTCAACGCAAATGGCGGCAGTTGAACCCCAACACTTTGCATTTCTCACATTTACCCCGAAGGTGTTTTTTACTCTGATCAGAAACATCCAGGCCGTCAGGCTTTTCCAGGGGTCTCTACACAGGGGGAGAAAGCAGAGAGGCATTTCAGTTAACATGGGAAGAATCTGTAAACCACTTTTTACACTGCATACAGAAAATGGCTCAAAGTTCTAGATCAGGGCTTCTATAACTTTTTCCACCCGCGACCCCTTTTTGCCCGAGAAATTTTTATGCGCCCCCGGGTACACAGGTGTATAAAATAGGTATACAAATAAAACATTTACTGATAATAAATCATAAAGAAATTTATTTTAAAACAATTATTTGGTATTACTGTTGCCATTTTTTTTTTGCAACCCCCACATTCAGTTACATGACCCTATATGGGGTCACGACCCACAGTTTAAGAAGCTTTGGTCTAGAGCAGGGGTGTCAAACGTACGGCCCATGGGCCATATCTAGCCCCACGAGCCAGCCAAGGCAAAAAAAAAAAAACCCCACACACACACTCTTGATCTGGGTTGGCAAGGCCTGGCCCGGCCCGACCAAGTGACGTTTATGTCATATCCGGCCCTCATAACAATTGAGTTTGATGCCCCTGGTCCAGAGAATTTTCGTAGAGGGCTGCTCAAAAATTTGCAGTTGGCTGCTCATCATACTGTCACTGTGTGTTACATGACAGCTAAAAAGTTTTTAAGCTGAGGTTTTTAAGCAGAGGCTAGATGGCCATCTTTCAACAATGCTGATTCTATAGCCTTAGGCAGATGATGAGAGGGAACGCATCTTGGTCATCTTCTGGGCATGTAGTGGGGGTCATGGGGTGTGTGGGGGGAGGGTAGTGTAAATTTCCTGCATTGTGCAGGGGGTTGGACTAGATGACCCTGGTGGTCCCTTCCAGCTCCATGATTCTATAATTCTAAGTAAGGTTGCCAACTTCAGTGTAGGGCCTGGAGTTCTTTTGGAATTACAACTGATCTCTTGACTACAGAGATCATTTCCCCTGGAGAAAATGACAGATTCAGCGGGTGGTCTCTGCAACATCACAATCCCCGCTAAGCTCCCCCACATCCCAAAACTCTGCCCTTCGAAGGCACCATCCTCAAATATCCAGGAATTCCCACAGCCAGAGGTGGCAACCCTGCTAAAAAGACAGATCCCCTCAGAGGTTTTCTGTGGGTGGAAGGAGATGCACTCACAAAGTGGAACTTTCTTGCCTTCCTCCACCCACAGCAGCTTGAAATGCCCTCGGAAAAGTGTTCCTGAGGGACAGGGGCTCCCAAGAACAGGATACGGGGGGCATTTTAGGATACTGAGTGAGGGGGGAGGCAGGAAAGTTGGAGCGGTGGACAAATCTGGAGAACCGGGTTAGTCATAGTTCTCTTAGAGGGCCATGAGATTAGATGACCCTGGTGATCCCTTCCAACTCTATGTTTCTACAATAGAAGAAGAAGAGTTGGTTTTTATATGCCGACTTTCTCTACCACTTAAGGGAGACTCAAACCGGCTTACAATCACCTTCCCTTCCCCTTCCCACAACAGACACCCTGCGGGGTAGGTGGGGCTGAGAGAGCTCTAACAGAGCTGTGACTAGCCCAAGGTCACCCAGCTGGCTCGTGTGTAGGAGTAGGGAAAGAAATCCAGTTCGCCAGATTAGCCTCCACCACTCTTGTGGAGGAGTGGGGAATCAAACCTGGTTCTCCAGATCAAAGTCCACAGTTCCAAACCACCATTCTTAACCATTGCACTCTGCTGGCTCTAGATCAGGGGTGGGGAACGTCAGGCCCGGGGGCCGTATAAGGCCCGCGAAATCATTTGGTCAGGCCCTCCATGGGTCCTGGCTTATCTCTAGCTCAGACGGATGCTGCCCTGCCTGAATCTCTTGGGCCCAGCTGGGGACGGCAGAGCTCAAAAGCAAGTCGCTTTACGTGGCAGACACTTCGAGCCATCTCCGGTCGTGCCTCTTGGCTAAATGTTTGACCAAATATAGCAGGCTAATTTTTAAGTTGATAATTTTGTATGGCCCGTGAATGATGTCATAAATATCCAAATGGCCCTTGGCAGAAAAAAGGTTCCCCACCCCTGCTCTAGATTGACAATTAGAGATTTGATTAGCTGTGCAGATTTTTAAAATGTTGCTTTGGCAGCATGTACAACCACAGCACACAAATCTACACTGTGATACCGAAGTTAAGTTGTGGCAATTGTTTCATGGGTGGCCGCCATTTTGTCGCTGCGCCCACCATGCTGAGTCTGAATTCCAAATGTGTCTGCAGGCTGAAAAAGGTTGGGGACCCCTGGCTTATATTATGGGGATGACGTCAGCTGACACAGGAACAAGCACACCCATGGGGTCATCACGGACTCTGAAGAAGTATATTAATGTAAATCATATGTTCTACTTCGTGCATGATGAATTTTTTTCACACAAAGGGGTTGTTTTGTGGTGTTTCAATTCTCACATCTTTTTTATAGTTCACTAAAAAGGCGTTGGGGTCACTTAGACCCCCAATGAGAGTGAAAGGGGGGAGCAGAACTGCATGTCCTGAATGTTATGGGTCTAAATGTCTCCACATGGGAGGGAAGCTCTTTTTAATAACCAAGAGCATGATAATGAAGAATTTAAAATAAGGAGATGTTAGATATTCTTTTTTCTTTCTTTTTAAAAGATTTGCACATAAATTTATAAATACTCCCTTATGGACTGGCCAGACCACTATGGTCATCTTCGGAGGCCCTGCTTTGGGTGCCTCCGCCTTCCGAGATTAGGTGGGTGGACACCCAATTTGCACCCAAGACTGCATATGCAGTGTTTCGCGTTGGCCCATCAGAAGCTGGGTACTCTGGACTCCGATACCAGCTCAGCTTTCCACTTCTTCCAATGTATGTGTTTAATCATTCAAAGTCGCTGCTCCAACAGCCCTACCTGCTTGTGAGGATAGACGTTAATGCGGCACTTTTTACATTTTTTTCCCATGTCGGCCCAGGAGTTTCCGCTCATCCATATTCGGTTGCACTTGGGACATTGATATTCCCCAAAGCAGCGCTTTTTTCCCTGGTATGGTGTTAGGCCTTCTCCTTCTGGATGGGCCTAAAATAAGAAAGAGAAAAATGTATACATCCATTAGTATAAGGCAGTCTAGGATTTAAGATAGCAGATGAATAGGCAATGGCTGTTAAATCCAGGGAAAGGATCTAAAGATCTTCACTCTGGCTCCACATTCCCCACGTCATTTGGTGGCTGTGGCTCAGTGGTAGAGCCTCTGCTTGGCATGCAGAAGGTCCCAGGTTCAATCCCCGGTATCTCCAGTTAAAGGGACTAGGCAAGTGGGTGACTTGAAAGACCTCTGCCTGAAACCCTGAAGAGCCGCTGCCAGTCTGAGTAGACAATACTGACTTTGATGAACCAAAAGTCTGATTCAGTATAAGGTAGCTTCATGCATTCATGTGTTCATTTACTTTTCAAGCAGCAGTCTCCTTCCTTAGTGAACTATAAAAATAACTTCAGAAAGGGAAAGGGTTTTTCAAAAGTGATTTCTGATATGGCATGGAAGGGTGATGATCACTAGCTCAAGGAGGGAGAAATCCTACTGAGCATAGCCTGAGCAGGGCAGGGTTTGGGGAGGGAAGGGATTCAATGCCATAGAGTCCAATTGCCAAAGCGGCCAGTTTCTCCAGGTGAGCAGATCTCTGTCAGCTGGAGATCAGCTGAAATAGCAGGAGATCTCCAGCCACCACTTGGAGGTTGGCAACCCTACCTTCTGCAGTGAATTTTTTTCCCCTTTTCTGTAGAGAGGCATTCTGCAATTTGGACCTGGCTGAGCATTATGCCTCTTCAGTCTCCTAGCCCCAATCTTTTTGAGCCTGGAATTCTGAAACAAGTGTGGTGGGGGAATGCAACAAAATGGCGGCCACAAGAGGCGGAGCCAGCAAACAATGGCTGCCGCAGGAGGCAGAGCTCGCCACAAAATATCTGCTGCAGCTTGCCCTCCGTTACACATTGAAAATCCTTGGGCTGTGGTGGCAGGTGGTGCCAAAGCACCATTTTTAAAAATCTGCCCATCCAATCAAATTTCCAAAGGCTAATTGGAAGCCTTGCTGGGCAAGAGCCCCACCTGGCCACGCCCACTTTCTAACAATATGCCGGGCACCAGAAAAGGTGTTGCTAGGCACCCTGGCGCCCCATGGGCACAACGCTGGGGATTCTTGCTCTAGCCCTAATCTGATACTTGAGGGAGGGGGGGGGGTCGACAGTGATTATTCACTGGTGAGTAAAAGGCAATTCTGTGCATGTTCAGAGACATGCATTCCTTTACAGAGTCCAGTTACAGCAATTAATGAGTAAAACCAGGCTGAGTGAAACTGGGCATTGGTTTTTCGCCTTCGGCACCCGCTGTTAGGGCTCCACCTTATTAGGGGTGCCAGTCTCCAGGTGGGACCTGGGTGTCCCCTGGAATTACAGTTTACATCCAGGCTGCAGAGCTGCTTTGGAGGGCGGACTCTGTGGCATCGTACCCCACTGAGGACTCTGCCCTCCCCAGGCTCCATCACCAAATCTCCAGGGGTTTCCCACCCTGGACCTGGCAATCTTACCCCCCATCTCCTGCCAGTGCCCAGGGGGGACTTGGCAACCCTACACCTAATCCTGAGGTGACTCTCAACTACAAATAGAGGGGGGCAACCCCACAACTGGATAAATCCCATTCCAGCTTTCTTGCCAGTTATTGTCACTGTGGTCATGAAAAGAAGCCAGAAACAAATGAATAGTGCAGCCACAAAAATCCAGCTTCTCCTTACTCAACAGTTCATTTTCTACAATGCTGGGAAATCCCAGCCAGACAACTTGAGCAGAAAGGGAAAAAAATACATAGCAAATACTTAACTTAGACTTCTGCTTGCTGTCCATCTCTTCTCAGAACTGTGCTCTAGTGGCGTGAAGGAACAGCACAGGCTGATCTACCCAGGGCAGACAGGACACCAGAAACGAAAGTGAAACTTTTTCCCACTAAGACTTTCTGCTCATTAAAAAGGAAGGATGCCCTGCCCTGCCCTGACCCTGCGTACCTCCAGGCGAGCCCCATCTCTTCAGAACTCAGAAGCTAAGCAGGGTCCGCTCTGGTTAGGGTTGCCCTTTGCCACTGGCGGGGTGGGGGGAATCTTGTGTGTGCAGGGCCGGATTTAGGTTTGATGAGGCCCTAAGCTATTGAAGGTCATGGGGCCCTTTATATGTCCAGCTGTCCTTTGGCAACAACAAATTGTCGCTGCTTTTTGTGTTGAATATATGCTATATGGTAATTTATGGACCTAATAGGTATCTAAAGCCATCTGCACACAACAAAATATGTATTTTATCAAAGTAATTGTTGAACTGAAATACAATTAAGAAGAAGTATATTAATAGTGAAATAATTATTAAGCTCTAGCTTAAAATGATTTTTTATTCATAACAAACTTAATGCAAACACATTGGCATTTGGCAAAAACAAAAGTTCCTTTAGAAAGACAATTTACAAAGACTCATAATCTAGTCTCTAGAAACTTGCTATAACATGAAATAATAATAGGTCTAAATATATGATGCAAACTACTAATAATTATAAATAGCATTATTAATATGAAACTAAGTAGTCCACACTGTTCATTGGGACAGCAGACCTTTGTACCCTGTTACACTTATAAGTGTAAAAGACGGTACATCCAGTTTTTTTTTCCTTTAAATTTTTTTGGGGGCCCCAAGAGAGTGGGGCCCTAAGCTATAGCTTGTTTAGCTTATACATAAATCCGGCACTGTGTGTGTGTGTGAAGTGCCGTCAAGTCGCAGCCGACTTATGGGACCCCTTTTTGGGGTTTTCATGGCAAGAGACTAGCAGAGGTGGTTTGCCAGTGCCTTCCTCTGCACAGCAACCCTGGCATTCCTAGGTGGTCTCCCATCCAAATACTAACCAGGGCTGACCCTGCTTACCTTCTGAGATCTGACGAGATCAGGCTAGCCTGGGCCATCCAGGTCAGGGCGGGGGGAATCCTACCAGGCTTAAAATCTCTTCCTGGCTGTCCCTCACCTCTGCAGGGTTTACTGATCTGATCCTATATATAACAGGGGCGGGGAACCTTTTTTTTTGCCAAGGGGCATTTGGATATCTTGGACATTAATCGGGGGCCATACAAAATTTATATATAAAAAACAAAAAGTGATCAGCAGTTCAATCTTATGCAGGTCTACTCTAAATCCTACTCAAGTCCAGTCAGCGGGGCTTACTCATTGGAAAGTGTCAGTAGGTTTGTCCTGCAGATGTCTAGGATCTTAACCTATTGGCAACCTACCCATTTTGGCCCAGAGAAACTATGAAGTACATTTTGTTTATTGGGAAATTTTACATGGTGCCTGGAACTTGACTTGGATGGCCCAGCCCAGCCTGATGTCATCAGATCTCAAAAGCCAAGCAAGGTCAGCCATGGTTAGTACTTGGATATGAGACCACCAAGGAATACCAGATTCGTTATGCAGAGAAAGGCAATGGCAACCCACCTCTGTTCATTTCTTGCCCGAGCCAGCAATGCCGTGGATTGAATTTAGAAGGGTACAGATTGGGTAGGGGCACAGAGTACAAAGAGAGAGATGCTGCACGTTTGGTAGTCCATCCTGCACCTGGGACGTTCTGCATGCCAAGCAGATGCTCTACCTCTGAGCCACAACCCCTGTGTGAGAGATCCCCTCTCTCTGAGTTTACTTCTCAAAATCAAATGTTCAGACGTTGATAAAGAAACAAAGGATTTATTGAAGACATCAGGAGCTGAGACAGGCACAGATAGCAAGTTGCAAGTGAGGGGCTAATCGGGTTTACAGAATATATTGACTCCAGGGCACTGGGGCACTGGGGTTCACACTTATTGTTATGGGAAGTTACAAGCTTGGCATAATACAAAACATCAGACGAGTCCCAGGAAGTCTGGTGAAGCTATCACACTTCCAAGGCCGCATCGGCCTGAGGGAGTACTGACAGGAAGAACAGCGGGGGGGAAGATACATGGGGCAATCAGGCCTGGCGCCTGAGACCAGAAGGTGTGAACTGCTTTTACGAGTTCACTGATAGCAGGTGATGGGAAGCAGAGACACATACACAGAGACCCTCACATTCTGCCCCCCTTAAGGCCCCCCTCCGGGGTCCTCGAGAGGGCGAGGCTTATCGGGATAAGCGAGGTGGAATTCTCGGACCAAGCGAGGGGCCGCCATGTGGGGTGCGGCCACCCATTCGTCGTGAGCGGACCCAAGGTTTTTCCAACGAACAAAGTAAAACAGTTTCCCCTTCTTCCATTTGGAATCTAAGACCTTGGATATTTCCAGATGGGTTTCCCCTCCTACCACAGTAGGAATTTCACGGTCGGGAGGGGGGTGGAACTGGGGGGCTGCCACATACGGTTTGAGAAGACTGATATGAAAAACCGGATGGACTCCCTTGAGAGTCTTTGGGAGCTTCAGTTCCACGGTAACCTCATTGATCACTCTGGTAATGGGGAAAGGTCCCACATAACGGTCGCTCAGTTTTTTGCAGGGCCGAAGGGAGCGGAGGTTTTTGGTGGACAGATACACTTGCTCCCCCACCTTTAGCTCCCATCCCGGAGACCGGTGTTTGTCTGCTTGTTCCTTGTACTTGCTTTTTGCCTTCTCAAGATTTTTGAGCAGCCACGGCCAGGTAGATTTAACTGCCTGGATCCACTCCTGAAGATCAGGGGTGGTTTGGAGCTCTGGCGTGACGGGGGCGGAACCGAAAGGACCGAATTCCGTCCCGTATATTACTTGGAAGGGACTAAAGCCGGTAGAGGAATGAGGCGCATTGTTGTACGCATATTCGGCGAATGGCAGTAGGTCGACCCAGTCATCCTGGTGGAAATTGACATAGCAACGCAAATAACATTCTACCACCGCGTTTACTCGTTCCGTTTGACCATCCGTTTGGGGGTGATAGGCGGAAGACAAACCCTGTTCCTCCACCCCCATGAGCTTTAAAAATGCTCGCCAGAATTTGGCAACAAACTGGACCCCCCGGTCGGAGAGGACCTTCCTCGGTACCGAGTGTAGCCTGAGGACATGTGTAACAAATAGTTTAGCCAAACCCTGGGCTGAAGGAAGACCTGCACATGGAACAAAATGGACCTGTTTGGAAAAAAGGTCCGTGATTACCCAGAGAACCGTTTTTCCCCGACTAGGAGGTAGGTCGGTGATAAAATCCATGGCTATGACTTCCCATGGGCGGGAGGGGTTCTCCAGCGGTTTGAGAAGCCCGGGGGGTTTTCCCATCCGTTTCTTAGCTGTGGCGCAAGTGGGGCAGCTGCGCACATACAGCTCCACATCGGCTCTCATACCGGGCCACCAGAACTGCCTCCGTACCAGGTGAAGTGTTTTAATGAAGCCAAAATGACCCGCCAATCTGGCACCATGTACAAGTCCCAATACCTCCTTGCGAAGGGAGGACGGGACATACAGTTTCCCCCCCTGCATCCACCAAGTGTTGGTTCGTTCCAGGCCAGTAGGGAGGAGATGGTGCTCCTCCTCCTGTAAGGAAGCGTCCCGGAGCCGCTGTTGGAAGGCTTCCGGGATACCCTTGAGCGTAGGGGGGGTCTCTGGTCGATGGGCTTGGGAGCGGGTGGTGACGGCTAAGCCGGGGACCTCCCCACGCTGCTCGGGCGTGAACAGGGAGTCGACAGGGCGATCGAAATCGTTGCGATACTGGGGGAGTCGAGACAGAGCGTCGGCCAGGGCATTGTCCTTCCCCGGGACATGTTTGAGAGTGAACCGGAATTTGGCGAAGAATTGGGCCCACCAAATTTGTTTGGCGTTGAGCTTTCTAGCTCCCTTGAGAGCCTCGAGATTCTTGTGATCGGTACACACTTCAAACGGCAGTTCGGCACCTTCTAAAAAGTGCCTCCATATGGTGAGGGCATGTTTGACCGCCGCCGCCTCCTTCTCCCAAATAGCCCAGTTAATTTCGGACTGGGAAAACTTTTTGGAGAAGTAGGCGCATGGTCTCAACCGCCCCCCTTCATCCCTCTGCAATAGGGCCCCACCCATGGCCACATCTGAAGCATCCACCTGCACCACGAAAGGCTTGGTGCAATCTGGGTGAGCCAGAACGGGTTCGGATGAAAAGAGTAGTTTTAAACACTCAAAAGCCTGCTGGCACTGGGGGGACCATTGCAAACGGGCTGAGGGAAGCGCGGCACTAGCCCCCTTGTCTTTGGTACGCAACAGATTGGTGAGAGGAAGCGCAACTTGGGCAAAGTTGGGAATGAAGTTTCGGTAAAAGTTAGCGAATCCCAAAAATTGCTGAAGCTGGCGGCGGGTAGTGGGGGGTTCCCAATCTCGCACCGCCTGGACCTTGGCGGGGTCCATTTCTAAACCTTGGTGGGAAATCACGTACCCAAGAAATGTAATGGAAGGTTGGTGGAACTCACATTTGGATACCTTAGCATACAGTTTGTGCTCCCGCAGCCGCTGGAGCACTTCTCGCACTAGGCGCACATGTTCTTCCATGGTTTCAGAGTAAATAAGTATGTCATCGAGAAATACCACCACCCCCCGAAACAGCAAATCATGTAAAGCCTCGTTAATCAATTGCATAAACACACTGGGGGCCCCCGAAAGTCCGAACGGCATGACTAGGTATTCAAACATTCCAAAACAGCTGGAAAAGGCCGTTTTGGGTTCGTCTCCTTCTTTAATGCGGATGCGGTGGTATGCTTCCACTAAGTCCAGTTTGGTGAAGATTCGGCCCTCCTTTAATTGTGCTAAAAGGTCGGGAATAAGAGGGAGAGGGTAAGCGTTAGACTGGGTGACCGCGTTTAGCCTACGAAAGTCAATACACAGTCTTAGATCTCCCGTCTTTTTCTTCACAAAGAAGGCCGGGGCCGAATAAGGAGCTTTGGAAGGGCGTATGAAACCCCTCGCCAAGTTAGCGTCCAAATAGTCCCGCAACACCGCCTTCTCACTAGGGCTCATGGGGTAGACCTTCCCTTTAGACAGTTTGCCTTCCCCCACGATTTCAATGGCACAGTCCGTCTCTCTGTGGGGAGGTAGTTCGTCACATTCTTTAACATCAAAGACATCCGCAAACTGCGAGTATTCTGTGGGAAGTTGAGGAGGAATGGAGATCGGGTTGGGGGACCCTACCAATGCGGCGGCCGGAGTCCTGAGTACCCGTTCCTTGTCATGCAACCCACAGGGGCTGTCGGGAAACGAGAGCACCCGTTTAACCCAGTCGATGGAGGGGTTATGTCCCCGTAGCCAGTTCATCCCTAACACCACTGGGGTTACAATAGGGGCGATGGTAAAATACAAGCGTTCCCAATGTTCTCCCACCGACATAATCACGGCAGCAGTTCGGTGGGTCACTGGGCCCCGTTTAAAATCGCTCCCGTCCATTTGGGAAAAGCGGAGGGGTCCCGGAAGCCGCTTGCGCCGGACTCCCAGTTTCTTGGCGGCTTCCTCACTAATCATAGTGCGGGCACACCCCGAGTCAACCAAAGCGGGGAATTCTAAACTGGGACCCCCTTTGGGTAGGGACAGGTGAACACGTACATACACATTGTCCTCTTGGGCGCTTACCATCGGTGGAGCTCCTTGCACAACGACAGGGGCGGTCTGCTGCGGAGCCCCCTCTACAGCAGACCGACGGCGTTTTTTGCCGGCTGTTCCCACTCTTCCTCCTCGCTGGAAGAGGGGGATGGAGTGGTGGCATTCGGGGATCCGTCCGAATCAAAAGTAGTATTTGTAATCCGGGACCCCGTTGGGCCTGTAGAGGTGGAGATCACATCCTGGGGGCGCGCATGGAGAGCGGAGGGTGCGCCGGAACGCCGGCCCGGTGGCCCGCTCCTGCGGCGGGGCTGGTCCTCAGCGGCCGCCTTCTGCGGTTCGGTCGGGGCTTGGCGAGGGGGGTTTGGACGACCCGCACGAGAGGGGCATTGCGACGCAAAGTGCCCCTTTCCTCCACAGGTCAGGCAGACTCCGGTCTCAAAACGTTTACGGCGTTCAGCGGCCGAGGAACCCCCGCTCCCTCCCGGTCGGAAGTCTCGGCCCCGGTCACTCCGGGGTCTCGGGTCTCGTCCAACGCGTTGTTTGGACAAGGTCAGGAGTTGTTTGTGATTCTCGATGTCGGCAGCGTGGCGAACCCAACCTTCCACATCCGGGGGGTTCCCTTGCATAAAAGCCCAATGCTGGAGGTCCGGGTTGAGGCCCTCCCTGAAGCACTGTACCAAAGTGGCCTCACTCCAGTCCAGGATTCGGCTGGCCAGTGATTGAAACTCACTTGCATACTGCGCCACCGACTTAGTCCCTTGGCGCAGTTGCATCAGGGAGGCTTTAGCCCGCTCACCCAGAGTCGGGTCCTCGAAGCGGTTTCGGAGTGCTACCATAAACTCATCCAGGGTTCGTAGCACCGGCGAGCGGAGCTCATACTGCAACACCATCCAGGCGGCCGCCTCCCCTTGCAGCAGGGAAGCCACGTACTGCACCCGGGACTCCTCGGAAGTGAAGGTTCGGCCTTGTTCTCGCATAAAAATGTCCACTTGGACCATGAAAAAGGTCAACTGGTCTCCTGAACCGTCATAGGTGACTTTCAGGTCCCGACGGGACGGGAGGCTAGGAGGCGCGGGGGGGGCTGCCGGTGTTCCGTCCGGGGGGTTGCCGACAGGCGGTTGCACTTTCAAGGCGTCCAGGGCCGCGGCCATCTCACCCATCACCCGCCGCATGGACTCCATCTGTTCCTGTATGGCTTGGCGATCCTCCAGCCACTGCCTGCGTTCCTCTTCCATCAGGGCCTCCTTGCGCGCCGGGTCCCCTTCAAGTCCCGTGCTGGGGAAGGCCAAACGGCGATCCTTCGTCGCGGTTCGGGAGAGAGACCAACCCTTGGGGGAGTCCAGCCAATTGTTAAAAAGTCCTCGGCCTTGGTCGGGGATGGGACCCCCAGGCTTCTTTGGCTTGGCACCCTCCTCCTTGGGATCCGGCTTCTCCGGTACCACCGGTCCGTCCGGTGCGTCAGGGGTAGTAGGGGTGTTTTCCTCATCGCCTGACATTCTGTCCCAAAAGGTACAGCAGCAGTTCGAGAGGCAAAGACTTGCAACTTAATGTGAGAGATCCCCTCTCTCTGAGTTTACTTCTCAAAATCAAATGTTCAGACGTTGATAAAGAAACAAAGGATTTATTGAAGACATCAGGAGCTGAGACAGGCACAGATAGCAAGTTGCAAGTGAGGGGCTAATCGGGTTTACAGAATATATTGACTCCAGGGCACTGGGGCACTGGGGTTCACACTTATTGTTATGGGAAGTTACAAGCTTGGCATAATACAAAACATCAGACGAGTCCCAGGAAGTCTGGTGAAGCTATCACACTTCCAAGGCCGCATCGGCCTGAGGGAGTACTGACAGGAAGAACAGCGGGGGGGAAGATACATGGGGCAATCAGGCCTGGCGCCTGAGACCAGAAGGTGTGAACTGCTTTTACGAGTTCACTGATAGCAGGTGATGGGAAGCAGAGACACATACACAGAGACCCTCACACCCTGTCAAGCAGAGGCTCTACCCCTGATCCACAGCCCCTCCCAAGCAGATGCTCTCTCCCTGATCCACAGCCCCTGCCAAGAAGATGCTCTCTCCCTGATCCACAGCCCCTGCCAAGAAGATGCTCTGCTCCTGATCCACAGCCCTGTAAGCTCTTGACCCATCGAACCAGAAATCACCACAGAGACAATCAGATTCCAAGCAGATGGCTTTACTGGTCAAATAGGCAATACAGTGCTTTGAAGGCAAGATGACAGCTATGAGTTGTCTTGCCCGTTATTTGGAAATATAAGGCAGAGAAACGGCGGGAGATTACAAAGCATAAACAGAGCATTATTTCCCAGGAGTGGCATTCCCAGGCTTTGGTATGTGAAGCCGTCCTTGAAGTCTGGACGGTTCAGCAGAGAAACGAAAGGAAACATCTAAGCCGAGATAACAGCCTGACATCCTGCTCCCCTTAAGGCCCCCTCCCATCCGGCAAGGGGGCTGGTCTGTCTGGGTAGGTATTGTGAAAGGCGTTGACGAGTTTGGGGGCGGAGACATCCCGTGCGCGAACCCATTCGTCATAGGCAGGGGGGAAGTGTTTCCAGCGGATCAGGCATTGCAAGGCCCCATGGTGTATGCGGGAATCCAGGATTTTGGAGACTTCAAAATGTTCTCCCCCCCCCACCATTATGGGCTGTTCAGGAGGCGGCTCCGGGTGCCATTGCGGGGAAGCAACATGGAGCTTTAGAAGGCTGATATGGAAAACGGGGTGCACACGCCTCAGAGTTTTGGGGAGAGACAGTTCCACCGTGACAGGATTTATGATGCGGATGATGGGAAATGGGCCAATGTATTTAGCATTGAGCTTATGGCACGGACGGGTGGAGCGCAGGTTCTTGGTGGAAAGGTATACCAAGTTACCCACTTGCAGGTCCCCACCGGGGGAACGATGCTTGTCAGCCTGCGCCTTGTATTTGCGCTTGGCTCGGTCTAGGTTGCTAATCAGCCAGGGCCATGTTGTACGGAGGGTGTGTGCCCAAGAGGCAATGTCGGCATCCCCCTCCCCCTCCAATCCTTCTATTGGGGTGATAGGACCGAAGTCCTGTCCATACACCGCATAAAACGGGCTGAAACCTGTGGACTGATGTACAGCATTATTGTAGGCATATTCTGCAAAAGGCAACAGTTCCACCCAGTAATCTTGGTGGTAATTGACATAACAGCGCAAGTAACATTCAAGTATAGCATTGACACGTTCGGTTTGACCATCCGTTTGGGGATGGTATGCACTAGACAACCCCTGCTCCACCCCCACCAATTTGAGAAAAGCTTTCCAAAACTTAGCAACGAAACTACTTCCGCGGTCGCAGATTATCTTGCGCGGAAACGAATGTAGTCTAAAGACATGTGACACGAAGAGGCGGGCCAACTTCTGAGCGGAGGGGATCCCCGCACATGGAACCAAATGTATTTGCTTAGAAAATAAGTCAGTGATAACCCATAACACAGTTTTTCCCCCGCTGAGAGGGAGATCCGTCATAAAATCCATAGCAATCACTTCCCAGGGTTTGCTGGGTATTTCAAGTGGTTGCAGTAGTCCTGGGGGCTTGCCTTGAGATCGTTTGACTGTGGCGCAAACAGGACAGCTGCGAATAAAAGAGTCAATGTCAGAACGCATTCCCCCCCACCAAAATTGTCTGCGCAACAGGTGAAGGGTCTTTAGGAACCCAAAGTGTCCAGCTGTTTTTACTCCATGAGCCAAGTGTAAGACGTCTTTTCGGAGCGCTTTGGGCACATATAATTTCGAGTCTTTGCACCAAGAGCCTCCTTGTTCGATTACACCAGGAGGCAGGGTTTGATCAGAGCGTTCCATAAGGCATTGTTCCCGAAGGGAATTTAAGAAAGATTCGGAGACGGGAACCCCCCCTTGTTTACGGTGGTAGTAGGAGCAGTTATGGGGGTTGACGAGGGGGAAGCGCTTACGTGTGGTGGTGTGCAGACTGCAGGCGGCTGGGCGGCCGGTTGGGTTGGAGGAGCTGGAGCGCCGGCTATCGTGTGTTTCCGTTGTGGGGGCAGCTGGGCGGCCGGTAGGGCTGGAGGAGCTTGTGCGCCGGCTACCGTGTGCTTCCGCTGGGGCAGCGTCTGGGATCGAGTTTGTACAGCCAGTACGGGCAGGGCTTCTCTTTGAGCGGGCGTAAATAAAGAGTTTGTTGGCCGATCGAGTTTCGCCGGGTATTGAGGCAACCGGGAGAGAGCATCTGCGAGAACGTTTTGTTTTCCAGGGACATGCTTCAGGACAAAACGAAACTGAGCAAAGAATTCCGCCCAACGCTGTTGTTTCGCGGATAACTTATGGGTTCCCGTGAGGGCGGCTAGATTCTTGTGATCGGTCCATACTTCGAAGGGGACTTTAGACCCTTCCAGGAATTGTCACCATAGAGTAAGCGCATGGTGAACGGCTGAGGCTTCTTTCTCCCAAATGGGCCAGTTCAATTGGGAGTGCGCAAATTTCTTTGAGAAATAAGCGCAGGGGTGAAGGAGACCATCTGGTCCTCTTTGGAGCAGGGCCCCTCCCATAGCCACGTCGGAGGCATCGACTTGTACAATGAACATTCGATTTGGGTCTGGGTGCCGTAGCACAGGTTCCGACGTGAAAAGGCATTTGAGGGCTACAAAGGCGGTCTGGCATTGATCAGTCCACAGTATCTTAGCGGAGGGTAATGTAGCAGAGCTTTCTTTACCCTTGGTTTTCAGAAGGTCGGTGATGGGCAGCGCTATTTGGGCGAAGTTAGGGATAAATCCGCGGTAGAAATTAGCAAAGCCCAGAAACTGTTGTACTTGCTTGCGGTTGGAGGGAGGAGTCCAATCGAGGACAGATTGGACCTTGGCCGGGTCCATGCTAAGGCCATGGTGGGAGATTATATATCCCAAGAAAGTTATTTTGCTCTGGTGAAATTCGCATTTAGCCAACTTTGCAAAGAGTTGGTGATTGCGCAGGCGGTGCAGAACTTCTCGGACCAAAGTGACGTGCTCGTCCATGTTTTTTGAATAAATAAGAATGTCATCCAAATAAACTACCACCCCGCGGTACAGTAAATCATGGAGGATTTCGTTGATGAGTTGCATGAAGACCCCCGGGGCACCTTTTAACCCGAAGGGCATCACAAGCAATTCAAACATTCCAAAACAGCTAGAGAAGGCAGTGAGGGGTTCGTCCCCCTCGCGGATACGAACGAGGTAGTAGGCTTCTACCAGGTCCAATTTGGAGAATATACGTCCTTCTTGTAGTTGTCCCAAAATATCTGAAATTAGCGGTATAGGATAGGCGTTGGCTTGAGTAACTGCATTGAGTTTTCGGAAGTCAATGCAGAGGCGTAGGTCGCCCTCCTTTATTCGGACGAAAAACGCGGGGGCTGAGTTGGGAGCATTTGATGGGTGAATGAACCCTCTGGCAAGGTTTTTGTCCAAAAAGTCCCGTAGTACAGTGCGCTCGGAAGTGCTCATGGGGTAAATCTTACTCTTGGTTAATGTGCAGTCCTTCACCACCTCAATTGCACAGTCAGTGGCCCGGTGGGGGGGTAAGGCATCACATTCTTTAATGTTAAAAACATCCGCAAAGTCCTGGTATACATCAGGTAGGGACGGCGGTGATGGGACAGCGGACATTAATGCCGGAGCGGGTGGAGACAGCACCGCAACTTGCTGCCGGTGCTGGTCGCATTTGGGGTTGGCAAAGGAGATCGTGTTCGTCTCCCAGTCTATACTGGGACTATGACCTTTAATCCAGTTAATTCCCAGGACCACTTCATATCGGATAGGGGCTATGGTAAAGTCTATTTGCTCCCAGTGGGAGCCAATTCCCATCGCCACTCCTATAGTGCGATGATCAACTGGGCCCCCCTTGAAATGGCTTCCATCCATTTGGGCAAATTGGACGGGGGCTGGTAAAGCCTCGGACTTGACTTTGAGTGCTGCAAATGTGGCCTCATTGATGAGAGTGCGACCGCAACCGGAGTCGATAAGTGCCTTGACAGGCAGTTGGGGACCCCCTTTATAGTGTTGCAACACTGCGTCCACATACCACCGTATTTTCTACTTCTTTCACCTTCGTCGGTTTCGTAGGTTTTGCAGGAGAAACTGCGGGGGTCTGCGGGGACGTTCCATTCACCGCAGACTGTGACCGGTTATTAGACAGGTCAAGAGGCGAGTCCAGGTTTAGCGCTGGGGTATCCTGGAGATGATCCCCGTCCGAAGATGGAGAATTGTCCCCCACTGGGGCACTTGTAATCCGAGACCCGGAGGGGTCTGTAGAAACAGGAAGATCGGGAGAGTCTCTGAGCTGAAGTGCAGAGGGTGTGAACCGACCTGGCGTTGTACTGCGGGTGGCCGCGGCGCCTCCGCGTTGAGGTCTTCCCCGGTTTTGTGACACGTCAGGAAGCAAGTCCAGGGTTAACGCTGGGGTATCCCAGGGAAGATCCCTGTCCGAAGACGGAGAATTGTCCCCCACTGGGGCACTTGTAATCCAGGACCCGGAGGGGTCTGCAGAAGTAGGAAGTGCAGAGGGTGTGGGCCGTCCCGGTGCTGTACTGCGGGTGGCCGCGGTGCCTCTGCGTTGAGGTCGTCCCCGAGCTCGGGGCAATGCATTCGGTCGAGGGAGTTCCAGGCGTTGAGGACATGCTGAAACAAAGTGGTTCATCGCGCCGCAAACGAGGCAAGCTCCCCTTTGGAATCGGGATTCGCGATCTTGAGGGGGCCGTGCTGATCTCTGCGGGCAGGGAACGGAAGCTTCGGGGGGAGGCTTCTGGTTTCCCCTCACCTTGGGCCGCTGACAAGGTAGTATCTCTGCCGAGCCGGCAAAAGAGATCTTCAGTTTGGGTGGTCTCCATGGAACTGGAGGTAGTACGGGTGCTGGTGTAGATCCAAGGAACGGGGCCCCTGGACTTCCTGGCGGTGGCAGGACGGGAGCTCTGGGGTCTCCTGGCGCCACAGGCACTGCTGGAGTTACTGGCAACATGGGCGCTCCGCCCAGAGGTGCCGCAGGTTGCTGCGGTTGAGCCTGATCAGGAGACCCTGGTTGTGGAGCTGGGGCCGAGCCATCTGGTTCGGCTTGTATCTGCTGCAAGCAGTCGTTGTCGTGAAGCAAAAAGTGCATTTGACCCTGTAAGTGGGCCACCCGGTCTATGTGTTCCCGATTGTGCTGTCGGAGCAAAAACATATCCTTGCCCGCATCACCTAAGCGACGGGGCTGGCTGATTCGGAGGTTTGCAGTCCAGAGAGTTTCCTCATAGTGCAAGTCCTCTTTGGTCCCCTTACGATCCGCTAAAACTTGATCCGCTTCAAGTTTGGTGGTCAGGGTCGTGGTCACTAGTGGCAGAGCTTCCTGCTCCCATGCCGAAATAGGTCCGGCTTGATCCGGAAGATCCAGTTGCAGCTGGACCTGAACCGCTAAGGTCGCTGCGTTGACGCCAAAGACGGGGGTTGACAGCTTAGCAATCCCGGCCATTGAAGCGGTGGTCGAGGTCATTCCGTGGAAGAGCGCAACCATCCGTTTTGCCAGTGCTTTTAACCCGGCTCTGCACAACCGGGCCAGTTGAGCATCCTCCACTAGACAATCTGACACTAGGAGGTCGTGGCGGGCGCTGGCCTCCACGCTGCGCCCGTACAAGTCCAGTCAGGCGGCTACGTTC
Source organism: Euleptes europaea (assembly GCF_029931775.1). Lineage (NCBI taxonomy): Eukaryota > Metazoa > Chordata > Lepidosauria > Squamata > Sphaerodactylidae > Euleptes > Euleptes europaea. The sequence continues at coordinate 110,022,540 of NC_079316.1, forward strand.
CACTTCTGCCCGATGAACGTTGTCTAGGGCGTCCTCAAAGGAAGGTATCAAGGAGGAGACCCTTCCAGGGCTCCGGCTCCGGGGAACAGATCCACCGGGACCGGGGCGAACCACACCGGGCTCACTCGGAGAGCTCTGTCGTAGCTCCCATCCGAGTGGCAGGCGAGCCACACGGGGCTCCAGCCACGGTAAACTCACTCGGAGAGCTTTGTCTTAGCTCCCATCCGAGTGGCAGGCGAACACTCCTGGGCTCCAGCCTGACTGATGAAAAGGGTGATGAGATATAGCTGTCATAATGTAAGCTCTTGACCCATCGAACCAGAAATCACCACAGAGACAATCAGATTCCAAGCAGATGGCTTTACTGGTCAAATAGGCAATACAGTGCTTTGAAGGCAAGATGACAGCTATGAGTTGTCTTGCCCGTTATTTGGAAATATAAGGCAGAGAAACGGCGGGAGATTACAAAGCATAAACAGAGCATTATTTCCCAGGAGTGGCGTTCCCAGGCTTTGGTATGTGAAGCCGTCCTTGAAGTCTGGACGGTTCAGCAGAGAAACGAAAGGAAACATCTAAGCCGAGATAACAGCCTGACAAGCCCCTGCCAAGGAGATGCTGTACCACTGATCCACAGCCCCTGCCAAGGAGATGCTCTCCCCCTGATCCGCAGCACCTCCCAAGCAGATGCTCTCCCCCTGATCCACAGCCCCTGCCAAGCAGATGCTTTCCCTCTGATCCACAGCCCCTCCCAAGCAGATGCTTTCCCTTTGATCCACAGCCCCTGCCAAGGAGATGCTCTCCCCCTGATCCACAGCCCCTCCCAAGCAGATGCTCTCCCCCTGATCTACAGTCCCTGCCTAGAAGATGCTCTGCCCCTGATCCACAGCACCTCCCAAGCAGATGCTCTCCGCCTGATCCACAGCCCCTGCCAAGACTCTCTACTGAAGCGTGCCAGCCAGGGGATCCAGCAGGGAGGGGCTGGCCAGGGGGCCCTCTGACGGCTGCTCGGGAAGCGTGCTCCAGCCGGGGGTTCTAGTGGGGAGGGGATTGGCAGGGGGCCCTCTGGCTGCCGTGCAGGAAGCGCACCTCGCCATCCGGGAGATCCAGCGGGGAGGGGGTGGCCAGGGGGCCATTTGGCAGGTGCGCAGGAAGCAACAAAGGTTCAAGTGGGGAGGGGCTTGGCAGGGGTCCCTCTAGTTGCCGTGCAGGAAGTGTGTGCCAGCAGGGAGATCCAGCAGGAAGGGGCTGGCCAGGGGGCCCTCCGACAGCCGCTAAGGAAGTGCGCACCAGCCGGGGGTTCAAGCGGGGAGGGGCTTGGCAGGTGGCCCTCCGCAGGTGGGCCGGGGGCCGGATAAAATGATCCCGCAGGCCGTAAATGGCCCGCGGGCTGGAGGTTCCCCACCCCTGATATATAAGAACCATGCATCTACTACACTGTTATTGCAACTGGAAAGAGAGTCTAACTTTTACTTCTGCTCTGGAGAGACATCCTTCCACAGGACTTTGATCTCAAGGAGCATCTTTGCATTGGACTTGTTCTATGGTTTTCTGTACTTACATGTATTGTACATTGTAATGTATAACTGTGCACATTTTTGTGTGTTCGCATGGTATTGTCTATTATATATACAATTATTTCAATAATTTGTGTAGCACTTTTTTGCTGCTATTATTTGGTTGAATCTACAGGTGGCGGCTGGAGATCTCCTGCTATTACAACTGATCTCCAAGTCATAGAGCTCCTTCTTGCTGACTAAATCCTTCCTAGGTGTTCCAAGTGGAATTAATGGGTATGCACTAGCTAGGGTTGCCAACTTCCAGGTGGTGGCTGGGGATCTCCCACTATTCCAACTGCTTTCCAGGCGACAGAGATCAGTGCGCATGGAGAAAATGGCCACTTTGGAAGGTGGACTCTATGGCATTATACCCCATTGAAATCCCTCCCCAAACCCTGCCCTCCCTGGGCTCCACCACCAAAATCTCCAGGTATGTCCCAACCTGGAGCTGGCAATCCTAGTGGGTCTTTTAAATTTTTTTGACAACTTAGTGTCTATTCAAACAGCCACCTTCTGGACATCAGCGCCCACTAAAGAAACATTGGTTTTTAACGTAATGGCCATTTTTGCATGGTCAGTTTTGATGCTCGCTCAAAGCTTTTTAAAAATGTGACTTTAGAAATGCCTTTTCACGGTCCCAACGCAAAAGGAGAAGTTCCACTCCTCCCACTAGCCTGCTCCTTTGTTCCTGTTTGCATAGCTATTAGCATAGGCATAGCTAATGTGCTTCTGTTGTTTTGCATTGTTCCTTGAGGGTGATTCTTCGCGGGAAACACCAAAGGTCGTGTTAAATGGGCTTTTCTTAAAAATTAAAATGTATTGGATAATAGCAATAACAATGAACAATAACAGCAACTGAGAGAAGCAGAAAAAAAAGAAAGACAATATCCATTATTTAAATAAGATAACAACAGGATTCCTATGTTACAGCTTATTTGAACGCCCACGGAACGCCCATCAGTTTTGCTGATGCCTGCAGAAGGCGTTAATACCATCTGTCTATACCCCATGCAATTCTATACCTCTTTTAACACTGGCCATTTTTGCATGGTAATTAGCAGCGCATTCCAGGCTGAATTGCCCCACAGTTTTTTTTTTAATTTTGCACGCTGAACCGTCATTCTGGAGGTGACTGCAAAGCCGGCACAGACCTGCTTCGCATTACAAAAGGGCCCACTTAACGCGACCTTTTCTGTTTGCTCCCCCGCTGCTGTGAAGAATAAACAGAGGGAACCATGCAAAGCAACAGAGGCACATTAGCTATGCATATGCTAATGGCTATGCAAACGAACGAAGGAGCAGGCGAGTGTGTGTGTGTGTGGAATTTCTCTTTTTGCATCGGGACCATGAATAGGCATTTTTAAAGTCGCATTTTTAAAAAGAGCTTTGAGCGAGCATCAAAATTGACCATGGCCACTGTGATATTCTCTCTGGGCAGGATACTGGAACTGTGTAAACAATCGACAGAAACCACGAGGGGCTCTATCGTGAACGCTTGTGGGCTCAGTCCCACAAGAGCAACTACTACGCCACCCCTACTCGTTTCAACAGGGCTTCCGCCAGGTGCTGTGAAGTTCTTGAGCTGCCCTCAGTAATCCCAAAAAGCAACTTGCTCAAACAGGTAGAATCGAAGCAGGTAAATCTTTATTGAGAGGTCTGCAGGTACACAGCATGAGCAATTCACGGATTCAAAGCTGCTAATGGCGGTCGACACTACAAAGCATAACTTTAAGCATGACACTATCCCAGGTGCAAAGCTAAGCGGCTTGGGAACTGTAAGATAACGGCGCTTGGTACAAAGAAAGGGAGTGAACCAGCCATAATATTGAGAGGCCCGTTAGGGGCTCAAGGTCGGAGCAGGGAGGGAGGATGGGAGAGTGGACTGCTGGAACAGTCCAAGAAAACGAAACCTAAAGGAGATGTGAGAACAGCAATGGGCCTGACTCATGTCAAGAGCCTACTTGACACCAGACAAAGAAACGAACCGACCTGGCCCGCCACTCAACAGAACCAGACATGAGACAGTCAGGACACTGATGAGACAGGCAGGATCCTGACAGGTGCCACACCAGCCCCAAGGAAAGGACTGGAAACCCTTCCATAGCAAGAGCTTGGAGAAGTGCACCCTACATCTGTTTCATACATATATATATAACGACCGCATAGTCTTATAAATACAATTTGAACATATACACATACACAAAAAGGGGTACATTCTATTAAAGGTAAGGCATATTATTAGTTTATTGATAAGCAATATTGGCGACGTTAGTGGGTTCTCGTCTGCTGTTTTCTCCCTGTGGGCTGCAAGAGGATCTCGAAAGGCGGCAAGCAGAGGCGATCCCGGTTGGTTCAACGTAGACGGCTTCGGCAGCAGCGCCCCAGCACTTTGCACTTCTCGCACAGATGCTGAGGGTGTTCTTTCATCGGATCGGAAACATCCAGGCCGTCAGGCTTTTTCAGGGGTGTCTACATAGGGGGAAAAAACAGAGAGGCATTTCTGTAAACGTTAACATGGGAATAATCCATAAACCACTTTTGACTTTGCATACAGAAAATGGCCCCAAGGTCTAGCCCAGGGGTATCACACATATGGCCCACGGGCCAGATCCGGCCCCTTAAGAGCTCTTATCCGGCCCGCAAGCCAGCCACCACCCACCACTCTCAATCTGGTCCTGCGAGGCATGACCCAGCCCAACCAAGTAACATTTATATCATATCCGGCCCTCGTAACAATTGAGTTTGAAGCCCCTGGTCTAGAGAATTTTCATAGAGGGCTCTTCAAAAATTTGCAGTTGGCTGCTCATTGTACTGGTCACTATGTGCAGCACAACAGCTAGGGTTGCCAGCTTTAACAGCTGGAGTTCTTCTGGAATTGCAACTGATCTCTCAGCTACACAGATCAGTTTCCCTGGAGAAAATGGCAGATTCAGAGGGTGGTCTCTGCAACATCACAGTCCCCACTAAACTCCCTCCCCCATCCTGAACCTCTGCCCTTCAAAGGCACCGCCTTCAAATCTCCAGGAATTCCCACAGCCAGAGGTGGCAACTCTGCTAAAAAACTAGATCCCCACAGAGGTTTTCTGTGGGTGGAGGGATATGCACTCACAAAGCGGAATTGAAATACCCTCTGAAAATTGTTCCTGAGGGACAGGGGCTCCCAAGAGCAGGATTGGGGGGAGGATTTTAGGCTGCTGAGGGAGGAGGAAGGCGAGAAAGTTGGAGCACTGGGCTCTAATTTGGAGAACTGGGTTGGTTTCCCCACTCCTGCATATGAAGCCAGCTGGGTGGCCTTGGGCTAGTCACAGCTCTCTTAGAGCTCTCTCGGTCCCACCTACCTCACAGGGTGTCTGTTGTGGGGTGGAGAAGGGAAAGTGATTGTAAGCTGGTTTGATTCTTCCTTAAGTGGTAGAGAAAGTTGGCATATAAAAAACCAACTCTTCTTCTCTTCTCCTCTGCTCTGAAAGCACATATCCCTTCACCTCTGGAAAACCTCCAGGGGATCTAAGCCCATGACCCTTCCTGAAGACATCTGGATATCTGCCATTTCACTGATTAAGAACTACTGAGTATTTATATTGAAATATATTTGCATACAACCCCAGCCTCTCTACAGGTGTCCTTTGGGCTGTCGAGACAGGTTTTGTTTATATAATGATCATTTGCAGAGGAGGGATAGGGGCACGGTATAGCCCAATCTCATCAGATCTCAGAAACTAAGCATGGTCGGTACTTGGATGAGAGACCACCAAGGAAGGCTCTGCAGAGGAAGGCCATGGCAAACCACCTCTGCTTAATCCCTTGCCTTGAACTCCCCTTGCCGGGGTCGCCCTAAGTCCATTGCGATTTGATGGCACTTATGCCTGTCTCATTTATACAAGAAGGGTCATCTTTACAATATTATCCTTTTCTTTTTCTTTGTCAGTAATACACCACACACACACGTCGAAACTAACCACTGACGAGCAATCCTACCACTACTTCAGTTGACTGAACCAATATATTTCAACACGTGTAACTTGAATTAAATGATTCATAGAATCATAGAGTTGGAATCATCTAGTCCAACCTCCTGCACAATGCAGGAAATTAACAGCTACCTCCCCCCACATCCCCAGTGACCCCAACCCTCCCCCCGCCATGCAAGTTCTTCCTAATGTTTAGGTGGAATCGCTTTTCTCTTAGTTTAAATCCATTACTCTGTGTCCTAGTCTCTGGAGCAACCAGAGAACAAGCTAGTTCCGTCATCAACATGACATCCCTTCAAATATTTAAACATGGCTATCATTCACAGTGTGATCCTGAGCAGAGTTACACCCTTCTAAGCCCACTGATTTCAACAGACTTGGAAGTGTGTAACTCTGCTTAGGACTGCACTGAGAAGTACCTCAAACTCAAGTGACTCAAAATGTTCATATATCACTGTTTAAATAAGTAAAATAATTTCTCTTCTTCAAAAATAGAACCATACTCATATCAGAGCTGAGGGCATGTTCATTGCAAACTACTATTTGAGACCCATGTTTTCTTTGGCTGTGACCTGTGTGTCAAACGTCTTCTAAAAGTAAAACTATTAAAGTGTATAATTTATAACAACAACAACAAAATGAATACAAGGCCAATGGGGGAGTGAATGACTGCATCAAAGGCAGATTTTTCCTCCTCGTCTTTGTAACAAGTATTTGTCCGCTATTCTAGTTATTCCTGCACTGCAATGGTTATACAAATATTTCTATATTTTTTAATGATAAGCAAAACATTGGCCTATCCTAGCCCTCGCCCCTGGAAGCATAATTAGTTTGTTATTATTGAATGAAGAAATGTGTAGTAACAGAAGATTACAAAAATTAAGTCTCCAATGGCTGTGGAGAAATAGTTGTATATCTCCGGGTCCCCAACCTTTTGAGCCTGTGGGCACAATCAGCACATTTGTTGGGCGTAGCGACAAAATGGCCTTCCATTGACAGATTGCTGGATCCAACCCAGCAGTCCTCTTTTTGTTTTGTTTCTTTTGAGAAGCTTGCAATTCCAAGTATATATTCTTTGAGCAACAAGAATGAAGAAAGCAGACAGGAGGAAACTTGATTCATTTGAAAGGCGGCGTTGGAGGAGGGTGGACCGCCGAAAAGACAAAGAAGTGGGTTCTAGATCAAATCGAGCCAGAACTCTCCCTAGAAGCTAAAAGGACTCAACTGAGGCTGTCGTACTTTGGTCACATCATGAAAAGACAAGAGTCACTGGAAAAGACAGTCATGCTAGGAAAAGTGGGAGGCAGCAGGAAAAGAGGAAGACCCAACATGAGATGGAGTGACTCAATAAAGGAAGCCATGGCCCTCAGTTTGCAAGGCTGTTAAAGACAGGACATTTTGAATGTCGTTAATACAGAGGGTCGCCATGAATCAGAGCCAACTTGTTAGAACGCAGAATCATAGAGTGGGAAGGGGCCATACAGGCCATCTAGTCCAACCTCCTGCTTAATGTAGGATCAGCCTAGAGCATCCCTGACAAGTGTTTGTCCAGCATAGAAACCTAACACACACATGCACACAATTTGCACACAAGACTGCATATGCAGTCTTTAGCGTTGGCACATCAGAACCTGGGTACTCTGGACTCCTATATCGGCTCAGCTTTCCACTTCTTCCAATGTATGTGCTTAATCATTCAAAGTCGCTGCTCCAACAGCCCTACCTGCTTGTGAGGATAGACGTTAATGTGGCACTTTTTACATTCTTGTCCCATGTCGGCCCAGGAGTTTCCGCTCATCCATATTCGGTTGCACTTGGGACATTGATATTCCCCAAAGCAGCGATTTCCCCCCTGGTATGGTGTTAGGCCTTCTCCTTTTGAACCGGCCTAAAATGAGAAAGAGGAGAAAAACGTATACATCCATTAGTATAAGACAGTCTCTAGCATCTAAAGATAGAAGATGAATATCCAATGGCTGTTAAATCTTTGGAAAGGATCTAAAGATCTTCACGTTTGGCTCCTCATGCCCCATGACATTCACTTTCCAAATGGCAGCCTCCCGCCTTCTCATGTGGCAAATCACTTTAGAAACGGAAAAGGTTTTAGACTGTTAAAACATATTAGACTGTTACGTTTGCTTGTTTAATAATTCTTCAAATCTGACTCAGTTTATGTATTATATATTTAGAAAAATGCTTTTTCTATATTGGATGATCTCCTTTCTTCCCTTCCCTTTTTTTCCCTTCTGTTGGCTCAAAATCCTACTGAGCATAGCCTGAGCAGGGCAGGGTTTGGGGAGGGAAGGGATTCAATGCAATAGAGTCCAATTGCCAAAGCGGCCAGTTTCTCCTGGTGAGCAGATCTCTGTCAGCTGGAGATCAGCTGAAATAGCAGGAGATCTCCAGCCACCACTTGGAGGTTGGCAACCCTACCTTCTGCAGTGAATTCCCCCCCCCTTTTCTGTAGAGAGGCATTTGGCAATTTGGACCTGGCTGAGCATTATGCCTCTTCAGTCTCCTAGCCCCAATCTTTTTGAGCCTGGAACTCTGATACAAGTGTGGTGGGGGAATGCAACAAAATGGTGGCCACAAGAGGCGGAGCCAGCAAAGAACGGCTGCTGCGGGAGGCAGGGCTTGCCACAAAATATCTGCTGCAGCTTGCCTTCCGTTACACATTGAAAATCCTTGGGCTGTGGTGGCAGCACCATTTTTAAAAATCTGCCCAGCCAATCAAATCTCCAATGGCCAATCAGAAGCCTTGCTGGGCAAAAGCCCCACCTGGCCACACCCACTTTCTAAAAATATGCCAGGCACCAGAAAAGGTGTTGTTGGGCACCATGGCGTTTACGGGCACAGCATTGGAAATTCCTGCTATAGCCCTAACTTGTAGGGTTGCCAACCTCCAGGTAATAGCTAGAGATCTGCTATCACGACTGATCTCCAGCTGATAGAAATCAGTTCCCCTGGAGAAAATGGCCGCTTTGGATATTTGACTCTATGGCATTGAAGTCCCTCCCCTCCCCAAACCCTGCTCTCCTCAGGCTCCACCCCAAAAACCTCCCACCAGTGGTGAAGAGGGACCTGGCTGCCAATTTGAAACGGGGGGGGGGGCTTGACAGGGATTATTCACTGGTAAATAAAAAAGCAATTCTGTGCATGTTCAGAGACATGCATTCCTTTACAGAGCCCAGTTACAGCAAGGCAAGTTGCAATTAATGAGTAAAACCAGGCTGAGTGAAACTGGGCATTGGTTTTTCGCCTTCGGCACCCGCTCTTAGGGCTCCACCAAATTAGGGGTGCCAGCCTCCAGGTGGGACCTGGGGATCCCCTGGAATTACAGTTTACATCCAGGCTGCAGAGCTGCTTTGGAGGGCGGACTCTGTGGCATCGTACCCCACTGAGGACTCTGCCCTCCCCAGGCTCCATCACCAAATCTCCAGGAGTTTCCCACCCTGGACCTGGCAACCTTACCCCCCATCTCCTGCCAGTGCCCAGGGGGGACTTGGCAACCCTACACCTAATCCTGAGGTGACTCTCAACTACAAATAGAGGGGGGCAACCCCACAACTGGATAAATCCCATTCCAGCTTTCCACCAGTTATTGTCACTATGGTCATGAAAAGAAGCCAGAAACAAATGAATAGTGCAGCCACAAAAATCCAGCTTCTCCTTACTCAACAGTTCATTTTCTACAATGCTGGGAAATCCCAGCCAGACAACTTGAGCAGAAAGGGAAAAAAATACATAGCAAATACTTAACTTAGACTTCTGCTTGCTGTCCATCTCTTCTCAGAACTGTGCTCTAGTGGCGTGAAGCAACAGCACAGGCTGATCTACCCAGGGCAGACAGGACACCAGAAACGAAAGTGAAACTTTTTCCCACTAAGACTTTCTGCTCATTAAAAAGGAAGGATGCCCTGCCCTGCCCTGACCCTGCGTACCTCCAGGCGAGCCCCATCTCTTCAGAACTCAGAAGCTAAGCAGGGTCAGCTGTGGTTAGGATTGCCCTTTGCCATTGGCAGGGGTATGGGGAATCTTACCAGGCTTAAAATGCCGGGGCATTACAAAGACCACCCACATAATTCTAATGACATTCAAAAAGTGCTTTTACAACATGAAATGCGCTTTATATTTCTTTTCAACACTTTAGTTCCCCATGGTTTGAATACCGATTTTGATCTGTCCTGCTTTTTATGAATGATCCCTTTAAGAACTCTGTGAGAGAGAGTTTGGAAAAAATGAACATGGTGCTTCACAGCTGCAGACTTTTTTAATGCACCTAGTTTCACATAGCAATACGCCAGGGGTGGGGAACCTCCGGCCCGAGGGATCATTTTATCCGGCCCCTGGCCCACCTGCGGAGGGCCACCTGCCAAGCCCCTCCTCGCTAGAACCCCCGGCTGGAGCACGCTTCCCGAAAGGCCGCCGGAGGGCCCCCTGGCCAGCCCCTCCCTGTTGGATCTCCTGGCTGGCGCGCGTTTCCCACGCGGCAGCCAGAGGGCCCCCTGCCAAGCCCCTTCCCACTTGAACCTTCAGCTGGCATGCGCTTCCCGCGTGCCCGCCAAAGGGCTCCTGGCCACCCCCTCCCCACTGTATCTCCCGGCTGGCATGCTTCAGTATAGCGTCTTGGGAGGTGCTCTGGATCAGGGGCAGAGCATCTTCTTGGCAGGGGCTATGGATCAGTGGTACAGCATCTCCTTAGCAGGGGCTGTGGATCAGGGGCAGAGCATCTTCTTGGCAGGGGCTGTGGATCAGTGGTACAGCATCTCCTTAGCAGGGGCTGTAGATCAGGGGGAGAGCATCTGCTTGGGAGGGGCTGTGGATCAGGGGGAGAGCATCTCCTTGGCATGGGCTGTGGATCAGGGGCAGAGCATCTCCTTGGCAGGGGCTGTGGCTCAGGGGAAGAGCATCTCCTTGGCAGGGGCTGTGGATCAGAGGGAGAGCATCTGCTTGGGAGGTGCTGTGGATCAGTGGTACAGCATCTCCTTGGCAGGGGCTGTGGATCAGGGGTAGAGCATCTGCTTGGGAGGGGCTGTGGATCAGGGGTAGAGCATCTGCTTGGGAGGTGCTGTGGATCAGGGGGAGAGCATCTCCTTGGCAGGGGCTGTGGATCAGTGGTACAGCATCTCCTTGGGAGGGGCTGTGGATCAGGGGGAGAGCATCTCCTTGGCATGGGCTGTGGCTCAGGGGAAGAGCATCTCCTTGGCAGGGGCTGTGGATCAGAGGGAGAGCATCTGCTTGGGAGGTGCTGTGGATCAGTGGTACAGCATCTCCTTGGCAGGGGCTGTGGATCAGGGGTAGAGCATCTGCTTGGGAGGGGCTGTGGATCAGGGGTAGAGCATCTGCTTGGGAGGTGCTGTGGATCAGGGGGAGAGCATCTCCTTGGCAGGGGCTGTGGATCAGTGGTACAGCATCTCCTTGGGAGGGGCTGTGGATCAGGGGGAGAGCATCTTCTTGGCTGTGGCTGTGGCTCAGTGGTAGAGCATCTTCTTGGCAGGGGCTGTGGCTCAGGGGGAGAGCATCTCCTTGGCAGGGGCTGTGGATCAGAGGGAGAGCATCTGCTTGGGAGGTGCTGTGGATCAGGGGCAGAGCATCTCCTTGGCAGGGGCTGTGGCTCAGGAGGAGAGCAGCTTCTTGGCAGGGGCTGTGGATCAGTGGTACAGCATCTCCTTGGCAGGGGCTGTGGATCAGAGGGAGAGCATCTGCTTGGGAGGGGCTGTGGATCAGTGGTACAGCATCTCCTTGGCAGGGGCTGTGGATCAGAGGGAAAGCATCTGCTTGGGAGGGGCTGTGGATCAGGGGTAGAGCATCTGCTTGGGAGGTGCTGTGGATCAGGGGGAGAGCATCTCCTTGGCAGGGGCTGTGAATCAGTGGTACAGCATCTCCTTGGCAGGGGCTGTGGATCAGGGGGAGAGCATCTCCTTGGCAGGGGCTGTGGATCAGGGGGAGAGCATCTTCTTGGCAGGGGCTGTGGCTCAGGGGGAGAGCATCTTCTTGGCAGGGGCTGTGGCTCAGGGGGAGAGCATCTCCTTGGCAGGGGCTGTGGATCAGAGGGAGTGCATCTGCTTGGCAGGGGCTGTGGCTCAGGGGGGGAGCATCTACTTGGCTGGGGCTGTGGCTCAGGGGGAGAGCATCTGCTTGGCAGGGGCTGTGGCTCAGGGGGGGAGCATCTACTTGGCAGGGGCTGTGGATCAAAGGGAAAGCATCTCCTTGGCAGGTGCTGTGGATCAGGGGGAGAACATCTTCTTAGCAGGGGCTGTGGCTCAGTGGTAGAGCATCTTCTTGGCAGGGGCTGTGGCTCAGGGAGAGAGCATCTCCTTGGCAGGGGCTGTGGATCAGAGGGAGAGCATCTGCTTGGCAGGGGCTGTGGCTCAGTGGTAGAGCATCTTCTTGGCAGGGGCTGTGGCTCAATGGTAGAGCATCTTCTTGGCAGGGGCTGTGGCTCAGGGGGAGAGCATTTGCTTGGCAGGGGCTGTGGCTCAGTGGTAGAGCATCTTCTTGGCAGGGGCTGAGGCTCAGGGGGAGAGCATCTGCTTGGGAGGTGCTGCGGATCAGGGGGAGAGCATCTCCTTGGCAGGGGCTGTGGATCAGTGGTACAGCATCTCCTTGGCAGGGGCTGTGGATCAGGAGCAGAGCATCTTCTTGGCAGGGGCTGTGGATCAGTGGTACAGCATCTCCTTGGCAGGGGCTGTGGATCAGGGGGAGAGCATCTCCTTGGCAGGGGCTGTGAATCAGTGGTACAGCATCTCCTTGGCAGGGGCTGTGGATCAGGGGGAGAGCATCTCCTTGGCAGGGGCTGTGGATCAGGGGGAGAGCATCTTCTTGGCAGGGGCTGTGGCTCAGGGGGAGAGCATCTTCTTGGCAGGGGCTGTGGCTCAGGGGGAGAGCATCTCCTTGGCAGGGGCTGTGGATCAGAGGGAGTGCATCTGCTTGGCAGGGGCTGTGGCTCAGGGGGGGAGCATCTACTTGGCTGGGGCTGTGGCTCAGGGGGAGAGCATCTGCTTGGCAGGGGCTGTGGCTCAGGGGGGGAGCATCTACTTGGCAGGGGCTGTGGATCAAAGGGAAAGCATCTCCTTGGCAGGTGCTGTGGATCAGGGGGAGAACATCTTCTTAGCAGGGGCTGTGGCTCAGTGGTAGAGCATCTTCTTGGCAGGGGCTGTGGCTCAGGGAGAGAGCATCTCCTTGGCAGGGGCTGTGGATCAGAGGGAGAGCATCTGCTTGGCAGGGGCTGTGGCTCAGTGGTAGAGCATCTTCTTGGCAGGGGCTGTGGCTCAATGGTAGAGCATCTTCTTGGCAGGGGCTGTGGCTCAGGGGGAGAGCATTTGCTTGGCAGGGGCTGTGGCTCAGTGGTAGAGCATCTTCTTGGCAGGGGCTGAGGCTCAGGGGGAGAGCATCTGCTTGGGAGGTGCTGCGGATCAGGGGGAGAGCATCTCCTTGGCAGGGGCTGTGGATCAGTGGTACAGCATCTCCTTGGCAGGGGCTGTGGATCAGGAGCAGAGCATCTTCTTGGCAGGGGCTGTGGATCAGTGGTACAGCATCTCCTTGGCAGGGGCTGTGGATCAGGGAGAGAGCATCTGCTTGGGAGGGGCTGTGGATCAGGGGTAGAGAATCTGCTTGGGAGGGGCTGTGGATCAGGGGTAGAGCCTCTGCTTGGGAGGGGTTGTGGCTCAGAGGTAGAGCATCTGCTTGGCATGCAGAAGGTCCCAGGTGCAGGATGGACTACCAAACGTGCAGCATCTCTCTCTTTGTACTCTGTGCCCCTCCCCAATCTGTACCCTTCTTAATTCAATCCACGGCATTGCTGGCTCGGGCAAGAAATGAACAGAGGTGGGTTGCCATTGCCTTTCTCTGCATAACGAATCTGGTATTCCTTGGTGGTCTCATATCCAAGTACTAACCAGGGCCGACCTTGCTTGGCTTTTGAGATCTGATGAGATCAGGCTGGGCTGGGCCATCCAAATCAAGTTCCAGGCACCATGTAAAATTTCCCAATGAACAAAATGTACTTCTAGTTTCTCTGGGCCAAAATGGGTAGGTTGCCAATAGGTTAAGATCCTAGACATCTGCAGGACAAACCTACTGACACTTTCCAACGAGTAAGCCCCGCTGACTGGACTTGAGTAGGATTTAGAGTAGACCTGCATAAGATTGCACTGCTGATCACTTTTTGTTTTTGAATATATAAATTTTATATGGCCCCCGAATAATGTCCAAGATATCCAAATGGCCCTTGGCAAAAAAAAGGTTCCCCGCCCCTGCAATACGGGATGACCCAGAGAGGTATGCAGCCCATTATGGGAGCAGAAGGGATTTTTAAAAATATATGAAATAGACTGTGAATTATTGTAATTTTTGAAGGTAAGAAAATATTGAGCAAATTCATGCTATTGTAAATGAATTATTTCCACAATAACTTTTTTGCTATACTATGCTTACTTTTAATATTTGTATACAATCAGGCTGATGAAGCCACTTTTTAGTGGTGAAAGCGCTGTGATTTATCCAGAAAGGCGTTTCCAATGTCTTTTGCCTGACGAACTGTACCAGGAAAAGCGTCCAGCCAAGCTGACTCCCACGGCTTTTTTGGGTGAGATGTTCCATTCAGAAGGAACTTTGTTGAGCACGCATGACCTGTTTTCTGCTGTGTAGCATAGTTTGCAAGTTTGAGGTACTTTGTGTTATTTTGGTTTAACATTTTGGGCACACCTTGTTGCTTGTTTGGCTTGCTATCTTTTTGTCAATTTCATTGACTGCTTTTGTATATATTGTCCTTCACTGATTGTGCTTATTCTAATTATACAATATCATCTTGTATTTAGAGCCTACTACTGTTTTTTGATACAGCTTAGCTTTACAGTTTTAGTGAGTCTTTCTTACTCTAACCTCTAGGTGGTGGCTGGAGACAAAGTCATACAACAAAATTACAACAAGATGACAGGAATGCAGGCTGATAGTTCCTGTTTCGTTTTCTTCTTCAGTCAACACGACCCATATCTGTTGAAACAAAAGAGGAACTACCAGCCGGCATTCCTGTCTTCTTGTAATTTTGCCGGATGACTTCGTTAAGAATTAAGACTTTAAGAATTATTACTTGTTATGAATGCAGTTTTTGATGTGTGACTTTGTAAATAGTTTTTTTCATACATTTGATACTACTGATGAATTGTCTGTCATATTGTGACAGAAATTTAATTATTATTTTATTTCACTTTTCATACATTTTAGACACAATTTTTGCAAAATTATTTTTTCTTTGAATTCTAGTTGTGGACCTCTGGTACTGTGTACCTTTGCCTCTCTGACATTTTGAGGTCTTCCTTTAGCTCTTTTCTACTTAGAAATCTAATTGTGCCTTAGGGTTGCCAACCTCCAGGTGGTTAGTTAATTTCAAGTCAATCACAGACACAAAGTAATCCAGAGCTTGACAATTTATCACATAGGTGCAAAAGTGCAAATGTGCAGTGAAAGACTTACAACATACAATTCTATATACAATCCTATGTTCTCAATCCTATAAGGTAACAATCTCCACAATTTTCTCTTGAGTAATCTTCACAGAGGTAACTGGAGAGCAAAATTCAAAAAGTCCCGTGAGGGTAAGGTTTCAATAGTATTTCTAGAAGAATGAAGAGGGGGACGATCATTTCAGTTCTTCTTCAGCCCCTTTTCAGTTTAATTCAATTGTATATGTTCACAACTTATCTCCATTTTTCCATTCAGGATAAAGCTGCAGCCACGTACTGTATATATCTTCAAAGTTCCCACTTAGGGTATATCATTTCACATACGTGGTTGCTCAGATGCTGTTATCTGTTCCCAAAGGGGCTGAAGAAGAACTGAAACGATCGTCCCCCTCTTCATTCTTCTAGAAATACTATTGAAACCTTACCCTCATGGGACTTTTTGAATTTTGCTCTCCAGTTACCTTTGTGAAGATTACTCAAGAGAAAATTGTGGAGATTGTTACCTTATAGGATTGAGAACATAGGATTGTGTATAGAATTGTATGTTGTAAGTCTTTCACTGCACATTTGCACTTTTGCAACTATGTGATAAATTGTCAAGTTCTGGATTACTTTGTGTCTGTGATGGACTTGAAATTAACTAGCCGACTCCATACTAAGTTCCTGACTGTGTGTAATAGTGTGGTGGTGTATATTTTGATTGCTCAACCTCCAGGTGGTGGCAGGAGAGTGGCAGGAGATCTCCTATTACAACTGATCTCCAGCCAAAAGAGATCAGTTCACCTGGAGAAAATGGCCGCTTTGGCAATTGGATTCTATGGCACTGAAGCCTCTCCCCTCCCCTCCCCTCCCCAAACCCCACCCTTCTCAGGCTCCACCCCAAAAACCTCCCTCTGGTGGCAAAGAGGGACTTGGCAACCCTATTGTGCCTGCAGGCTCAAAAAGATTGGGGATCCTTGAGCTAAGTTGTCAAAAAAGTTTTTTAAAAAAATCATTAGAGTTGCCAGCTCGAGGTTGGGAACTACCTGAAGATTTGGGGGGTGGAGCATGAGAAGGGTGAGGTTTGGGGAGGGGAGAGACTTCAGTGGGGTATAATGCCATAGAGTCCATCTTCTAAAGCAGCCATTTTATCCAGGGGAACTGAACTCTATCGGCTGGAGTTGTAATGGTGGGAGATCACAAGCCACCACCTGGAGGTTTACTGATACAAAGCTAGTAAATCCCTAAGGAAATAATTTCAGTACACAGCCACTGATCGTTTAAACTTATGCAAATTTACTTATATATTTTTTCCCAATATGCACATGTATATGCGTAGCACTCTTCTCGCTAAAGTTCTGAGCTGCAAATAGCCTAAACGTGTTGAAATTTATAGGCTTAAAACTCTATGTACATAAACCATTTTCTTCAAATAATACATTCATCTCAGAACATACAAACCCCCGGGGGAATCAATCTTACACCCAGCAGTCGGGTCGCAAAGTCTTATTGGATGTGTTTCCGTTCGCCACAACTCAGGCAGTATAAATCAAGATTGTTTCCAATCGCGGTCAGCTGATCCCGCGTAAACCAATCCGGTGGCTCCAATTCCGTTCCTGCTGGTAAGCCGGTTTCAAACGCTAGCTTCAGTAACTTCGCGTTGTTGTTATTATGGTAAATATGGCACAAAATATGGTTACAAGTTCCCGGTTGTCATATCCTTGTTTCGCAGAGTAAACTTCGCTTCATCAGACTGTGCCCTTATTCATTTCTAAAACATTAACAACATATGAGTATATACTATTGCCTAACACCCCCACCCTTGTGCAAATACAATTGTGAATAATAGTGAGCTTATCCTACCTGACTGCAGCCTTGCAGTTCACAGGCATGACCCATAGTCTCTATTTCTTAGTAACATGCACTATGGCTTTTCTTTAAATAACATCTACCAGGTGTTGATACTCAAGTCTGCTGGAATAAGTATCCTGTGTAAACTTCTATGACTAATGTAATTAATTGTATAAATATTTTTTTTGATTTTTAAAAATGTACATATTTTAAACAGACTTTTAAGAAAAATTATTACAGAACATGATTCCTATAAATACATAAAAGGACGTCAAGATCAATTTAATGGGTAAATATGATGAATTAAAATGCAATAAATATGATTAATAATTTAATTGTAATTGATTTTTATAAATAACTAGACAAATCCAAAGCTGAATTTAACCCATACGGATGGATAGAGTGAAACAAATGAATGAACCTTGCCTCTTGCTGGCATAGGATTCTTTCAGCATTAACATAGGGGCCTTTTTGTATTTGCCAAATGGCAAAAAATTGTAAATCAATATCTCTATGTCCTTTTTCTATGAAGTGGGGGACCATGGGAGCCTCTAATACCTTGTTGCGAATTCTAGACCGATGTTCCCCTATCCTATACTTTAATGATCTAAGGGTTTTGCCAATGTAAATTAAATTACAACCACATTTAATGATGTAAATTATTCCCTTTGAATCACAATTAGTAAAAGATTTAAGTACAAAACGAAATCCTGTTTGTGGACAAACAAATTCTTTCACTGGTAGTGATAGATGACATTGAACACATCTTCCACATGAAAAATGGCCTCTAATAATAGGCTGGACCTGCTTTTTTGCACTAAAGTCCGATCGTATAAGGTGGTCCCTAATCGCTTGAGTTTTTTTTAAACCTATTTTAGGTAAAGAATTGCACCCAGGGATATCCCCAATTATGTGCCAATTATTGTAAATTATTGCTTTTATTGCTGGAGCTAAATGTGTATAAGTTAAAGAAAAGGATAATGATTTACTCTCATTGATTTTTTTATCTTTTAATAACTGTTCTCGATTCATGTTCCTAGCTCTATGAAATGCTCTTTCCACTATGCGTTCAGGATAACCCCTAGTTACTAAAGATCCCCTTAGTTCACTAGCTGCTGTCAAAAAATCTTGTTCTCTTGTGGAATTTCTTTTAAGGCGGACAAATTGGCTGTATGGGAGGCTATTTTTTAAATGAGAAGGATGGAAGGAGCCATAATTAAGAAGTGAATTTTTATCAGTATTTTTCTTATACGCACGTACAGCTATTTTGCCTTCTGCATTGATGAAAACTTCTGTGTCCAAAAATGGAATCATAATGGGTGAAATCTTACCTGTAAATTTAATGTTATTGTGGCTATTATTTATGCTTTGTATGAACTGTGTGTATGTTTCTTGATTGCGTACTATAATAAAAATGTCATCGATAAATCTAATAAATGTGTGAATGTGCTGTGTGTATATGGAATTGCTGTAAATAAACTGCTTTTCAAAATAAATCATAAATATATTGGCTATAGAAGGGGCACACGCTGAGCCCATAGACACTCCCCTGGTTTGTAAATAATACTGCTGGTCAAATCTGAAATAATTCCTATCAAAAATTAAATCTAATAATTCCAACAGAAAATGGGTAGGTGGTACATCAGTCTCTCTTGTAAGTAACAATTCTGCAATTATTGCCCGCACCTCTTCTAAAGGGATGCTAGTGTACAGGGCATTGACGTCTATAGAAGCTACCATAAACCCCTTGGGGACTGAGATGCCTTCTACTTTTTGAATGAAATGTTTAGTATCTTGTATATATGATTGGGTTTTAATTGAAAAAGGATGTAATATGCTTTCTAAATACTGAGCTATTGGGTCTAATAATGAAGCTGTGCCAGAAACTATAGGGCGTCCTGGAGGGGGGTAAATATTTTTATGTATTTTTGGTAAGCAGTAAAATACTGGAATGCGAGGGTGCATATTGATTAAATAATTAGCTAGCCTTATGGTAATATAATCCTGGGCTAATGCCCCATGCACCACCGTGCGGATGACCCGCAAGGTTTCAGTGGTGGGATCTCCTGCTAATCTCCTATATGATTCTGTGTCGCTGAGTAAGCGTTGGACCTCCTCTAAGTACGTGCTCCTGTTCAAAATAACCGTTGCTCCTCCTTTGTCCGCTTTCTTGATGACCACGTTAGTGTCATTACCTAAATTGCGAACAGCTTCCCAATCCCGTGGGGAGAAGTTGGGCTGTGACCAGTCCCTATGCCTTTTTTCAATCTTTTCAATTTCCCTTAACACTACTGTTTGAAATGTTGAAATACAATGACTCTGGTTAGGAGGAATAAAGTTAGACTTAATGCGAAAGGTGGGTGGATCTTGCTCCTGTGGCATAGTGCCAAAGTACTCTTTTAATTTTATGAGTCTTACCATTTTAAATATTTCTACCCTGGTTTGGAACGATGAATATTTTGGCTTTGGCACAAAGCCAAGCCCTAAATTAAGTACTCGCATTTCATCTCTAGTAAGACACTTGTCAGAGAGATTCACTACTAGTTGAACTGGTTCCGCCGTGTGCGGCGTTGAGGAAAATACTGCACATTAGGTCTCCCTCCTTGATTTCGTGATCTGAGCTCGTACTCGCGATGAGAGGTTCTGCTAGACAGACTAGATGAGTCGCTTTCCGAGCGGGATGATTGTTCCATTCTATATTGGGGTCTACGTCTGGCTGGAAACTGTGATGCATTTTCTTTGTTATTATTTAGCCATGGGTAGACCTGGTTATTTTTGTAGTCAGTAGAATCTCTTGTTAATTTGTTAATTTTATTACTTCTAATATTCTCCTTATAGTTTTTAAGCTCCTCTTCAAACTGTTTGAATTTATTGTCAAAAATGGAACTGTCATAGTCATTCTTAACTTTCTCCACCTGTTTTTTTATATCCTCCTTTAATAAAGATATTTCTTCATTCGCCTGTTCTATTATAAGGATCATAAGGTCCAGTGAGCATTTATTAAGAATAGTTACCCATTTCTTTTTGAAATCATTATTTTCCCTAAAAAGGGTAGGTGCTTTGTTGATTCTTAAACCACGAGGAATCATGTTTTCTTTAATGTATTCTTTAAGGGTGGATGCATGCAATTCATTGCGAATTTCTCGCTTAGCTAAATTATATAGCTTATCAAAACCTTCACCTGTAGGCATATCAACTCCCCTAAGGGGGGGCACTTTATCCAAAATTCTATTTTTATCACTGTCATTATATGCGAAAGTATCTATCCAAGTGGCCATTGTAAATACTATAATCTGGAGGTGTACTGATACATAGCTAGTAAATCCCTAAGGAAATAATTTCAGTACACAGCCACTGATCGTTTAAACTTATGCAAATTTACTTATATATTTTTTCCCAATATGCACATGTATATGCGTAGCACTCTTCTCGCTAAAGTTCTGAGCTGCAAATAGCCTAAACGTGTTGAAATTTATAGGCTTAAAACTCTATGTACATAAACCATTTTCTTCAAATAATACATTCATCTCAGAACATACAAACCCCCGGGGGAATCAATCTTACACCCAGCAGTCGGGTCGCAAAGTCTTATTGGATGTGTTTCCGTTCGCCACAACTCAGGCAGTATAAATCAAGATTGTTTCCAATCGCGGTCAGCTGATCCCGCGTAAACCAATCCGGTGGCTCCAATTCCGTTCCTGCTGGTAAGCCGGTTTCAAACGCTAGCTTCAGTAACTTCGCGTTGTTGTTATTATGGTAAATATGGCACAAAATATGGTTACAAGTTCCCGGTTGTCATATCCTTGTTTCGCAGAGTAAACTTCGCTTCATCAGACTGTGCCCTTATTCATTTCTAAAACATTAACAACATATGAGTATATACTATTGCCTAACACCCCCACCCTTGTGCAAATACAATTGTGAATAATAGTGAGCTTATCCTACCTGACTGCAGCCTTGCAGTTCACAGGCATGACCCATAGTCTCTATTTCTTAGTAACATGCACTATGGCTTTTCTTTAAATAACATCTACCAGGTGTTGATACTCAAGTCTGCTGGAATAAGTATCCTGTGTAAACTTCTATGACTAATGTAATTAATTGTATAAATATTTTTTTTTGATTTTTAAAAATGTACATATTTTAAACAGACTTTTAAGAAAAATTATTACAGAACATGATTCCTATAAATACATAAAAGGATGTCAAGATCAATTTAATGGGTAAATATGATGAATTAAAATGCAATAAATATGATTAATAATTTAATTGTAATTGATTTTTATAAATAACTAGACAAATCCAAAGCTGAATTTAACCCATACGGATGGATAGAGTGAAACAAATGAATGAACCTTGCCTCTTGCTGGCATAGGATTCTTTCAGCATTAACATAGGGGCCTTTTTGTATTTGCCAAATGGCAAAAAATTGTAAATCAATATCTCTATGTCCTTTTTCTATGAAGTGGGGGACCATGGGAGCCTCTAATACCTTGTTGCGAATTCTAGACCGATGTTCCCCTATCCTATACTTTAATGATCTAAGGGTTTTGCCAATGTAAATTAAATTACAACCACATTTAATGATGTAAATTATTCCCTTTGAATCACAATTAGTAAAAGATTTAAGTACAAAACGAAATCCTGTTTGTGGACAAACAAATTCTTTCACTGGTAGTGATAGATGACATTGAACACATCTTCCACATGAAAAATGGCCTCTAATAATAGGCTGGACCTGCTTTTTTGCACTAAAGTCCGATCGTATAAGGTGGTCCCTAATCGCTTGAGTTTTTTTTAAACCTATTTTAGGTAAAGAATTGCACCCAGGGATATCCCCAATTATGTGCCAATTATTGTAAATTATTGCTTTTATTGCTGGAGCTAAATGTGTATAAGTTAAAGAAAAGGATAATGATTTACTCTCATTGATTTTTTTATCTTTTAATAACTGTTCTCGATTCATGTTCCTAGCTCTATGAAATGCTCTTTCCACTATGCGTTCAGGATAACCCCTAGTTACTAAAGATCCCCTTAGTTCACTAGCTGCTGTCAAAAAATCTTGTTCTCTTGTGGAATTTCTTTTAAGGCGGACAAATTGGCTGTATGGGAGGCTATTTTTTAAATGAGAAGGATGGAAGGAGCCATAATTAAGAAGTGAATTTTTATCAGTATTTTTCTTATACGCACGTACAGCTATTTTGCCTTCTGCATTGATGAAAACTTCTGTGTCCAAAAATGGAATCATAATGGGTGAAATCTTACCTGTAAATTTAATGTTATTGTGGCTATTATTTATGCTTTGTATGAACTGTGTGTATGTTTCTTGATTGCGTACTATAATAAAAATGTCATCGATAAATCTAATAAATGTGTGAATGTGCTGTGTGTATATGGAATTGCTGTAAATAAACTGCTTTTCAAAATAAATCATAAATATATTGGCTATAGAAGGGGCACACGCTGAGCCCATAGACACTCCCCTGGTTTGTAAATAATACTGCTGGTCAAATCTGAAATAATTCCTATCAAAAATTAAATCTAATAATTCCAACAGAAAATGGGTAGGTGGTACATCAGTCTCTCTTGTAAGTAACAATTCTGCAATTATTGCCCGCACCTCTTCTAAAGGGATGCTAGTGTACAGGGCATTGACGTCTATAGAAGCTACCATAAACCCCTTGGGGACTGAGATGCCTTCTACTTTTTGAATGAAATGTTTAGTATCTTGTATATATGATTGGGTTTTAATTGAAAAAGGATGTAATATGTTGGAATTATTAGATTTATTTTGAAAAGCAGTTTATTTACAGCAATTCCATATACACACAGCACATTCACACATTTATTAGATTTATCGATGACATTTTTATTATAGTACGCAATCAAGAAACATACACACAGTTCATACAAAGCATAAATAATAGCCACAATAACATTAAATTTACAGGTAAGATTTCACCCATTATGATTCCATTTTTGGACACAGAAGTTTTCATCAATGCAGAAGGCAAAATAGCTGTACGTGCGTATAAGAAAAATACTGATAAAAATTCACTTCTTAATTATGGCTCCTTCCATCCTTCTCATTTAAAAAATAGCCTCCCATACAGCCAATTTGTCCGCCTTAAAAGAAATTCCACAAGAGAACAAGATTTTTTGACAGCAGCTAGTGAACTAAGGGGATCTTTAGTAACTAGGGGTTATCCTGAACGCATAGTGGAAAGAGCATTTCATAGAGCTAGGAACATGAATCGAGAACAGTTATTAAAAGATAAAAAAATCAATGAGAGTAAATCATTATCCTTTTCTTTAACTTATACACATTTAGCTCCAGCAATAAAAGCAATAATTTACAATAATTGGCACATAATTGGGGATATCCCTGGGTGCAATTCTTTACCTAAAATAGGTTTAAAAAAAACTCAAGCGATTAGGGACCACCTTATACGATCGGACTTTAGTGCAAAAAAGCAGGTCCAGCCTATTATTAGAGGCCATTTTTCATGTGGAAGATGTGTTCAATGTCATCTATCACTACCAGTGAAAGAATTTGTTTGTCCACAAACAGGATTTCGTTTTGTACTTAAATCTTTTACTAATTGTGATTCAAAGGGAATAATTTACATCATTAAATGTGGTTGTAATTTAATTTACATTGGCAAAACCCTTAGATCATTAAAGTATAGGATAGGGGAACATCGGTCTAGAATTCGCAACAAGGTATTAGAGGCTCCCATGGTCCCCCACTTCATAGAAAAAGGACATAGAGATATTGATTTACAATTTTTTGCCATTTGGCAAATACAAAAAGGCCCCTATGTTAATGCTGAAAGAATCCTATGCCAGCAAGAGGCAAGGTTCATTCATTTGTTTCACTCTATCCATCCGTATGGGTTAAATTCAGCTTTGGATTTGTCTAGTTATTTATAAAAATCAATTACAATTAAATTATTAATCATATTTATTGCATTTTAATTCATCATATTTACCCATTAAATTGATCTTGACGTCCTTTTATGTATTTATAGGAATCATGTTCTGTAATAATTTTTCTTAAAAGTCTGTTTAAAATATGTACATTTTTAAAAATCAAAAAAAAAATATTTATACAATTAATTACATTAGTCATAGAAGTTTACACAGGATACTTATTCCAGCAGACTTGAGTATCAACACCTGGTAGATGTTATTTAAAGAAAAGCCATAGTGCATGTTACTAAGAAATAGAGACTATGGGTCATGCCTGTGAACTGCAAGGCTGCAGTCAGGTAGGATAAGCTCACTATTATTCACAATTGTATTTGCACAAGGGTGGGGGTGTTAGGCAATAGTATATACTCATATGTTGTTAATGTTTTAGAAATGAATAAGGGCACAGTCTGATGAAGCGAAGTTTACTCTGCGAAACAAGGATATGACAACCGGGAACTTGTAACCATATTTTGTGCCATATTTACCATAATAACAACAACGCGAAGTTACTGAAGCTAGCGTTTGAAACCGGCTTACCAGCAGGAACGGAATTGGAGCCACCGGATTGGTTTACGCGGGATCAGCTGACCGCGATTGGAAACAATCTTGATTTATACTGCCTGAGTTGTGGCGAACGGAAACACATCCAATAAGACTTTGCGACCCGACTGCTGGGTGTAAGATTGATTCCCCCGGGGGTTTGTATGTTCTGAGATGAATGTATTATTTGAAGAAAATGGTTTATGTACATAGAGTTTTAAGCCTATAAATTTCAACACGTTTAGGCTATTTGCAGCTCAGAACTTTAGCGAGAAGAGTGCTACGCATATACATGTGCATATTGGGAAAAAATATATAAGTAAATTTGCATAAGTTTAAACGATCAGTGGCTGTGTACTGAAATTATTTCCTTAGGGATTTACTAGCTTTGTATCAGTACACCTCCAGATTATAGTATTTACAATGGCCACTTGGATAGATACTTTCGCATATAATGACAGTGATAAAAATAGAATTTTGGATAAAGTGCCCCCCCTTAGGGGAGTTGATATGCCTACAGGTGAAGGTTTTGATAAGCTATATAATTTAGCTAAGCGAGAAATTCGCAATGAATTGCATGCATCCACCCTTAAAGAATACATTAAAGAAAACATGATTCCTCGTGGTTTAAGAATCAACAAAGCACCTACCCTTTTTAGGGAAAATAATGATTTCAAAAAGAAATGGGTAACTATTCTTAATAAATGCTCACTGGACCTTATGATCCTTATAATAGAACAGGCGAATGAAGAAATATCTTTATTAAAGGAGGATATAAAAAAACAGGTGGAGAAAGTTAAGAATGACTATGACAGTTCCATTTTTGACAATAAATTCAAACAGTTTGAAGAGGAGCTTAAAAACTATAAGGAGAATATTAGAAGTAATAAAATTAACAAATTAACAAGAGATTCTACTGACTACAAAAATAACCAGGTCTACCCATGGCTAAATAATAACAAAGAAAATGCATCACAGTTTCCAGCCAGACGTAGACCCCAATATAGAATGGAACAATCATCCCGCTCGGAAAGCGACTCATCTAGTCTGTCTAGCAGAACCTCTCATCGCGAGTACGAGCTCAGATCACGAAATCAAGGAGGGAGACCTAATGTGCAGTATTTTCCTCAACGCCGCACACGGCGGAACCAGTTCAACTAGTAGTGAATCTCTCTGACAAGTGTCTTACTAGAGATGAAATGCGAGTACTTAATTTAGGGCTTGGCTTTGTGCCAAAGCCAAAATATTCATCGTTCCAAACCAGGGTAGAAATATTTAAAATGGTAAGACTCATAAAATTAAAAGAGTACTTTGGCACTATGCCACAGGAGCAAGATCCACCCACCTTTCGCATTAAGTCTAACTTTATTCCTCCTAACCAGAGTCATTGTATTTCAACATTTCAAACAGTAGTGTTAAGGGAAATTGAAAAGATTGAAAAAAGGCATAGGGACTGGTCACAGCCCAACTTCTCCCCACGGGATTGGGAAGCTGTTCGCAATTTAGGTAATGACACTAACGTGGTCATCAAGAAAGCGGACAAAGGAGGAGCAACGGTTATTTTGAACAGGAGCACGTACTTAGAGGAGGTCCAACGCTTACTCAGCGACACAGAATCATATAGGAGATTAGCAGGAGATCCCACCACTGAAACCTTGCGGGTCATCCGCACGGTGGTGCATGGGGCATTAGCCCAGGATTATATTACCATAAGGCTAGCTAATTATTTAATCAATATGCACCCTCGCATTCCAGTATTTTACTGCTTACCAAAAATACATAAAAATATTTACCCCCCTCCAGGACGCCCTATAGTTTCTGGCACAGCTTCATTATTAGACCCAATAGCTCAGTATTTAGAAAGCATATTACATCCTTTTTCAATTAAAACCCAATCATATATACAAGATACTAAACATTTCATTCAAAAAGTAGAAGGCATCTCAGTCCCCAAGGGGTTTATGGTAGCTTCTATAGACGTCAATGCCCTGTACACTAGCATCCCTTTAGAAGAGGTGCGGGCAATAATTGCAGAATTGTTACTTACAAGAGAGACTGATGTACCACCTACCCATTTTCTGTTGGAATTATTAGATTTAATTTTTGATAGGAATTATTTCAGATTTGACCAGCAGTATTATTTACAAACCAGGGGAGTGTCTATGGGCTCAGCGTGTGCTCCTTCTATAGCCAATATATTTATGATTTATTTTGAAAAGCAGTTTATTTACAGCAATTCCATATACACACAGCACATTCACACATTTATTAGATTTATCGATGACATTTTTATTATAGTACGCAATCAAGAAACATACACACAGTTCATACAAAGCATAAATAATAGCCACAATAACATTAAATTTACAGGTAAGATTTCACCCATTATGATTCCATTTTTGGACACAGAAGTTTTCATCAATGCAGAAGGCAAAATAGCTGTACGTGCGTATAAGAAAAATACTGATAAAAATTCACTTCTTAATTATGGCTCCTTCCATCCTTCTCATTTAAAAAATAGCCTCCCATACAGCCAATTTGTCCGCCTTAAAAGAAATTCCACAAGAGAACAAGATTTTTTGACAGCAGCTAGTGAACTAAGGGGATCTTTAGTAACTAGGGGTTATCCTGAACGCATAGTGGAAAGAACATTTCATAGAGCTAGGAACATGAATCGAGAACAGTTATTAAAAGATAAAAAAATCAATGAGAGTAAATCATTATCCTTTTCTTTAACTTATACACATTTAGCTCCAGCAATAAAAGCAATAATTTACAATAATTGGCACATAATTGGGGATATCCCTGGGTGCAATTCTTTACCTAAAATAGGTTTAAAAAAAACTCAAGCGATTAGGGACCACCTTATACGATCGGACTTTAGTGCAAAAAAGCAGGTCCAGCCTATTATTAGAGGCCATTTTTCATGTGGAAGATGTGTTCAATGTCATCTATCACTACCAGTGAAAGAATTTGTTTGTCCACAAACAGGATTTCGTTTTGTACTTAAATCTTTTACTAATTGTGATTCAAAGGGAATAATTTACATCATTAAATGTGGTTGTAATTTAATTTACATTGGCAAAACCCTTAGATCATTAAAGTATAGGATAGGGGAACATCGGTCTAGAATTCGCAACAAGGTATTAGAGGCTCCCATGGTCCCCCACTTCATAGAAAAAGGACATAGAGATATTGATTTACAATTTTTTGCCATTTGGCAAATACAAAAAGGCCCCTATGTTAATGCTGAAAGAATCCTATGCCAGCAAGAGGCAAGGTTCATTCATTTGTTTCACTCTATCCATCCGTATGGGTTAAATTCAGCTTTGGATTTGTCTAGTTATT
Organism: Euleptes europaea; assembly: GCF_029931775.1. NCBI lineage: Eukaryota > Metazoa > Chordata > Lepidosauria > Squamata > Sphaerodactylidae > Euleptes > Euleptes europaea. Next base: position 110,050,221 of record NC_079316.1, read on the forward strand.
TATAAAAATCAATTACAATTAAATTATTAATCATATTTATTGCATTTTAATTCATCATATTTACCCATTAAATTGATCTTGACGTCCTTTTATGTATTTATAGGAATCATGTTCTGTAATAATTTTTCTTAAAAGTCTGTTTAAAATATGTACATTTTTAAAAATCAAAAAAAAAATATTTATACAATTAATTACATTAGTCATAGAAGTTTACACAGGATACTTATTCCAGCAGACTTGAGTATCAACACCTGGTAGATGTTATTTAAAGAAAAGCCATAGTGCATGTTACTAAGAAATAGAGACTATGGGTCATGCCTGTGAACTGCAAGGCTGCAGTCAGGTAGGATAAGCTCACTATTATTCACAATTGTATTTGCACAAGGGTGGGGGTGTTAGGCAATAGTATATACTCATATGTTGTTAATGTTTTAGAAATGAATAAGGGCACAGTCTGATGAAGCGAAGTTTACTCTGCGAAACAAGGATATGACAACCGGGAACTTGTAACCATATTTTGTGCCATATTTACCATAATAACAACAACGCGAAGTTACTGAAGCTAGCGTTTGAAACCGGCTTACCAGCAGGAACGGAATTGGAGCCACCGGATTGGTTTACGCGGGATCAGCTGACCGCGATTGGAAACAATCTTGATTTATACTGCCTGAGTTGTGGCGAACGGAAACACATCCAATAAGACTTTGCGACCCGACTGCTGGGTGTAAGATTGATTCCCCCGGGGGTTTGTATGTTCTGAGATGAATGTATTATTTGAAGAAAATGGTTTATGTACATAGAGTTTTAAGCCTATAAATTTCAACACGTTTAGGCTATTTGCAGCTCAGAACTTTAGCGAGAAGAGTGCTACGCATATACATGTGCATATTGGGAAAAAATATATAAGTAAATTTGCATAAGTTTAAACGATCAGTGGCTGTGTACTGAAATTATTTCCTTAGGGATTTACTAGCTTTGTATCAGTACACCTCCAGATTATAGTATTTACAATGGCCACTTGGATAGATACTTTCGCATATAATGACAGTGATAAAAATAGAATTTTGGATAAAGTGCCCCCCCTTAGGGGAGTTGATATGCCTACAGGTGAAGGTTTTGATAAGCTATATAATTTAGCTAAGCGAGAAATTCGCAATGAATTGCATGCATCCACCCTTAAAGAATACATTAAAGAAAACATGATTCCTCGTGGTTTAAGAATCAACAAAGCACCTACCCTTTTTAGGGAAAATAATGATTTCAAAAAGAAATGGGTAACTATTCTTAATAAATGCTCACTGGACCTTATGATCCTTATAATAGAACAGGCGAATGAAGAAATATCTTTATTAAAGGAGGATATAAAAAAACAGGTGGAGAAAGTTAAGAATGACTATGACAGTTCCATTTTTGACAATAAATTCAAACAGTTTGAAGAGGAGCTTAAAAACTATAAGGAGAATATTAGAAGTAATAAAATTAACAAATTAACAAGAGATTCTACTGACTACAAAAATAACCAGGTCTACCCATGGCTAAATAATAACAAAGAAAATGCATCACAGTTTCCAGCCAGACGTAGACCCCAATATAGAATGGAACAATCATCCCGCTCGGAAAGCGACTCATCTAGTCTGTCTAGCAGAACCTCTCATCGCGAGTACGAGCTCAGATCACGAAATCAAGGAGGGAGACCTAATGTGCAGTATTTTCCTCAACGCCGCACACGGCGGAACCAGTTCAACTAGTAGTGAATCTCTCTGACAAGTGTCTTACTAGAGATGAAATGCGAGTACTTAATTTAGGGCTTGGCTTTGTGCCAAAGCCAAAATATTCATCGTTCCAAACCAGGGTAGAAATATTTAAAATGGTAAGACTCATAAAATTAAAAGAGTACTTTGGCACTATGCCACAGGAGCAAGATCCACCCACCTTTCGCATTAAGTCTAACTTTATTCCTCCTAACCAGAGTCATTGTATTTCAACATTTCAAACAGTAGTGTTAAGGGAAATTGAAAAGATTGAAAAAAGGCATAGGGACTGGTCACAGCCCAACTTCTCCCCACGGGATTGGGAAGCTGTTCGCAATTTAGGTAATGACACTAACGTGGTCATCAAGAAAGCGGACAAAGGAGGAGCAACGGTTATTTTGAACAGGAGCACGTACTTAGAGGAGGTCCAACGCTTACTCAGCGACACAGAATCATATAGGAGATTAGCAGGAGATCCCACCACTGAAACCTTGCGGGTCATCCGCACGGTGGTGCATGGGGCATTAGCCCAGGATTATATTACCATAAGGCTAGCTAATTATTTAATCAATATGCACCCTCGCATTCCAGTATTTTACTGCTTACCAAAAATACATAAAAATATTTACCCCCCTCCAGGACGCCCTATAGTTTCTGGCACAGCTTCATTATTAGACCCAATAGCTCAGTATTTAGAAAGCATATTACATCCTTTTTCAATTAAAACCCAATCATATATACAAGATACTAAACATTTCATTCAAAAAGTAGAAGGCATCTCAGTCCCCAAGGGGTTTATGGTAGCTTCTATAGACGTCAATGCCCTGTACACTAGCATCCCTTTAGAAGAGGTGCGGGCAATAATTGCAGAATTGTTACTTACAAGAGAGACTGATGTACCACCTACCCATTTTCTGTTGGAATTATTAGATTTAATTTTTGATAGGAATTATTTCAGATTTGACCAGCAGTATTATTTACAAACCAGGGGAGTGTCTATGGGCTCAGCGTGTGCTCCTTCTATAGCCAATATATTTATGATTTATTTTGAAAAGCAGTTTATTTACAGCAATTCCATATACACACAGCACATTCACACATTTATTAGATTTATCGATGACATTTTTATTATAGTACGCAATCAAGAAACATACACACAGTTCATACAAAGCATAAATAATAGCCACAATAACATTAAATTTACAGGTAAGATTTCACCCATTATGATTCCATTTTTGGACACAGAAGTTTTCATCAATGCAGAAGGCAAAATAGCTGTACGTGCGTATAAGAAAAATACTGATAAAAATTCACTTCTTAATTATGGCTCCTTCCATCCTTCTCATTTAAAAAATAGCCTCCCATACAGCCAATTTGTCCGCCTTAAAAGAAATTCCACAAGAGAACAAGATTTTTTGACAGCAGCTAGTGAACTAAGGGGATCTTTAGTAACTAGGGGTTATCCTGAACGCATAGTGGAAAGAGCATTTCATAGAGCTAGGAACATGAATCGAGAACAGTTATTAAAAGATAAAAAAATCAATGAGAGTAAATCATTATCCTTTTCTTTAACTTATACACATTTAGCTCCAGCAATAAAAGCAATAATTTACAATAATTGGCACATAATTGGGGATATCCCTGGGTGCAATTCTTTACCTAAAATAGGTTTTAAAAAAACTCAAGCGATTAGGGACCACCTTATACGATCGGACTTTAGTGCAAAAAAGCAGATCCAGCCTATTATTAGAGGCCATTTTTCATGTGGAAGATGTGTTCAATGTCATCTATCACTACCAGTGAAAGAATTTGTTTGTCCACAAACAGGATTTCGTTTTGTACTTAAATCTTTTACTAATTGTGATTCAAAGGGAATAATTTACATCATTAAATGTGGTTGTAATTTAATTTACATTGGCAAAACCCTTAGATCATTAAAGTATAGGATAGGGGAACATCGGTCTAGAATTCGCAACAAGGTATTAGAGGCTCCCATGGTCCCCCACTTCATAGAAAAAGGACATAGAGATATTGATTTACAATTTTTTGCCATTTGGCAAATACAAAAAGGCCCCTATGTTAATGCTGAAAGAATCCTATGCCAGCAAGAGGCAAGGTTCATTCATTTGTTTCACTCTATCCATCCGTATGGGTTAAATTCAGCTTTGGATTTGTCTAGTTATTTACAATTAAATTATTAATCATATTTATTGCATTTTAATTCATCATATTTACCCATTAAATTGATCTTGACGTCCTTTTATGTATTTATAGGAATCATGTTCTGTAATAATTTTTCTTAAAAGTCTGTTTAAAATATGTACATTTTTAAAAATCAAAAAAAAATATTTATACAATTAATTACATTAGTCATAGAAGTTTACACAGGATACTTATTCCAGCAGACTTGAGTATCAACACCTGGTAGATGTTATTTAAAGAAAAGCCATAGTGCATGTTACTAAGAAATAGAGACTATGGGTCATGCCTGTGAACTGCAAGGCTGCAGTCAGGTAGGATAAGCTCACTATTATTCACAATTGTATTTGCACAAGGGTGGGGGTGTTAGGCAATAGTAT